>NC_088203.1:76144930-76444930 GCF_037126465.1 Ornithodoros turicata | reverse complement strand
CGATTCTGACGAACTTTGAGCCCGCCTAAATCGACAACGGATCAACATTGTGAATGGCTGCAGCCTGGAGCTCACAAGCATTTAAGCGTTGCGCCGAAAAGTCTAGAAACAGCACGTGCGTTTGCCAGAGAGCAGGCGATGTGTCTAGAAGCTTCTTGCCTCTTCTTCAGCACGCGCCGGGATGAGATGTACCGTTTCGTGCCTGCCCTGGTTGTTTCTCGAAGATGATTCGTGGCAATATTGTCATATCCAAAGGATGTTAAAGGGACTGTCGCATCCGTCCCGGTCGATTCCAAAACTGTAATGCTATTTGACTCCTCATTCATCACAGACAATGACACCGAAAATCTGATGAGAAAAATTTGAGTAGTTTTTGTGAATGTAATGCATGGCAAGAGCAGACGACGGATATTGACAGTATCCCGGAATTCTCTCTCTGGAAATCGGAGCAAACGTCACTCGAACAAAGCTAATCAGGGAGTGTGCTTTGGTGCAGACCAGTCCAATCGGGGAGTAGGTCAAGGGCATTTGGCGACTGACAGGTGGGTGGGACGGCATCTGCAGGTCGCGGAGAGTCTGATTGGCTCGTGGGATGCCACTTCTTGGTTAGCGTCAGACGTGTTCGTACAGCCAGGAGCGTAACACTGTGCAAGACATGCTCCTACTCACACTGGTATGGGAAGGTCAGCATATTTACCGAGGTCTTTTCACTTGGTACGTTGCGGCACAAACGAAGCAGACGAGCTTGGAGACAGTCACCTGTGCTGCGCTCCCATTCGTGTGCCTGGCTTGCGTCATCGTGATGTTACTATCACTGGGGCTGCCTTAGCTGCAGAGCCAGTGCGAATCTTTAAAATTCGTTTGTTCAGTGTGTAAATTGTTTTCATAAAAAAAAGTTGGCCAAGTAGACTGTGAAGTGGTACCGAAGATTACCGTATTGGTCTCACACACACGTTTCTGGATGCGACGGTAACTTTGAGTGTCATGTGCTGAGGTGTCAGTGCACAGTAAGAGACTCTCAGGATTAACCCATGGACCGACTGCCAGAGTGTTGCCCAGATCTAGGCCTCCACGTATTACACCAGTCCTGACACCTTCACCCATTTGGGGCTTGTGCCGAGCTTATGGCAATGGCACTTGTGACATGGCCCAGAATGATGGTGATGTTGTTGTATGGCGCAAAGTATAGAATGTTGTAAAATGTCGAAGGGTAATAAAATAGCGGTTTACAGCACGCATTTTGAAGAATCCAATTGTAGCAATAACTTGAATATGTGTGAGTTTCCATATGCACACTAATAGGAAAAGTGTGATGGCGACGGTTAGCATCGGCTGCTCGTGCAGAACATACTGGCCGATGGCTAGCACGGATATTACTTCATGTTTGTATTCTATATCGAAGCTCAGTAGATATGCATTTACCTGAAGACACAGCGGTACAAGTGGTTCGCACAACACTTGAAATAGCATTGAGGGGCAGCTTTAGCATGCAGCTGCCAAAGTTGAGGGAGCTACATTATAAATGTTCCTTGAAGTGGATTGCGGTCTGCTTAAGACTTCTTTGTATCATGTAGACAGCACAAATGTAGCAGGTAAGTGAACTAAGTTTGGCGCAGCTTTTCCTTGGGGGCTTTCAGGCGCGCTGTAATACACGGAGGCCTAGCTCAGGGTTGTGATCATAGTTGTTCCCACGAGTTATCAGCTACAGGCATTGTTCCAATAACCCAACTTTTGTTCAAGCAGTTATACACACCACAGCAAAAGGATGCACCTCCAGTGAAACTGGTTGCTGGGGCGAGCTCAGAGAGTAAGCCAAAAAAGAAGAAAAAGAACAAGGAAAAGAAGACTGCAACCATGACATTGGAAGAGTTCAACCACCGTGATGATGCTGGCACAGAAGAAACTACAGACGTCACCGAGGAAGGTACCCATGCTTTATGAAGTTTCTGGCGTGTGCAAATCACAATTGGAACAGTCGCTAACGTAGCAATTGGCCAATAGATGCCGAAGTTCCTGTCACAAGGAGCATGCAGGAGACAAGAAAAGTTCCCGTGGAGAGGGAGGACTTCTTTGATCGAGTACTCAAAGATGCCGAAAGTATTATAATGAAAGAGCAGAAAGCTGATGAACAGAGAAAGAAACAGGTATGTAGGGAAAAAGAACAAGGCGTTAACCCTTGGATGTATTGTCACGTTCTGCATTGCCAGTTTAACATATCGTGTCTTTTTCAGCCACCCTCAGTGCAGTGTGGAGCTGCTTTCAGTTGTCCCGTTTATGCAGTTAAAATAGCTTTAGTGATTGCCACACAATTTTCTCGTAAGGTACAGTAGTATTGGGTGCCCTGTTGTCCAAGTTATTGCAAAGGCAATGTTGAAGGTAAAATCACCTTCCCAACTATACGTTTCAAGTTGCCATGTAACGCACGTCACCAAAACGCCACCACATTACTCTGAGCAATAGGGACGAGTATTGCCCCTGGCGATGAAGCTCCCCACTCATCATCATTCAAATGAAGTTATTGTCACTAAACCAGATATCTGGGCAGTGGCCTGGAACTTGGAAAGGAGCTCTGAAAAGAGTTGTGGTTTATGATGGACTAATGCATGTGCAGTTCACATCAGACAATGTAGCTCATGCAGTTGGAGAGGGAGTTACAGTGAGCCAGCAAGTTTGGTTTCCTGTTATGCTACCAAGCTTTGGCAGTTGAAAACGCACCAGCAGTGAATTTGAATCCACTCTTCATTTTGCCCAGTCAGACAGGTTACCTTTTTATTAACACATCAAGCCAAGCTGAGAAGCAAATGGTTTCCTTTCACCCTCAACACATTATCTAGGAGTACTACAGTGTTTCCAGTCATACTCATATTTAAGGCCCCTGTTTTTTTGTGAAATATCGTGGAATCTAGAATTCATTACAGAATCCTTCATCTACGATGAAAGATGGAAGTCACTGGAAAGGTTAGCCAGCTGTAGTACTCAAACCCACATCTTCTGGATTACCGGTAATCCAAAAGATGTGGGTTCGAGTACTACAGCTGGCTAACCTTTCCAGTGACTTCCATCTTTCATCGTTAATTTCTTAGGCATCTTGAGGATTTGTATGTATTTGCCCTTTCTATATGTTCCAGCCTCAGAACATCAATTCCCATCATTGCTATCAAATCCTTCATTTGGCACGGAATCCCTTATTTCTAGGTGTGTGCGGATATTCAAGTTTTTTAATCAAATATCACTCACTCAAAGTATTTCATTCAAGAATTGGATACCCAATATTCGGATTTCCGAATATCTGACTATTCGCAGAATATGAACGACACCTCCCGAAAGTGGGCTTCACCTGACGCTTCCCTGCATGAGGTGAAGCTTGCGTTACAAAATTGCCCATGTTGCAGGACCAACACAGACAGATTGTAGTCTAACTTAAGATAACGTTAGCCCAAGTTTATTGTGCATACTCTGCCTGTGGACGGGCCGGCATCCCTCCCGTGTGCAGTTTAGCGGTGGCAGTGGGGGATTTTGATTTGATGTTTGGGAGTTTGGCTAGACCCCCAGAAACAAAAAAGGGTGTCCTAAAGATGTAACTTCCACAGTGCATGTAATGTAAGCTCCTTCCTATAAAGCTCCCGTAAACTCTGTAGATGCCGAAAGATTTTTCAGCAGGTATAAAATGATTGCGGGCAAAAAAATGACAGACTGCATTCTTTGTTGGAGGAGAACGCAAGATATCGTGTATGTAATGCTGAGCCACAACAGTGCTTCGAATCTGTAATTTTATAAAATATTTTTTTGTTCCCACATTATCCAAGAAAATAGAGTGTTTCCCCCTTTCAAGTAGCCGTTGACTGCTTGCTGTGGAAAATCGAGGAAATTTACAAGTAGGTGCCGGAGAATTTTGAATTTGCCACAGCAGAAAACCAGGGGCCTTACTCATATTCACGCAGTCAAATACTCTGGTGGCAGATGGCATAATTTTCAAGTAATACCAGACGCCAACCGGTTTTACGGACTTCTAGGAGCCACAGGATCAGTCTAAATTTTTAGCCTGTGACAAACATCCACTTTGTTTCCTTAGTCCAAAGTCCTTATTCAGCACACTCAAAGTGGCTTGAGAAAACTGTCTATGCATGCCTGCTTCACGAACATGGGACATGTATCACAGCAAGTTCCTGCCAGTGTAGCGCTCTCACCGTACACATTCACTAGTGTGTTGACAGCTGCAGCGTTCACAGCGGTTGATGGCAGGGCATCAACATCGTCGTTCTTGTCATCATTGCTCAAGCTTTGTGCTGGCAAACAGTTGATGAGCAATTTCATCATCAGTTATCTATAAACTAAGCAAGCTTAGGGCAAAATGCTTATGAAAAGCTGAGCTCTTCCCAAATATGTATTGGAAGTGGAAATACATTGGTTCTGTAAAGCATTTCATGAAGCTGCTAGTTTTGTCAGAGAAATAGGAAAGTCTGTATTTTTGGAGTCTGAAATATCGGTCGGCGACTAGTAGAAGCGAATGCCTGGAATCATAGAGGGACGAACAATGCTATGTGCGCCGACATGCAAGGGCTCCTCGTGCTTGCATGCCTGTTCTGCATGTTTCACAAGTCTGTCTAAGCTGTTCAACTGCAATAGGTCTCGTGGTTTGAGACAAGGCTAGAGAATTGCATCGTCTATTGTTAAGATCTGTTTGACCTTTTGTAAGCCTGATGGGACACTTTATTGTCAGAGCCTAGAGGTTTCATGGTTAAACGCAATAAAACCTGTTTTTATTTTACCCATCATTTTACACCATCGTCACTTAGAGTAAAACCCCCAAAAAAAAACTTGCGAAAGTGCGAGCTCATTCACCAATACTGGAGACATGACCAATTACGCATTCAGTACATCCACTTGGCACCTCGCATTCATCAGAAATGTGAGAAGCATTTTCCATAATTTATTTATTTTTCACCCAAAAATCAATTTTTGCCCCCCAATTTTCAAAAAACATGAAACCTGAAAATTAATGGATGTATTTATTGTACAAACGATTTTATCATGGGCAAGTCTGTTGCAAGGGAGATTGACTGCACCTTGATACTTAAGAAATTTTCGGGCCGCACTAGGAATACTATATACCACATTGTGTTTTCCTTTCGACAGCCCTTTTGCCTCGAACAAGTGCGACAGATCCAGTATCAAGAAGAACTAGAAAAAAAAGATTTAGAAATTGCACGGCTCAGTTCGGAAGTTGAGCGGCTCACGGTACGGTTGAAAATGCTGTAACACCCTGTCGTGTATCATGTTCTCATAACCTTTCCGATTCCAGAAGGAACTCAAAGTTGTGAAGGTCCGAAACAAGCAGCTGTGTGTCATCTTGGGCCACGGTGAAAGTGCGTACAACGTTCAGAGTATCAAAACGGTCTTTGTAAAAGAAATATTTCGTGTGACTTTTGTTATGTAAAATTGCAGTGAAAGACAAGGCAGAGATCCTCAAGAACTACGAGGAGTTGTCTCAAGTGAAAGACGAACTCACCCAAGAGGTACATACATTTCTCGCTCGTGCGGCGTTCAGTATTTAACATTTAGCCATGGTATTCCTTCTAGGTTATGGAGTTGCATGCTGCCTTAGAGCAAGAACGTTCCAAGGTACATTCCTTACAAACGGAGCTCAAGAAGGTAGACTTTTTTACTGTTCACATACCTCTTAGTTTTAGAGATAAACAAGAAATGGGAAGCATGTAGTAGCGACATCAGTGTGGCTACGTCACATCCTCTGAGCACTTTTATTGGCTGCCGAGAATCGTTTGCTGCAGCTCGGAAGCAAGCTGAGCAGTCGACTACTTTGTGTCAAACGTGGTACATGGGGGCGCAAAATACAACTGCAAAAAAATAAAATATAAAGAAGGTGTGCGCCTCACTATTAGGCGGATGAGATGACATCACAAAGTGGCAGCCAAGGGCAGGAGCTTCTCGGTCACTCGAGATTGAAAGCTCTCTCGTGCACCATGATTGCACCTCTTGCAGGCCTTGTACCCTGAATTTAGAAATTCCCTCGCTTTATGAACACTTGCCTTTCCTCATTCTAAACCACGATTTATGAATCCCTCGACTTTTACGGGGACCTTAACCCACTAGTAAATCGAGAGTTGACTGTAACCCTGATTTCTACTGTACTCCTGACACATTCCTTTTCAAGTGTTTCAATGCTCCTTTAAAGGGACTGTCGCATCTGTCCTCGTTTATCACTGACAATAGCACCAAAAATGTGAGGCGAATTAGTGGAGTTGTTTCTGTGCAATTTGATGTAGCGCGTGAGAAGAGCAGACGACGGATGTTGAGAGTACTCCGGAATTCCCTCTCCGTGAACGTCACTTGGACATGGCCAATCAGGGAGCGGCAGAGAGACCTTGACTGCCTTGGCGTCCAACCGCTGGGCGGGTGATGGTGCCTCCAGGTCGCGTAGAGGTCAGAGATGGGCTCGTGGAATGCTGTTTTTGGTTAGCATCCTATGTGTTTGTACAACAAGGAGCGTAACACCATGTTCCACAGAACGTGGTCACGTCAGCACTCACACTGGTAAGCGAGAGTCTGCGCATTTACCGAGGTCTTTTCACTTAGTATATACATAGGGCCTGACTTTTTCGGGTTTTATTTTTGGCTAAATTCGGGGGGTAAATATCGGACGATATTTTTCATTGGAAAATTCGGGTGTATTCGGGTTAAATCCCGTTACGGCATATTCTGTCGTCAGGAATTCGGGTGTATTCGGGTGATTTTTTATTGTTTAATAAAAATTTGTCTTAATGTGGAACTAATGTTTAGCAATGTTATCAAACTTTATTTTAATGCACGCTTATGAGTGTGCCACGCGACCCGGATGTTTTCGGGTAGATTCGGGTTAAACCGGAATTTTACAGATTTCGTTCGGGGGGTAAATATCGGGCGGATACGGGTTTAACCCTAAAAAGTCAGGCCCTATATATACTGCGGTGCGAACGTGAAGCATGTGACCTCAGAGACAATCACATGCGCCATGCTCCCATTTGTGTGCCGGGCTTACGTCATTCTGGCTTAGCTGCAGAGGGAATGCGAATCTTTCGAAAGTCGTTTATTTAATAAGTAAGCTGTTTTCAGAAGAGAAACTTGGCCAAGTAGACTGTGAAAGCATACCGAACATTACCGTATCAGTCTCATACACATCTTTCCGGATGCGACAGTCCCATTAAGGTACCGTTTCTGGTAGGCAAGAAAGTTGGTTTCCATTGCTCTGCTTATACATCTCCATGGTACAGGCCGAATGTGGTTTGGTAAACACAGTTGCATCGTACATGCTAATGTTTACAGCTCTTAATTTCTGTTTCAAATATACGAAGATTCACATTAGGTGTCTTCATCACTGTGGAAAACAATGTTGGTAATTCATCTTTTTCAGTTTTCCTGCCGTTCTGGTCTGATACAGGAAACTTGATATTTTCCACTTGTATATTACAGCCAGGAAAAAAAGAAAATCGGTGATGGTGGCCACCTCGTATTTGCAGAGCGACTTCGGCTAGTCTTCCAAGAAGCCTGGTGGCGGTATCGAACTGGACAGGTTCCAGAGGCTTTTTTCCTTTTGTACATAGCAAGGATGGGATAAAAATACATTTCCCTGCACTCAGTATGCTTGATTATTGGATGGCTCATATAAATATCACAGATACAATATGAAATGGTACAAATAACTTAATACAGAAACCACATACAGGAGCTATAGACATTTCACTTCTACATTTTCTAAAACAACGGAGAGCTGACTGTCGAGGGTGCCGTCGTCATCATTAGAAATGACAGTGTCCCACTCCTGAACATCATCCAAGCCACATTCTGTTTCTTTATCATCAATTCCTAAAAAAACGGAAACAGGGTTTAAGAGCGTGACGCAAAGAATTTGCAACACATAGTGTTTCTGAAATATTCCCTTTGCACCCACCGGGTGTAAATATCCAGCCCCTTTTGGCCCTGACTTCATCCAGCGCCTTTACTCTAATTGTCCGAGTTGCACTGGGGTAGTTCTGCTTGAAGTATTGCAAGTCTGTTGTACGTCGTGCATCACTGATGATCCATACGGGACGCTCAAAGGCTGAGCTCTGTTCTATGGCAAGTTTGCAGAAATATCCGGGATCCCTTTGACGTCTTTCTTCTCCCCAAGCAACCATAGCAGCTCGGAAGTTCTCCTTGTAAGCTGAAGCATCTAAAAGCCGCTCAAATTCGAGGTCATGTTCCTGAAAGGAATATTATTTTTGTATGCATTAAACTTTGTGTTGACTGACAATTAAAATGAGTGGATCATCTGTCTATGTAAACTGTGTCTGACCTTTGCATAAGCTGCTTTGAGTGGAGCTGATAACCGGATAACAGCACATGTGTCAATGCCGATTCTGAGAAAACGAAAGGATGTGGCTTATATCATGTTATATTTTATCTGGATATTTACAGATGAATGATCATCAGAACATCAATTCCCATCAAGAATATTTACCGTTTTCTCAAAATTTCAGTGATGTAGTCTTTCCCTGATTTTCGTTTCCCGCTGAGAACAAGAACCACTTGTGGATTTAGCATAACTAGGACAAAAATGACAAGTGTTCATGCATGAGAGGCATTGCAAAGTAATCAAACTAATCAAATAGCAGAAGACTTTCACAGGAAGGGTGCCATCTGGCTGTGGGAAGGCTAACTACAATGATTTGTCCAAAATATCGTACTGTGCGATGAACTGTCGTTTTGTGAACGAAATACTATTCACTGAAAGGGCAAGACAGCACGGATACGAACCGTGGTATGTACCATGTACCGAGTTGTACCACATTGCATAATGTCGATTGCTGCACAGTTGTGCTTAGGTGGCAGCACCGGTCATTTCGTTGTCATTTTTTGGGGGGTTGCTTTGTCGGTTTATCAGTTCCAAGCACGTAGTGGTTTTTATCACACAAGCCATTAGTATCAAAGTAACCATTCCTTTGCGTATTAGGAGGACTTCTGTAAGTTCCAGGAAATCAACAGGGTCGTCGCTGAATACATATGAGCCTTTCTGAAAACAACTTGAACACCGAGGAAGTCAAGCATGATCTCGGTATAAGTCATCGACAGCTCGAAGATAAAACATCGAGAAAGGTCTTCAGTAGACGGAGGTATCAAGGCAATCATACAGTGTGCCCAGATGGCTACGAAGCGTCAAGAGCGGCCTTTGAAAAGGAAGCAGTATGCAGGTTCTACCTTCACAGCGGGGCCTGTAGGTACGGCAGCGGGTGCCGTTATTCACATGCCACAACGAATGCTGAAGCTTCCTACGTAGACCCCAAAGAATCAGAAACACGAAAGCAAAGAGTCTTACCTGATCCGAAACATAAATCGGAGATATGTCAGTTTTTCGCCAGGTTTGGACACTGTCGGTATGGTCGGTCGTGTCGGTATATTCACAGTTACAGGAAAGCTGAACTCCCTGCGAAAACTAGGGTGAAAGATGCACGAAATTTGTGCGTTTCTCAAGAGGCTCCGGAGTGTAGTGATCCTAGGGACCAAACAAATGATACCTCAGAGGGCAAAACTAAGGCAATGGGGAATGCGAAGCCTGATGCTGATGCAACGCCCACAGGAGCACCGTTACCAAAAATCTCAGCAGAAGAAAGTCTGGAAGCTTTAAGGTAAACACCGCGCTTTGATTGCGTTGCTTTTGAAGTGCTAGATGTGACCTCCGTAGCTGTTTTTCCTTGTGTTCCTTCGCTACGAGGAAGTAGTGAAATGGTCATTTCCTTGTTCTTTTCATTTCAGGGACAGGGAGATACAGCAGTTTGTTAAGCGCTACAGAAACTGCAAAAACGTTGAGAGCAACGATGGAAGGCAAAGATACAATTTTATCTTTCGCCCCACAGATCCTGACTGGGTGTGTAGCTCATTGGTGTCGTTCCAGTGAACCAAATTCAAAACCAGTTCATATCTGGTGGTGGAACACAACCACGAACACGGATGAAGGAGAGATATGCAACAGCCTGCTAGGCAGTTATTTTTTGCTGAGTCAGAACCTACCTGAACCTCATTGCTCAACACAATGTACGACTGAATTCGAATTGAAAACAGAACACTAAGTTACCAATTTAGAAGCAATTGGAAGACTGTGACGTTAGGGACGAAAGGATTAAGACATGTTCACCACAACTTTTCAGGAATAAGAGTTATTTTTCAGGGAGGGCTAATCTAGAGCTGCTACACTATGGACTTTGTTGCTTATACCCGTATTGCATTGTTCGTGAAACATGACAGGCAGAGTAAAGATACCTTGTTGTAGGGAACCAGACTTTCAAACAAACCACATAGCACAGAACATCAGAGAAATGTCAAATGTTTGTAGAATTTGTGGTATTTGGACTTCAAACAAATGTTGTGTACTACTATCTGGTTCAGAGCTGAAGAAGAGGCAGTTTCATAGATGCAGCCTGATCAAAAAGAAAAGAAAGAAATGATTGAAAGAAAGATGATGGATACAATCCCTGCTCTTTCTTGGAATGATTGAGCAAATTTCAGGGGAGGGGGGGGTTTAGATCACTTTCATAAAAATGCTACTTTGTGTTAACCACATATTTTATTCTTTTGCATATTCCAGAGGTTTGACATCAGAGAGCTCACTCTTAGCGTGACATTTCCAAGCAGCTATCCAAAAGATGTAAGATACTTACAATGAGATAAACATTTTGAAAAACCATCTTGAACACAAAGAACAACTGTCCTAACACACAGTTGAATTTTCTAGTATTTCACTTTGAACGTTTACGACGATGAAGCTGTCTTGCCATCTCTGCTCGTCAGGTGAGACATTCTCGTCTTTTGCTTGCGGTTTATTTTAGACCTTTCTGCTATACCGTATTACAGGGATTTGAACAAAGCAATTGCCAAGTGGCTACAGGACAAACACGTTGCAAATCGGGAAGCAAACCCAAACCAGCTAGTGATGCGACCCTTTTTACGTTGGCTCGATCGGAGCCTCGAGGACCTGTTTATCGAAAGCCTCAGAAAGGTAAGATACGTATAGTATTTTGCAACTTTTTTATTGCCACAGAAGGAACAATGAAGACAAGATTATTTATCTATGAGTGTCTCCGTTTGTCTTTATTCAGGTCAAAAGGATTCAGCTTGCTGAAGAAGCAGGAATCCAGTTTGTGCCACACGAACACCTCTCATCGAATAATCAAGCCCCACCAAGTTCAGCCGTACCAGAGATCTCGCCAAACGAAGACGATACTGCACAGGATCTCGGAAATGAAAATCGCCATGCCATTGATAGTGCCAGCCATGATTCGGTAGAAGGTAAACCAGATTATCGGCAAAGTACCTCTCTTGAAGCCCAGAGTGCCGATGCAGCAAACGGTATGTCTACAAAAGACAAACACGAATCAACAGAAATAGGAGAAGTAGATAGCTCAGTTAAGGACAAGAATGATCCGAAAAATTCTCAACAGAGTTGCAGCAGCAAAGAAGACTCAGAATGTGTCAACAGTATACTGCCAAGCATAGCCACAGAAAGTAAGAACCAAAGTAGCGCAGTCGGAAAGATCGCCCAAGAGAAGCAAGTCGAGAAGATCGCCAAGTCTCCTGCAGCAAATGGCACGTCCCAAGCTATTGTAACAAACCCAAAGCGAGGAACGGAGATCAAGCTCCGCAGGCTCGAGATGGGAGAGAATGTTGGGACATTGGAATGTCAACAGATATCAATACGTATCCAGTGCACGCGCTGTAAATACGGTACGGAAGTCACAACGCCAGCGCGACGTCGCAACGTCGTCACTTGCGGGAGGTGCAACAAAAATGTCAGTGCGGTGTTCCGGTCAAACATGATGCACCAGTTTAACTCTGTGATTGGATATATGGACCTGACGGACTGCTCTGTCTTGGACCTGGTGCTTCCACAGTGTGTGTTTGAGGCTGCGTGTCTCGGATGTGACAAGGAAATGAAAATTGATGTAAGTTGGCAGATTCGCAGGAAATTGTCAACGACTGACTAAAATTGTGCTCTCTTTTTGCGCAGGGTATTCATATCGCGCAGCAAAAAGTAACGTGGTGTCAATCGTGCAACAGCAAACTGACGTTGCTTTTGGAATCTGTGAAGTTCCAGAATCTACTGCCTGCCAAATCTACAGGTACTGGCATCTATCCTAAAATGACGAAGGAGGAATTTTGCCCGAGGCGATGCCCAAAAGTAAAAAAATATGTGAAACAAAAGCTGTATTACCAAGAAGTAGGTTGTTGGCTATCTGGATTCAGGGCCTCTGGGCACAGCTTCTGCGCTTTTCAGCTAAAGCATCGCTTCATGTTCTCTTTGTTAGCACTTTTTGACATTCTTTAATTGAATTGTTGTACAGATGCAAATGGCACATTCATAATCAAGGCACCGAAGGCAGCCAAGAAGGTCAAAGACCCAGCAATACAGGAAGGCAGACCATTACCCGACGATGGCACCTGCAAGCACTACAAAAAAAGCTATCGCTGGCTGAGGTGATGACTTCTTCCAGATATGTGCTCTTTTGCAGCCTGTTTCTTATGTGATCCAATTGCCAATGAAATCATGTGCCTCTTTCTGAACAGGTTTCCGTGCTGCGGCAAAGCGTACCCCTGTGATGTGTGTCACGAAGAACACGAAGGTGATCATGAAATGAAATATGCGACGAGAATGATCTGCGGGCATTGTGCCAAAGAACAGGTGAGACCCTGTTGCGTGACTTGCGTGCATACTACAATATGCAATTGTGTGTGACATCTGGTCAGAATTGATTAGTAGGAAAAGCATCTTTCAAGCAGCATAATGATAATAATAATAATAATAATAATTTTAGTTTTGATGAGGTGCCCATGAACAACCCGAGGGTCAAATAATGATAAACAAGTAGATGCTGGATGAACAGCACAGTTGATGATTTTCGTCTGACTTCACTGAAGTTAAGATTTTCACTCAACATGGATGCTGGCAGAGAAAGACTTGCTCATTGGGAATGTCAAATTTCTTGGGATTAGTATCTGTTGCACAGTTTGGCAAATTCACTCGTGATGGCCATCATTCACCATCCAATCATGGAGAATGATATGATGTTGAGTGATGGGCCGCGATGTGATGCTGAAGTTGAAGCTAAATGTTGAGGCTAAATGATGGGTTTTGAATTTGAAGTCTATGTTGATGTGTTGTGATTAGGGTTACCTCCTTTTGTCATGAAAAATATCAGATGAGACCAAAAGGGAGAGAAGGAGAAGAGGACTGTGCGAAGAAAATTGAGAGAGAGAGAGAGATAGTAGAATAGGAGAGGGTGAAAGAAGCATGTCAAGAGAGAGAGTGCTCATCCAGCAGTGTCTACAAAAATATACTCTTCATTGTTTGGACTGTTAATGTAATAATGTACGTAGAAGAAGAAGACCTGGAACAAGGGAAAGCACCACCACAAATCACTTATTTTTAAGACCATATTTTGCATACCTCGGCGGGGAAAGCCATCTGTGGCAAGATATGTACTGGCAAAAAATGCCTTTCAACCAGCAGACAGCATTAACAACAAATTGTGCCTATAAAATACTAGCGGAGTGCCAACCCGTGTTCTGATGTAGACACCGAATGATGAGTGACGATGCTGATGGGTATGTATGTTGATGTGATATGGTGGACCCTGAATTAGTGATGGAAAACTATCTATAGTACTATCAATAGTCTGCTATCGGAAACCTATCGAGGAGCAGATACAAATAGAAAAAGGAAATGCCTCACTCCTACAAGGTTTACAATACAACTCGGAGCAACTTTCCCTCCGACACTGACCTTTAGCTTCTCATGCCGCTCCAACCAACCTCGAGGTCATATGATACTCTCTGCACTAGATTGACTGGCATAGCAGTCTCATGAGAGTGTATGATTTTATTATGCGCATCTTCCTTCACTGCTTGCAGTGAAACCAATCCTACATTACATCTAAACGGAAAGAACTTATGTCGCACGTGATTCTGTTTCCGTTGTCACTGTGCCAGTGTGAAAATGAAGACAGGAATAAAAGTGAGAACCAAATCTAACTATCGAGAGTAAAGAAAAACAAAGGAACAGTACACTATCGATAGAGCCTGAAGTTTTAGGGTTTAAACCGATTCTTCCCAGAATTTGCACCCCGAATTGAAGGTTGCCTCTTTATGGTAAAATCCCGATTTTTAGCGGGCAAATTGCCCTCACTGAGACGTCTGTAGGAAGGCACAATAACTTTGTTTGGCAGCAAATTCAGTTACATCACCATTTGTACCGAACCAGTTCCAGTTAGTTTAAGTAACTGAGCCCGATTAGTCACAGAACTTAGCGTACTGGATGTTTTTCGACCCGAATTTGCGCGAATTTAGAGCACACGTTTATTTACCCGATTTTTACTCCCAAAATTTTGAAAAAAATATTTCCCGAAAACTTCACGCTCTGACTATCAATAGTCAATTCATCTATAGTTTTGCATCACTAGTGTGAATACGGCTCACCATGATGAAAAGTGTTCACCTATAACGCTGTTTCAAAACACTTGTGCATTTACACTCACATATACTTGAAACAAACCTTTTCCCTGCTGATGCCCCTTTGCATTGTGCAGCCATTTTCGACAGACAAGCCATGTATCGGCTGCAGTGGTTACATGACAAAAAAGGTGACTGCGCACTGGGAAGGCGGAAGAGGATGCAGAGACAGGATCAAGATGAGCCGGTAAGAATTGATGCGTTCAGTCTGTCATAAACGATTGAACTTATCTGGAAAGTTTACCCTCGATATTTTTCTTCCAGGGATGACAACAAAAAGTACAGCGGAGTGGGCAAAACAATCTCAAAGAAAGCTCAAGCCACAAAACCAACAGGGAAAAAGTGATCGATACACAGGACATCTTCCTGCGATCATGTTTTTATACTCTGTTGCATAATTTTAAATATCTATTGTCATATTTGTATTAAAAATGGCAGCCCACAACATATTGCAGTTTTTGATAGATGAGTAAGCTGTCTTTGGATATGAAATGCAGTAGAACCCTCCCATGAAGTGGAAAAGGAACTCAAAAGCCCAGTTGGGCCAACATTTCCATATTTTTCTTTTTTACCAATCAACCAAAAAAAGAACTCTAGGGTGAATGTACCCTAATGGAGGGCTGGAACTGGAGACACGGAAGAACAAAAGAAATTTTATCTCTCAGAGAAAATTTCTTTTGTTCACGATGAAAGATGAAAGTCACTGAAAAGGTTAGCCAGCTGTAGGAGTTGAACCCACATCTTCTGGATTGTCGGTCCAGGGCTCTACCAATTGAGCTAAGCTAACACACCTCTGTGACTTCCACGGTGTGTCTTTTGTTCTTCTGTGTCTCCTTGTCAAGCCCTCAGTAAGCACCAGCTCGTCTGCACTCTTTCGCTTCTGTCATGCTCTATAGGATTGAGTGGAAGGTCAGGGAGTTTGTGTAGTGGAGTTGTAGGTAACATATCCCTCGAATACGGGAACAGACAAGCAAGACACATCTCAAATGAGATATTTTTGTCTGGTATATTTCTTTTATATGATTTTTTGTAAGGGGGATGGTCATATGGACCATCAGAGATGGACAGTACTACTACTTCTCCCAATGTCTTTCTCTATCCTCCTCCCCCACACCCCCTCCCTTTTCCAAAGAACTGAAACTAGCCGCCTGATCAGAGCAGGCTGACCTCACTTCTCTTCCCTTGTACGTCCCCCCCCAGTACTACTTTTTTTATAGTTGAGCTACAACTACTAACTACCTCTTGCGATTGTAGTTTAACTACTAGTGCAACTACATCGTAGCACCAATAGTTAAAACCACTGTGTAACTACTCTGACATAGTTTCACTACATTTTAAACTACCTTGGCGTTTTGTGCACATCGTTATACAGGGTGTCCAGCGGTGCACCGACGATTTAAACAGGAGGATGCACTATATGTGAACTACTGGATAGTATTCAGAGCCCTGAATTTTAGTCGCTCGTTTTCTTTCTTCTCTCGTTTAATTTCGCAGGCATTTTTATTACCTCGTATGATTACGTTGCAGAGAGAGAACGCATTATGAGAACGTGTCGTGTCGTCCCTCCTCTGTCCCTGTCTGGGGTTCTGTTTTTTCACAATGTACCAGCTGACCTGCCCCCTTGCCCTTTTGCCATTACGTTGCAAGCTTTTTTTATTGACCCGAGATGTACATTAGAAATTTGTAAAGCGTGCCACGAAGCAGCAATCGCAACACATTCCAGCGACATGTGGCTGATGCAGACCTTTCCTCCAGTTACAAAAGAAAGTGTACATGCTGTGAATGCGCACCACTGAAGCACTCTCACACAACGCTCACGCACATAGCAACTGAAATTTGCGTTACCAGGGGTAATGCTGTTTTTCTTTTTTATTATTATATACCGGCATGTGACACACAAAGCAGAAAATTTTACTTTAACTGCAGCAAAATGGAGTTCAACTACTAGTTATAATCACATTCCCGGAGATTTTTAACCACTAATCAGTAGTTTAACTGCATGTAGTTATATTATACTTCCCATCACTGTGGACCATGATCTGCTGGATCTGGTTATGTAAATGTGAAAATTTTGTTTCCACAAGTCCATGGCTATTGAGGGAATTAAATGAATTGTCTAGAGATGATGGCCTTCGAAACATATAGGAAGCAGTGTTTCCTAATCATTTCAGCATATTCATTTCAAAGGCAAAGGGGAGGAATTACTGGACCTAAACGAAGGCTACTGTTGCGTAGAACCAGAGTCAAAATTTGAAAGGGGGGGGGGGGGCGGGGGTGATGCAGGGAGACTGCAGGGTCAGCCTGCTCTGAAGTGGCGGCTCGGTGCACCCCTACAGGGGAGGAAGGGAGGGAAGAGATGGTGGTGGCACTGGCGAGGGAGGAGTGTGCTAACCCTCTTGCTCTGGGATTTGACCACAGAAAACAAGCGAGCATCCCTCAGTAGTCTGCATTGGGCTCACTAAAGCACTAAGTTTTGTGCGTCATGGTCAGGGTGGTGTGCGCGCCGCCCTGGCTGCAAACGACTTCAATTTAGAAGTCAACACGCTCAACATTCTACGGCTGCTGCTGTGTAAATCTGCAAATTTTTCGAAAACTACGACTTGTTCTTGCGATGCTATCACTAGTGCGTATCAACAGACAGTACTCGTGAACAAAACTTGGGCGGAGTTTCGGAATCGACAAGCCTGCGGGAGACCGAAACCGAAAGGAACTAGCGGTGACGTCACTTTCTCTCGCCCGCTCTCGCCATGTGTTTTTACCCTTTCCTAGTCAGCATGATGGCTGACGCGGACGTAAACAACGTGGAAGATGAGAGTAGCGAGACAGAAAATAATATTTTATACGAGCTTCTCACATATGCTGAATGGCAACAGGAACCAGAGATACTGGTGAGCTAACAGATGTGAACATCCTTCATCGCCGGGAGGGTGACACACTGTGTAACACTTTGACACTTCGCGCACACGTATCGCTTCGGTGTTCGAACAGGGGCCAAGCTTTGATGTGTGTTTTGTGAGCGCTGGGTCTTTTGCCCTTTTGATAAAAATGCTGCAATGTGTGTTTCACAAGTCAGGGAACTTCCTCACCCCTGTCAAAATACCTCGAGGTCTGAAGTATGTTACACAAATGCCTAATTCTCCTACGGTTACAGACTAAGCCAACGCCAGAGAAATTCGACGATGGAAGAACAACGGGTAATACATTTCGAGGCGTTCTCGGGGCCAAGCCGTGCCCCTTGTATTTCATGCACTAATTATTACTTTTGTATACAATATATAGCCGGACTCTGGAGCTGGCTGGGTTCGTTGGCAGCATCTACCTCTAGTGTATCAACGACCCTGCAGAAACTTCGACTTCACAACATGGAGTGGCACATTGCTGTTGGCAGGTAAGGTAACTTATAACCAAAACTGCGAGCCACCTGGTACATTCCTTGCATGACAAAGTCACACCACGTTTAATGTTTTTTGCAGCGAAGGAAGAGTTGTTGCCATCCTACAGGACCAAATTGTTGAAATTCGGTGCGCACTTTTGTAGTTTACTACGTTGTTCAAGCTCAGTGAAAGAAGTATTGCGACTTCTGTTTCTTTTTTCTAGATCTTCTAAAGACGAGTATGCGAGTGTAATCGGCCGTGGCTCAGGTTGGTGCGGGATCTGTTGGTACCCATTTCTTGGTGAGGGGTGTCGGAAGTGCCTTGCACAGGGGGGATTGTTAAAGTTCAAAGAATTTGTACATCAAGTACATTCCGTATACTGAAAAACCAGCCAACCAAACGTAGTAAAGTGACACGTTCTATACCACACAATGCAGAAGTACTTGAAATATGCTGCTATGAAAAACAGCTTCGTCTGTTACTTCGGCAATGTCCTGTCGTTCTCCATATATCATTCACATGGTGTAACTGAGATATAGCCATATTTAGGTTTGGAATGTGTTTTATGTCAGGGGTAGTGGGTAAATATATTTGGGACAAGTAACAAATTATTCACAATTAAAAAACATTGTGGGGAGTGATCAAAATTAATGCTGATGAACATGCAAATCCTCCAAAAATATGCCTCATCACAGCATATCAGGCACCCTGTCTGATCTCTGTACATAAACGGGGGCGAGGTCCCCAAAACATGAGCTGGAGTGGGGTGGTCCCGCCCCCCTGCCCCCATCTTCCAATGGCCCTCCCTGGTTGGTACCTGTTGAACTAGAGGCTACACTGTTGTAACTTTGATGCAACCTAATTAGCTCCTCTTTTCTTGCAGTATCGCGAGACCCTTTCCCGCAGTGGAGAAAAGTGGCATGGTCTCCTGACTGCAGTTTCCTTGCTGTCACATCTAGCAATGGGCGCATAGAGTTTTTTGACACGGTTGGAAGTTCTCTTTTCGTCATACCAGAGGTACAAGTTGGGTTGTGTAGGTAACTCCATGTGGAGTTTGTGTGTAACAACAGCCATCCTTTCTCCTTTTGGATCCCAGAAAGCCCTAAGTTTGGACGCACTTATACCAGAATTTGGCTATGCCATTGCTGGGATGATCTTCACGGAAGCCAGGGTGCACAAGACACAATGGTACTATGATCATGCTTTATGTTGTTTTTGTTTAATTTTGTTCCCATAGCAGTATGTTATGGGTGCCTATGCTAACTGTGAACAGAATTTCATAAAATAAGGAAGTGCCTGTTGTTCTTTATTGTTTTTTTTTTCCTTGTGTACAATAAATGTGATATATTCTGGGTCAGGTGGGACACCTTATAGCCATGCTAGTAACCTTCAGGAGCATTGACCTGATTAATTTTGACCAATGCATTTTTTGAATTATGAAAGATAGAAGTTTGGCAGAGTGACAACGTCTGTTCTTTTTGGTGCACTGATGCTGCTGCAGTTTTTACAAATAGATTATATAGTGCCCTCTCCCAAGGCATGGCAGGCTAGGTGGCCATTCTTGTACCTATGCTAGAAGAGCACTTTGTACCCTGCTGGTGTATGCAATGGAGAACAAGAGCTGCTGCTTTTTCTTATGCTGAACTTCTGTGTAGCATAATAGAGTCCATTGATCAAAATGAATGGAAGACAATGCTCTAGGAGGTTGCTAGTGTGAATATAATGTGGCCCACTTCATGTGGAATATGTTTCAATTTATTATACATGAAAGAAGAAGACATTTCCTTGTTTTATAAAATCTTGTCTATAGTTAGTGCAGGCACACTGTACATGTATAACCAGGAAAAGCTGTGTCATTCAATTTGACTAACTTTGCAGGTCGTACGAGTTCATTGTCGTTAACTACAGAGGAAAACTTTCAAGTTATTTATTGAGGTTAGTTTTCTTACGTTACAATTTGACTTCAAAAACGAGTACTAGTCTAAGCTCCATCCTTCTTCGTTGTTGAAACCAGACTTGTACACGTTACCGAAAAAAAAAGGAACTACAGTTGAACCTCTATATAACGAATTTGTAAATGCTGACTCTTTGTTTCGTTAAATCGAGATATTCGTTAAATGGAACACGCCAAGTTAAACAAAGATGGCCGCCGCACTACCAGCGCCGCGCGTTCCGCAAAACGTCATTTGTCATGAAACAGGTACTAAGGTAAGAAGGGCACAAAATATCGAGCTTTATTCATTACATAATGCTAGGTAACGCGTAATTTGTGCACAATGTCGCTCTGAGAGTTCATAACCTTCGTAACTCCGGATGAACCTCGACTGCTTTATCCTACGCGCTCGCGTATCGAAGTTTCTTGGTTGGTTCACTTGCACTCATGACGTCCGGAAAGAACAACAGTACACCGCCGAAAAGAACGAGAAATGGGTACATGTCACGTAGATGTCTGCGCCGGTTGAACCTTGAACGGCAGCGGCATCATGCCCATTTTACCACTGTCAGCATTAGCGGTGCGAACAAAAACAAGTTATGAAAAGGCACAAAACCGCAACATACTGTTGTCGTCGTCAACACAAGCAGATTAGACTTCGCGAGATGTCAGCAAAAAATGTCAGCAATGCGTGTTTTCTTGTCCGAAAACTGGTGCGAACAGACTCTCGCGCCGGTTTTGAAACAGCGTCGGCGCACCGATTACCGGCAGAGGCGACGTACATGTCGGCACGTTCGTGCCTCCAGCATGTGACGACCGAAGTAACCAACGAAAACTCGTGTAAGGACAATGGAGAGGGAAAGTTTCTCCTCCTTTTCTTCGTGGTGAAGGGGAAAGACACGCGCAGAAGAGCCCAGGGACTTCGTTAAATAGAGGTGACCAAACGAACGTATTTCGTTAAATCGAGCTCAAAAATACATTGGTGTCTACGAGGACGCGCTCGTGCAATGGAAATTTTTCGTTAAACAGAGGATTTCGTTAAATCGACGTTCGTTATTGAGAGGTTCAACTGTAGATACTGTTACTCGTTATCACGAAAAAAAGGAACCAAATACATTACCCGTTACCAAAGCAGCAACAGGAACGCGTTCCTATTAGTCGACAGTAACGAGTTACCCTTACGTCACCATGCTGTTACAGAGCCAGAACCATGTCAAAATCAAAATTGACACGTGCTTTATTTGGTCCGACAATTTACGTGGAATTCACTTCGAAGAATACTTGGTACTCGAAATTGTCATCGGCTTTTTTTGGTGCGTTTCCTCGAGAGAGCCTCTATGGCAAGACTGAAAAATTGCTGTGGAAAGGCATGGCTGCATCAGATACAGCCACCTTTGTTTGATGCATGTATTGGAAATAGGATGCGCTTGATTAGTAACGAGGCTGATTTTCCTCTTTTTTTCCTGTAAATTCAAGGTCAACAGCCGCTTTTATGCCCCTACTTTTGCACCACTGTTAGAGGTTACACAACATCAGCATGATTGTGCATTTATGTGAACTGATAAACGCTATACACCAACGTCTATAAGCTCTTGTAGCTGGCTCTTTGCATGGCTAACCTTTCCTTTCTCTTTTGTAATAATCATATCCTCCCATTGTAAACCATCAAAGTAAAGCTGTCCACATCAAGTATACACAAAATCACTCGAATACTATCTAGGTTCCTGTGCTCCACAACGCTGTGAATGCTCATGTTGTTTTCAAACATTCAAAATTTCACTCTATGTGTAAAATGTTCTTTAGAATAACTCTCTACTCTGTTTTCTCTGTAGCCCCTCAGACGGATTCCGCGAGAACCATACCTTCAGTCTGAGTAATGTCTACCCAAGAGGTGTGGCTTGCATAGAGTATCACCCAGCTCATCAGATTCTTTACGTGGGCAGCTGCCCACTTGTGCCAACTGTTGGGGAGGACATGGAAGATTTCCGCACATCAACGGAAGTAGGGGTCACCGCCTGGCGATTTTTATCTGACTATCCACACTACAAGCTCGTCACCACGCTTGCTGAAGATGTGCAGGTACTAACAATGTTAGTGACAAATGGGGCACATTTTGGTCGTTTCCTGTGGTTCAATCACAATTTGCTTCACCAAAATGTTAATGTGATTAGATTTTACTGGCAAACTTTTTTACCATATTGCTTTCTGGGGTTTGCCTGACGTGACTGCAGGGTGAAATTTGTGTGCTATAAAACCCTTTAACGTTGCAACTGCAATTTTTTACGAATCAGATGGAGGGCACGTATTCGCAGTCACTAAATTTTAAGAAATCTGGATGCTAATATTTGTGACTCGATTGGCCCTTGCGCCCCTACCTTGCTTAGAGCGGAGTGTTTTCAGGTTTTACGTTTTTTTTTTTAATCGGGAGGGAGGGGTAAAAATCTGGTTTTATTTCAGGAGCCGTAAAGCAGGGTGAAATTGGGTGTTATTGGGTGGAAAAGTATAATTTCATCTTGAAAAAAAAGGAAAGAAAAAGAACGCTTCTCCCCTTTTAGATTGAGATAAGATTCCGAACAGTTGTGCTGAATGTCCAGTGCCTTGTGTTCTCCACTGTCCGTATTGGGGGCTGAATTGCCACTTTGCAAAGTTTGTTTTCAGGTTTTTCCAGGTTTACCCCTAAGTGATGATTATGCAAATTGGGGTAAAAACGGGTTTTGCCTGGTTTAATCCTAAAACGCATGGCCTATGATATACCTGAGATTGCCCTTGCAGTATTTAATAAAACGAACACTAAACATGCTTCTTCTCCAAAGCAGTTCAGATGCTTTCTACTAACCTGCACAACAAAAAGCAAGAAAATTATTTACGATTGACAGAATGGCGTAAATGCAGGCTAGCTGGTGGATAAATTCCATGATAGGCAAGCCTGAGCGATGGGCAAGACACGTAGACAAATACAAACATGAAGGCTCAAAGAGGCTGCTAATGTGAGCCTTCGTGTTTGTGTTTGTTTACGTGTCTTGCCCATCTCTCAGGCTTGCCTATCATGGAATTTATTTATGATTGTAGTATTGCTTTAAAAATGTCAATTCTTGTGCATTCCAAATTTTTGGGTGCCCTTACTTCAACTTTTCAAGCTTTTTTTCAACTTTCACGTACCCTTTTTTCAACTTTTCAAAAATTAGGGTCTTACAAGCATTAAGTGTTTTACAGTGCTCACTGAGCACTTTCCAATTACCTGCGATGCGAATGCATCATCATGGTTATATGTCCGGAGTTGGACGAAAAGTTATTTTCTGTCAATGAATCGTGCGCATCAGTAAATCTTTTTCTTGTGTCCTGCTCAGGGTCCCAGAAGATTCTGGCAGCGTATGAACCTGTACTACAAGAATGCCCATGTAAGTCTGTCTTTTTTGTTTCTACACTATATAGAATAACCACTCTTCAACATTCAGCTCTGGGTTACTCGACTTAATGTTCATAAATATTGTACTTCCCCCATAAGGACATGGCCTGCAAGTTAAGTGCATCTCCCTCAGGACGTACCTTGGCTGTGGCCCACCTTTCCGGTGCCTTGTCCTTCTGGAGCTTACCAGCACTAAAGCACATTCACACCTGGCAGCTGGAAGATCTGGTGTGTTCCTATAGTTTCTCTTTCAGGTATATGGAGTGTCTCAACTCTCATGCACCAAGATTTTAAAGAAGGCTAAATGCTCAATGCGAATGAAACCAATTGAACAGTGCACCACTACAAAACTTTGGACCTCAGGATGAAAAAGACGCACAAGGGCTCAGAGTTATTTTTTTTTTGTGTGTGTGTCCTTTTCGTCCTCAAGATTCTGTTGTGATGTGTCCTCTTGCCACCTTTGCCACCTTTTTCTGTTTATATTCCTTTATTCTGCCTTTATTCATTGTGCAAATTTTTGCTGTTTTATCAACTGGACAGTCCTGTACTGTAATCACAAGTATATCTTTCAGTGGGTCTAATTACCGTATTTATCCGCATATTTTGCGCCATTGCTTAATTTGCACACCCCTAGTTTGGCACGACAAAATGTCAAGAAAATTAAAATTGTGTGATCCCCAACTCTTTTGGGAGAAAAATGGCACAAATTATGCGAGTAAATGCGGTAGTTAACGAAATAAGTATAATTAGCTAAATTTGAAAATAATGGCTTAAGGACTAAGGTGTTGATTCAAAAGTTGTAGAGTACATTGAGGACTACTGGATCAAGGTGTTCCCAGCAAGGTACACATTGTGCGGATTTTAAATTTTCTTGTTTTGCCTACAGAAGAAAGCCCACGACATAATCATCACAAGAAATACTATGTGACAACATGCCTATACACTTGACATGATGGTCACATAGTATTTTTTTTATTGTGTGATTATTCTTTTGCATAAAAAAAATGAAAAAAATGAAGGCAGACAAAAGCGTTAGAAGCTTGTTGGAAACATCTCTGCTGGTTATTTCTCAAGCCATTCTTCTGCTTTTGAATTGTCGCCTTAGCCCTTACACCAATACTATGTTAAAAGTTGGCTTGTTAAGCTTATCTAATTAATTACTTAGGCACAATGAAATGAGTACTGGCGACCAAGAATACACGATCGCTACCAACATACAGCTGGCTTCATTCGCTCAGCGTGCTCAGCCTTTTTTTTATTTTTTTTATTTTGGTTCATGTTTGTTGGGGCACCCTGTATAACATGTGCAGTGCGTGTGAATCCTAATCCTTTCGCAGCCCAAGTACGACCAACTCAATCCAAATGTACACGAGCCAACAAAACGTAAATGTTTGGCCCTACGTCCCGAGGGTACAAATTTTACAATCTGCGACATGAACTGGTGGTCAGATAAGGTTAGTTCTGGCTATGTGGATCATGAACAAATGATCACGCAGGTATTTTTTATTTCGGGCTAGGCATTGATTATCGGTCGCTACTCCGGAGCGGTGCTAGTGGTGTCACTACAGACAAAGAGGAACCTTCTGGGAGAAAGCCCCGAGTGGTTTGAATTCTCACCAGAGGTGTCTGGCGTGTTCGATCGCGGATTTTTAACCTTGGAGGTATGTTCTATGCTTTGTCTGCCTGTCTCTTACTCACTCAGTTTTGAAACACGTGGGAATGTTCCGTGTGACACAAGTAATGCTGGTGTCGTTTGTTTTGTTCTAGTGTGAATGGCAGTTAGGTAGCTCAAAGGCTGTAGAGGCTGGAATGCAAGATGATGGGGAGAGTAGTGATGATGACACGCTGTCAGTTGGACGTCGTACGTCGCAAATGGTCAGAAGAGCCCTGTATTACGTGACAGACAGCGAACGTTTCATGCCACCACGCAGAATGCCAAAGTATGTGTCTCGTACTTTGTAACCATGCTTCTGTTTGCTTCCAGTTATACGTATTCAGGTGATGCCTCACAATTAGAACCTGAAGTTTTGGAAAATATTTTTTTCTAAATTCGGAGGGTAAAAATCAGGTAAATAAACATGTGCTTTAAATTCATGCAAATTCGGGTGGAAAAACTTCCAGTATGCTAAATTCGGGAAGAAATCGGGCTCAGTTACTCAAACTAACTCTACTGGTTTGGTACAAACGGTGATGTAACTGCATTTGCTGCCAAACAAGCTAAGTGTGCATTCCTACGGATTTCTCAGTGAGGGCAATTTGCCGGGTAAAAGACAGGTTTCACCCTAAAGAGGCAGCCTTCAATTCGGGGTGCAAATTCGGGGAAGAATCGAGTTAAACCCTCAAACTTCAGGCTCTACTCACAATGCGATCAGATTGCTTGTTCTGATTAGCCATGCCATGAGATGTGGAAAACATCTTCAGTAATCAGTGAGAATGTGTAGATGCTTTATTGTAATGCCAGTCCGGTGATACTGTAGAGGAGGTGGTGGTCCCCTACATGAGTCCCGACCGGCGATGATGGTATGCCACGGAGAGGCGATGACGGTGGCCTATATCCATGGCCGCGCCGGTGGAACTGAGGCCGGTGCTCCAGGCACATGGCCATCTTCGTCGTTGTCCACAGCCCGCTACAATACAAAATATACGCTAGACGTGTTTGTGTAAAACAATCAGCACAAAACGTCCTTTTCCTTCTTCGAATGCGCAGCTGATGCACACCACTTTGGGAAGGCTATATAGCAAGCTTTTGTCCACGAGCCATAATTAGTGCCATTCCTAATAGCAGAAAAATGGGACAAGATCCTTGTCACAAAAGTTGATTGCTCGTTGCTTAAAGTAACACAAGAAAGCACTTCAGTCACAATCATATTTACAAACCAAGCTGTTAACCTGACTGCTAAAACACACCATGCATAGTGATTCACTCGACAGATACATACATATCGCGAAATTCGATTTCGAAAATCGCGACCGCGTGCAACGGTGGCAGTGCCCGCAACTTGCCGCCAGAGTCGTTTTGACGTCATCGCGGTGCAACCCGCTACCTGGTTTGCTTGTTTGGAGAAGCGTCGTCTGCTACACAGAGAGAGAACTGGGAGTAGAAATGAAAAAGAAAAAAAAAGTGCGAAGAGGGAATGATGAAAGATGAAAGTCACTGAAAAGGTTAGCCAGCTGTAGGATTCGAACCCACATCTTCTGGATTGCCGGTCCAGGGCTTTCATGTTCTTTCATGCGAAGAGTGCCGGCCCTGATTGGAGCGCGGTCCCTCTTGTAACCACTATCCTCCTCCTCCTCCTCGTTTCGGCCTGCAGAGTGAGTCGAGCGGGAACGCGCGCGTCGATGTTTGGGGGCGTTTTATTCCACGAAAAATACTGCATATAGAGAATTTTTTTTGTGTTAGTTGTCACGTCAGGTTACATCCTTTCGTAATTCCCCAGAAACAGAAAATCTTTCGGGTGGCTTTCTGGGCTCCTTTAATAAAACTAAGAACCCAGTACGGTCTCATTAGTCTGGCAAATGGACATGTCCATGGAGTGTGACCGCTTATACTTAGGTGATGCTTCAATATTCAACCAATTTTACACTTTTACACATATTTTAACTTATGTAGAGGTTGAAGAGGAAGTGAACAGGGGAAGGAAAAGAGGAGGTTGAAATAGACACTTTTGGGGAACGTTCTCTAGAAGAACAGTAGCGGATTTCCGCTGCTCCTTTACCGTACCTGTTGTACATTATAACTTACCGTATTTATTTTGTAGGATCCTTACTAAGCTCTATCGCCTTCTATGCTTGAAGTCCACCACACCAGAAGAGCTCTTCATTACAAAGGTGTGACATCTTCTCTTTTCCTTCAGGAACCAAAAATATAGCATTCTTTACTTCCCATTTTGATCTTTAGATAGACAACGAAGAGTATGGTGAGGCTTTGGCTCTGGCTCGTACGTACAGCCTAGACAGTGACTTGGTCTATCAACGCCAGTGGCGAAAATCGTCAGCCTCCGTTGCATCTATCCATGACTACCTGGTGAGTGAAAAAAAATATGAGCTGGAGGACATGTTAGGTGCATCAGTTTTGTTGCCGTGACACGAAAACGAAAAAATTTGCCATAATTACACGTGCCTTCTAAACGTTTCTGTTTCCTAGGGCAAAATAACAAAATGCACGTGGGTTCTTCACGAATGTCTGGAACGTGTCCCTCCAACCTTCGATGCCGCTCGTGACCTGCTCGAGTTTGGATTGCGTGGGACCGATGTCGAAGCCCTGGTGGCCATGGGAGAAGGAACGTACGATGGAAAGTGAGTGCAGTATTTCAGCAAAGTAAGGGCAGGGTGTCTACCAACCTGGAAAACTGGGAATATTCAGGGAATTTTGAAGTGACTGGATAGGTCAGGTGACTGTCAGAAAACTTGCAAAAAGCAGCTGAAGTCAGGGAAAATCACAGACAAGTGCCGTGACAATGCATAGCAAATTGCATGTACAGGTTGGCCGGCTACGTTGCACCAATGTTGCAGCAAGTAGTAGTTCATCAATACGATAAGCTCAGAGGCAGAAAAGTAGGGCAGCCTCACTAATACTCAATAAATAGAGCCTGAAGCTTTAGGGTTCTAGCCGATTTTTCCCCGAATTTGCACCCCAAATTGAAGGTTTACTCTTTAGGATGGAGCCCGATTTTTTACCCGGAAAATTGCCCTCACTGGGACGTCTGTAGAAATGCTCTAACTTACTTGTTTGGCAGCAAATGCAATTACATCACCGTTTGTACCGAACCAGTTCAGTTAGTTTGAGTAACTGAGCCCGATTTATCCTCGAATTTAGTGTACTATAAGTTTTTCCACCTGAATTCGCATGAATTTAGAGCACATGTTTATTTACTCGATTTTTACCCCCTGAATTTAGAAAAAAATAT
Source organism: Ornithodoros turicata (assembly GCF_037126465.1). Lineage (NCBI taxonomy): Eukaryota > Metazoa > Arthropoda > Arachnida > Ixodida > Argasidae > Ornithodoros > Ornithodoros turicata. The sequence goes on along the minus strand of NC_088203.1, from coordinate 76,416,778 downwards.
TTCCCGAAAAATTCAGGCTCTATCAATAAATGATCTGTTTTATGAGGAATCTGTATCAAAACATAGCAGCAGGCACCAAGATTCCTTTTGTTTTGGTAATGGAATTTGCTTGAAATAGTCAGTGAAATCCTGGAAAAGTCAGGGAATTTGAAGGTTGCAACTTGGTAGACACCCTGAAGGGGTACTTGCAGCGTGGAGATGTGGCTTTTGGAACTAAACACTTTGCTTTTGTAGATACCTTAACGAAATTTTGCAGGCATGCATATCCTATTTTGACATGCTGGTCTCGTGTCACACATCAGATTTTATATAGTACTTTCATTCGTGAAAAAGTTATGGATTTTTGAAATTTGAGAAATCAGATCACACTGCCGCACAGTTTTGAAGGTTAATGTAATCATCAGAACACTGTGGATTTTCATGTTGCAAAACAGTTACTGTAGTGGGTGAAGCAATGTTCTTTTTGAAGCTTTTTCGTTAGTGGTAGATGCGCAGAACTTGGAAAGTTCAAAATTGGTGACCTAGCTATGTCGTTCTTCTGAGGGAACAAATCCAAGCGTCAATTCTGAACAATAAAGAAAAAGTTATCTCCCCTGGAGAATTTGTTTACAAACATAATGTTCAGAATTACCCGAGGAAAGGTTGAGAGAGAATGGTAGTAGTGGGAGTGATCTGATCAAAAACACAAACTGAGAAGTCAGCACTCAGTTAGGGAAAGTCTAGGGCTCTGTACAGTCAACCAGATGCAGATATGTTGGTTTTATTAATACTTTGGATGAAATTTGTTCAGATAAAATTTAGGTATCCAGGTAACTCAGGAAAAAAGTGGTGCCGCCAGGACTTGAACCTAGACCCTCCTGATTTCTGGTGAAGGATGCTACCATTACACTTGTTTGACACCGTTTGGGTTGTCACTGTCTGTAGCCTGCCCCGGCTAATTCTTGTTGTCTACATTTGTTCAGATAACAAACTTTTGAAAAATGAAGTTTGTTTACAGTATTGAAAAATAAAGTTTTTGCAGTTTTTTTAATCTTTTTATGTGCCACACTCCATGTGTGATGTTGGTGCCTTTAGTTCTTAATGGCTTCCAGGTTTATCTGTCATCCTCCACCCATCTTCGAAAACTTGTATGGCAACGAGCATCTCTCAGAGTTTGAAATTGCCGAGAAGCAGCATGCGGCCGAAAAGAAGTGGAGGCTAGAACAGTTGAACACTGTGGACTTTTCAAAGTAGGTGTTTTTGTGTTGTGATCGCAGTTAATGTGCATCCTTGTTCTCATCTTCAAAATGTTTTTGCACAGCCTTACCTTGGACCAGCGCTGGTTGTGCGAATGCAGGTTGAAGCTGCTGATCTATTTAGACAGGTTATCGATATATCAGGTAAGAATCAGGCCAGAGCATCACTTAGAAATGGAAATTTCATCAGCGTTTCATCTTTGTAGATTGGCCCAAACCGATTCCATAAATTGTCCAAATAGAGGTCAGGGTGATGTTTTGAAATGAGACATCTTGCATTAAATATCAGTAGCGTAGCCAGAAAAATATTTCGGGAGGGCTTCAATGGGAACTTTACATGGGAGAGGAGGATTTCACCATCGTTTCCCTCTCCCGAATGCACTATCAAAGGTATGATTTTGGGGAGGTTGAACCCTCCCCCAAACCCCACTTCAGGCTACACCACAGATAAATATGTATACCTGCTCATTTTCCCTCGTGTGCAAAGTGAGTGTGTCATTTTGGTAGTCCACATGATGTTGGTCCCTTTTCTGTTGAACTTGAAATGTTTTCTATGCATCGGGAATTTTTATGTTTATGTTACGCTATGCCGTTGATAGTCCTTGTGAACCATATTCACACTGTTGGGCTTGTGGTTTGTATGACTGCTCCCTCTATATAATCCCAGCTTTTAAATCTCATTAAAAAAATAATAATGGATACAAAATGGCTCTGACAGATAGCGCTCCATTTCTACTGAAAGTAGGCCTGAGAAGAACTCAGAACTTTCTCAGTAAGCCTTGTACCTACGACTCGTTTGTGTATTTCAAACTCTATGCAGAAAAATTTGGGAGCTTCCCTGGAGCACTACGACCCAGCATTCTTCGAGCGTTTCCGTTCTCAGCCCCCCCTGGAGGCAGCCTTGATGTTTGCTCATGAAGGGAATGTGCCTGCTGTTTCTGCCCTTCTGACCTATGCTGGTGACCTGACTTTGCCACACTGGTTGACCATCTTGAGCAATTTCCCGGAGACACTTTCACCCCACAACTACGCTGACCTCTTGCCTGAGGCTGGGTATATCGCAAATATGTCACTCGTTACTTCACTGCCTTTTCACCAGTCAATGTACAGTGAAGCCCCACTAATTCAAAAGTTTGCTACTGTTAATTCAATGGGTCCTTGTTGATATGATTCCAGTAAATTCAAAGTTGTCACGCTCAGAATTCAACTTTGAGTAAGCAAGGTTTAACGCTAAACCATAGTCAAATCCAGCCTTTGAATGCTCTGCCCTAACAGTTCTACTACCCTCTCTGGACAATATATGACCTTGGCCCACATTTACCAAATTTTTTACCACATTTGCCATTTTTACCAAATTACCACAAGCAGTGGGGGGAGAGAGTATTGCCTGCAGCAATGAAACACACCAACCATCATCATCAAAATAAAGTTGCTGTCGTTGTTCATGCTAAATTAGTTTCCTTTACTGCATGACACAGGTGGGACAAGAAGGACCCAAATGTGTTCCCTTGGTTCCAGAGGGAGCTTCGTGGAAAAGACTGGTGCGAAGAGAAGTGTGAACAGTATGTTTGATTATGTGCTTACATTTTGGTTGGGTTGATTGTTGTGTATCTCATAATATGTAATGTATTTTAGAGTCCCAATGATGGCAGTGTGGGAGTCATATAACCAAGAGTTCTATGAGACAAATCCGTCCTTTAAAAAGTGGTGGTGAGAACATCTCGTTAGCCCTAGGAATGGGTCACACAGGTCAAATCACACTTTTCTTGTTTTTTAGGACAAAGTCCCTGACTACAGACCTTCTGGCAGAATGGTACACTGAGCGTACACATGAAATTGAAGAATTTAGCTGGCTGGTTGAAAATGCACTCGAGCTCACCAAGCTAGGTTGCATGAAGCATGTTAGGGTAGGTTTTATTACAGAAAGCAAAAATATTAACTACTGATGTCGGGCTTCTTCATTTTACATATGCTATGAGGATATATGTGCATTTTTGCAGGGATTGGAAAGCCTACATGACGACTTGCTAACATTGGAGACATTGGTGTATGAGTGTCGTCTTCCGAAACCCATCGCTTTGAGAAAACTCGAAAAACTATCTGAAAGTGAAAAGATGCAGCTTTTGATGAGCATGGTGAGTCTCACAAAATGTGAAGTCTAAACAAACAAACAAACAAGTTAAACAAACATGTTTAAGTGATGCCTTTAAGTGATATGAAGCGATTGTGATTATTAGGGTCCGGGAGTTCATGCAAAGTGCATTTGTTTTTAATGCATTGCAATGGATATCCCTACATCTCTCCACACATTACCAATCACAACGACACAAATTGTCAATGGTTTGTGTGTCATATAATTGCATATTTTGTCATATTTAATCTGGGTCATCATTTTATACGACGGTTGCATTTTATGTCATATTTGGTTGCATATTGTGTCATATTTTGGCACCATTTGAACAATTTTTAACATTTCCCATTCCTTTTGTTTTACCACTGCTCATGTTAATTCAAAAGGGAGGTCATCAGCCCAAAACCCCTGTTCCAGCTACATATCTGAGCTACCCAGTTGCTTCGCGGCGCTAACACGGAATAAAAAAAAGAAAAGAAAAGAAAGACAAAACATCTGAGCTATTACACTGCCTTTAGTCTGCCTTGTGCTATGCAGTCAGTGAATTCGACTAGCACCACTGGCACCAACGACGGCTACAACACACGACAAGTACTCAGCGAGTTCAAGTAGTGCTTGATAAAAATAAGTGAATCAAAGTATTGCAGTCTGCAAGTGCCATTCTCAAAGGCAAGGAAGAGCCGTCTGCAGATGGTGTAGATGAGCTAGGCAGCTAGCTAACTCGCCGGATAACATTCAGCGACACAGTGCACATTTTCACATACATGGCTTTCTTAGCTGGCAAACCAGGAAGTTTTTATTCATCCCATGTAAAAATGGCATATGTAAAGTCACCGACCGCTTATTCGGACTTGAAGAAGCCACAAAATCAGCCCGAATCATTGAGCAGTTCGAACTTTTAGACAAAGGCTTAAATCTGCAATGTTTAAAGAGAACCGAATTTTCGCTCACGGTGGCTCGAAATAACTGCCAACACGAGTTCACTTTGCTGCGCGGACACAGGATAGCGTTATCGCGGCAAATTTTTACTGGGGTAGCCTCGTTGTGGTACACTTCCATGAGCATAGTAACGGCCGTGAGGATCGCCGTGGTTGACAGGGGCACAACAACAACCGCTTCGTCGATGCTCCTGTCGTCGGAACCCTCCGGCGGCAGATCGAGAACCTGTCCGACAATGTCGGCATCAGTCAGTTCTGGGCAGAATTGGGCATTGTTGTCCATATCTGATCATCATTGTTTGAAGACATTATGTCAGCTACACTGAAGTTTTGGAACGCGTCTGAAAGGGAGACAGCAGACACCGCAGAGGCAATGAACGCGCTACCAAACTCCGCCTTTGTGCACACCTGCGCTGCGCTTCTACGCATATGCCAAGTCGGCGTTGTTCTCTTCGTAACGCGATCCGAAATATCGAGTCCCAAAATGTACTGTAATGCATCTATTTTGGCTCTTGGAAGACAAAAAGTTCTAAAAAATAGATATGCTCGGGGCAAAATGAGTATGACAAACCGGACAGTCCGTCCGAAACAAGGTCCAAAATCTGGAAGCAGAAATACGTTGGCTCTATAGTGCATTTGACGGTGCCAAGAGTTTTATCTGAAAAATTGGAAAGTCCGAAATATCCGAGAGGTCCGAAATATCAGTCGGCGACTGTATGTGTGTGTGTGCATATGTGTGTGAGTATGAATATGATGACTCACACTGTGTGAGTATGAGTATGATGGCATGCTGCAATGACCAACGAGGAATACCTGAGTGTGCATACGTGAATGTACTTTCCAACTTCCAATAAGGAATGTGCTTTTTCATTTGTAGGATGTTTATTTATTTATTTATTATTCAAAATCCCAAGACCACGAAGGTCATTACATGGGTTAAAAGTGGAGCAAATCAACACAATGTTTATCAAAGGACAACACAATAGTAACAATACAAGGAAGAGAATGCTGAACAATGTCAATCTACAAAACTGTGTCAATCAACATAAGTGTTAAAAACAAACACTGGGGTTATTTATTGAGAAAACATATGAGAGAATAATTGCCCACGGAACGTCAATTGATCTCTGATGTTGATGAGGGTCTGAGAGAGGGAGTTCCACTCGACCTCGGCTTGAGGGAGAAATGATAATCTAAATGGTTCCGAGTGACAAACATTGCATGTTACCTTTAAGCTATGATCAGTACGTTGGGAAATGGAACAGGTCTTAAATATGTATGTTTGCTGTAAGGAGGCAGTGTGATAAAACTTCTGGAACAAGCAGATGCAGAAGAATTTTCTTCTAAATTTTAGATATGCTAGGCCTAGGTTTTGTTTCATTATAGTTACGCTAGATAAGATAGAGTTGTCCGATAGGATAAAATGAGCACACCTGTTCTGGACTGATTCAATGAGAGATGCCAAGTATGACCGATAAGGGTCCCATACTGCTGCAGCGTATTCCAACTTCGACCTAATTAGAGTGGTATAAGCGAGGAGTTTCACAGACGGTGGTGCTGGATGCACGCTACCCCAAAGAAATGCAAGTGACCTGTTGGCTTTCTTGCATACAGCTGTGACGTGGTCTTTCCATGATAGACTAGATGTGAAGTGAAGCCCGAGGTACTTGCAGGATTGTGATGGGGTGGGGATATGACCCGAGATGGAGTATGTGGCTCTGGCAGGGCACAAAGAACGCCTAAAGCGGACATACTGTATAAGTGGTTAAATTCGCGGGCTCAATAATTCGTGAATTTGTGAGGAGCCAGGATCAGGCAGTTATTCGCGTAACCTTGAATTCACGGTACTACGGTGCATTGACCCTGCACCACGTGTCTTTGGGGCCCTCCACCTTGACAATCCAGGAAGAAGTTACTAAAAGGTATCATAAATGGTTGCATTGCCTGCCGTTGCATTTGTCTTCCGTTTGAGCCCTTCTGACTGAGAGGGCTGCGATTAGGGGTCCTTACTCGGCTGGTATCTGGGCCATTGCCAATGTCTCCCGCCATTCCTCTCACCGCATCGAGCATGTACAATTGGCACTCGATAGTGATGCGGAAACTTTTACAAAGGCCGATCCGTGTGACAGCGTGCTGAAAGCCATTCATGCTTGCTGGAACTGGAATCACGGGATGCTGACATCCATGCGGGATTCGTAAACCGCGTACATAAGTTGCCTCAGCGTCCCGGGTAAAATTTTTTACATATTTCGTTCGTGTATTTTCCTGTCATTGGTTTGAATATTTCGCGGAACTTCAAATTCGCGAAGAAAAGAGCGCTCGCGAATTTCACGTAAATTAGTTCCTCGCAGAAATGACTACTTATACAGTATACACGTTTGCTAACGTTAAGCTCCATGAATCAGGTGTTGCACCAGGCATCAACCACATCAAGCTCGCGTTGTAGCAATGATTGGCTTAAGGGAGATTCAATTGAGCGATAGACGACACAATCATCCGCAAAAAAGGCGGGTTTTAGAGCTAATGTTATTTGGGGGGGGGGGTCATTGATATAAATTAGGAGAGCAGCGGACCGATAACCGAACCTTGAGGGACTCCAGAGGTAACAGGACGAAAAGAGGACAGGGTGCTATTGATAACAGTGGTCTATTTCCGATACGATAAGAAATACTCTATCCAGGTGAACAGCGCTATGTGTGTGTGTGTGTGTGTGTGTGGGGGGGGGGGTTCAGGAGCGATAACTTTAGAAGAAGGCAGGCATGGGGTACTTTATCAAATGCATTTTTGAAGTCAAGAACGACAGCGTCCGCTTCGTAGCCTTTATCTAAATTAACCTGCAAGTCATGGACAAAACTTGCCAGCTGTGTTTCGCACGAGAAGCCTTTACGAAAACCATGTTGGTGATGATTGAAGAAGGAGTAATGTTCCAGGAAAGCACATACGTTAGAATAGATGATGTGCTCCAGTATTTTGCATGGAATGCTGATTAACAAAATAGGCCGGTAGTTGAGTGGCTGGTATATAGACAGTTTGGGTATTTATACAGTTCCAAGGTACACAAAAATATCAGGAGCAACATTCCCGGCATCATAATACTTCTGCATATTTTGTGCATATTTAGATGCTTCGTGCCACATATTTGCATGCATATTTTGGATGATTTTTGCGCATGAAGTCCTGGGCCCTCGTGATTATCATGCATGTTACACACATTGGATTACCCCACCTTGACCGTTAATCACATATGTGCAAAGTTCATTTTTAGTTAGAGAGACCGCATTACGGGTTTAGTTGCTTCGCGGCGCTAACCCAGAATCAAAAACAAAACATTACGGGTTTAACCACACAGTCCCAAATGAAACGTGTATTATGTATTGCAGTATGTATTTGCTAAATAAAATATTTCGAATTTTGTATTTTGTAATCTAGTGTCTCTCTTCCTTTTTACAGTGCACAGAAGCGAAGTACGTCCTGTGCGTCCGCGATTGGCTTCTTCCATTTGTTGATCGATGCGAACACGCTTGTCCCGGGAGTCGAAGGCGGCTGCTCATCGAGTATTTCACAGGAGTTGCCAGGGAGGATCTCTGGCCCTGTGTGCAAGTCTTTGAGAATTCAGATATTGAGGTGGGAAGTGATTTAATTTTTGAACGACACAGTTTGCACTTAGAATGGTAATGGTAATGATGAAGGGTAGGTAACATGCTGACCGTGTGGTTGATTCCTTTAAGGACCCCAATCGCATACTGGATGGCATTGCAGAAGTTGCAGAACTGGCTTTGGAATGCATCTATACTTGTGAAAGGTTTGTCTTCCACACCTCAGTCTGCAATACTCCATATACAGACTCTTCAGCGTGCTCTTCGGGGGACAAGGTTTTTGTCTGCATTTTCAGGAGTGCGACTTACCAGTAATTGAACCCGGGGACGCAATAAGGGGATAAGTTGCGAAATCCCAAACCAAGAAAACTTCAAATGAATATTTGGTAAAGTAATTGCAGCTGGGTTTCCTCAAATACCGCAAATGCAAAATGCGTGACATATATGCATGTGTCTACTCTACGTGCATGTCCTGTTAGCATCGTTTTGGGGGGGGGTTAGCAGAAACTGAACAAAATCCAGGAACATAACTTATCCCCTTTTCCAATATAACACTGCATGCACAGGGTTTGGGTGCAGAAAAAAACAATTATCACGAGTCAAACCTTGGTGACTGAACAATGGTGATGCCAGGTAGGATGAAGTGACCCGTGTGTAGTGGAGCAGCCATGATCAGGCTGATTGTGGTGCTAAACGAGCACAGTCTTGAAATTTATGTCGTAAGATGCCCAGCACAATACGACGTACTAGCATATTGCATGCGTTTTTCCGATTACAATGCTCGTAGCACCGCTGACACGGTCACATGAGGTAGGAAGATTGTGTTTTGTGAGTGGAAGCCAAAATTAATTTCCGCATCGTAGCGAAATTTAAGCTACACCGTTTGTATGCGTGTGTAGAACAGGGGCCTGATCTGACTGTCCATCCCATTGATACAGATGCAGTTCTCCTTTCTTGCCGTACTGTAGCAGGTCAATAAATAGCAATACTGTCCAAAATTTTCTTTAGCAGGTACATATTGGTACACAGATGTCATAGCAACAAAAATACTAAAACGAGGATACGTTGACTTATCCCCTTATTGCATCCATGGGTTCAGTTCATCTAAATATACAGTAAAACCTAGTTAATTTGAAGTCACATGGATGGCAAAAGCAATTTTGAATTAAGTGAGTTGCCAAATTAAGCAAACTCAGACAAGTTGACTAGAATCTATCTTTATTGAGCATGTACGAGGGGGGACCCAAAAGAAATGGGATTTTTGTTGTAAAAAGTCATTTATTAAAAAAAATTACAATGGAAATTTAGACACCTTTAAAGTACTCTCCCTTAGAAGCTATGCATTTGTCCAATCATATTTTCCATTGCTGGAAGCACTTCTGGAACTCCTCAACTTGGATGCTGTCTAAGGTGCTGGTCGATGCTGATGTAATGGCCTCCACATCATCAAATTGATGTCCTTTCAACTCTCTTTTCATGCGGGATCAGAAAAAAGTCACAAGGAGCCAGATCTGGGGAGTAAGGGTGGTTGGGAATTAGTCATGCCGTAAGACGTAAAAAATTGGCGAATTCGTAACATCATGTGCGCAGAGATGTTGTCATGGTGAAGGAATCAATCACCAGAACGCCACAGTTCCCCGTATGCCCATCTCACCCTCTCTCGCAAACGTCATAAAACATCGATGTCAAAATCTTGATTGACTGTTTGGTTTTTGGGGAATGAATTCCTTGTCAACAATTCCGCAAATGTAAAAAACAAACAAATCACCATCGCCTTGACATTCGATATCACTTGCGGTGAATGAGGGGTCGTCCGCTGGCTGGATGCCTGCTTTGTTTCGGGGTCATAACAGTAACACCAACTCTCGTCTCCTGTTACGATCTTCAAAAACAAGTTTGGGTCACTTTCCAGTCGCATTCTCAAATCCTGATACGCGGAGAGTCGAGGGTTTCGTTGGTCCTCTATGAGCAGACAAGTGACAAATTTTGCTGAAAGTCGTCCCATTCCCAAATCTTCACTCAGAACGAGCTGAACTGAGCTCCCAACTCACTCCAGTAGCTTCCACTATCTCGCCAAGAGTGTAATGACGAGCTTCTGTGATTTTTTCATGGATCATCATGATGTTTTTGTCATTCCGACTGGTTGAAGGTCGCCCAGAACGGGGTTGCTCTTCAATGCTCAAGTCCCTATATTTAAAGTGCAAAAACCACTCAAAAACTCGTGTTCTACTCAGTGCTTCTTCCTTAAGCGCTTGTTGAAGCAATTCATCAGCCTCTGTTGGTTTTTTTCACGAGCAAGGAACAAAACTTCAAGCACATTCTCTGTTCCTTGTAATCTGTCGTAACAATTTTGATGAGGCAGTTGAAACAACCTTGACAAGATCTGGTACAGCAAGGAATGCGCGCTCACAAGGATGTCCATTGGGCGTCTGATAGACAAGGGTGCGGGTAAGGCAAACCCGAAATGGGGACTTCCCACTCCTCCTCGATCGATCGAGTGCATAGACAGGAGTCCCCTTTTTTTCTTCTTTGTTTCCCCCCTCTTAGAAGGATGCAAGAGTGCAGAAAATCACTGATCTGATCTGCTGCACACAGTAACGTTGTCAAAGGTAACCGTTCGTTCAAGGCAGCATAGGTCAGGAGTCATATGGGTCATATGGGTCACAGTGCGTACTGTTCACTTCCACAAAGTTGTGCACAACAACTAATTGAAACCCGAGGTGTTATAACATTGAAATTTTCGAATACGAATCGAATACGAATATATGCAGAATTGCCCTTCGAATATTGAATCCAATTAATATCATGTCATAGGATGAAGGCTTCTAAGGGTAGCAATTAAACCCGGTAAACTAACATTGTCACATTTGTGTGTTGCTGATCCGTAGAAAAATGCCCCAGGACACGCACTTGAAAACGGCTAATAAGGAATATGTATTGGTGTAACGCAAGACATGCATACTTGTCTGCACATGTACAGCCAAATTATTTTTACAATGAAACAATGTGTTGTTCTCATGAAGTAAACTGAAAACCATAAAAACAGCTCACACTTCGAAAATTCTTCATGGACACTGAAAACGTGCGTTGGCATTGTAAGTGCTGGTGAAACAGACAGACAGAATGGAAGTAAAGTGTAGTGGAAGTAATGAAGTGTTTAGAATGTGGGATGGTTTACTGATGAGCACATCTCAGCTCACAGGTTATCAGAAGGTAAACGAATGTAGCAAGTGCTCTTTTCTTGCACTCGCTACACCTTCCGCATTTGTCGTTTTGGCGGGAAACTTGGTTTCACTGTGCTTTCGTGTATGACGTCACCATTCCCAACAATAATGCATGGTTTGAAACAGCGTCATTCATTAGCGCTGTGAAACCGCGATCCTCGGCAGTGCCATATGGCTGTGCTTATCACGAGCGATCATTTCTGCAACGCTTGTGTTCAGCACTGCTTACATCTCCTCGATTATCACTGTCATTGTACACGTCCATCATTATATATCGCTGATGACTGATTCAAGCCTCGAAGTATAGCCTCGAAGCCTCGAAGTATAGCAATGCAAAAGGTCGCTACCACAAATTAAAACTGAAAAACGCGTTCGAGATGCGAGTTTTGGCTGTGCACGGTGAGCGGCTGTGTTCAGCTCAACACCAATAAAATTTCGAAATTGAACCAGAATTTAACCGAACTGTAGACCTCACACAAATGTTCATAGTTTGTTGGCAATCCACTGAAGCCACGACTGTGCTGACGATGCATAAAACGTACCGCAGTTTCGCTTGGGGGGACTTTAATGCATCCTGCACAGAACTGTGTACTAGTTTCGGTTTTGATTAGTAAACTTGTAGCAATGCATTTGCAAATGAGCACAACAACATTGAAAGTTTTGCGCATTGCTCTGCAGCTATTCTACTATTCATGATCGTCGCTGTTGCAGCAATGTACAAATTCTAGCATGCAACCCGGAAAAGCTTGGTAGTAAGCTGCTATGGTATTCGAAAAAATTCAAATATTCCAGCACTTCAAATATGAAATTTCCGAATACAAATACGAATCGAATATCACAAATATTTGATTTGTATTCAAAATTTCGAATATTTGCACACCTCTAATCGAAACTAACACTTCCTCATCAGTTCATTGCAGTTCATCATCACCATCCTCGGTATGGTCAGCTGTACTACAGTTTTTGCTAAGTACGTCCTACGTAACAGTTGTACCACAGGTTTGCTCACTGCCTTTTAATCTACTATGCTCTTCAAAGGACATGAAGCATTTTTCACAGTTATCAGCGCTAGTGGGGACCTGTACGTACTGCAGCTTGTTGCCACAACTTCTGGCGAGATGTAGGACACCAGATTGATACGCCGTGCACATTTTTTGTAACATTGCATCATTTGCAGCGTCGATGATGGCTACCTTTTCTGTTATTGTGAAAGTATTGCACTTCAGCATCGGGTCATAACGTACTATCAGAGCCATAGTCTCAGCATTATTTTACGATTAAGTAATTCGATTAAGTGATAGTTGTGCACCATGCCTCCACACCTTACAGCAGGAAACAAGCTAAGGCGAGAAGGGTATGCTAGGTGATTGGCTGTTGTCGTTGAGAGTGTGAGTGCGTGCCTCCCAGGCTCTCAGGCGGTTCCGCTGAAAACCTTATGAATTAAGCGGGTTGTAAGAGATGCAGGTGCTTCAAGTTATGGGCGCACAGGACAGTGTGCAAACACGGGACCACATAAAACATTCAAATTAACCGGGATTTCGAATTAAGCGAATACAAATTAGTGAGGTTCTACTGTATGTTGCAACACAAAGTTGTGGTTTGTTATGTCGGTACATACAAAGCACATTTTTTCAACTTTTCCTTTACACAAGCCTGATTATGAGTGGGACACCCATGCAACATTGGTTAAAGGCCTGTTACCAACTTTATTAACTCAGCAGTCTACAAATGGAGGGGTATTTGAAAAAAACTTACCTCTGGTTGGGTTCTGAGTCAATGCACGAGGCTTCGAAACAAATTGAATGATGAGTGCAGGTGACCTACAGAGCGCACATGCGAGAGGCCTCTGTTCCGCACACCTTCGAAAAATCCTCCCCTCGTGAATAGAGCACATCGCAGAATGAGAGGACATCGTGGAGTAACGTGACCCAGGCATGTGACTCGTGACATATACCGGCACAGCTTAAAGGGACCATAAAATAATTTCGTGAATTCCGAGTACTCTGCCAGAAACTGTTCTCACGATCCCCCACTATCATAAACACAGACTTTTACCCGTATTCAGTGCACCGGGGGCGCAGTCACCACACAAAAATAGCTGGGTGTGACCGCCAGATACATCCCTTCGAAGCGGGATTACATCATCAACATCCAGTCCTCTCAGCTAGTTGTGGACCTCCGGGAGCACACACCCCACGAGACCACGTGGGTGCATGGTTTCGGTTTGGACAATAAACAATGCTGTCGTATAGTATCTGGCATCGAAAGTAGAAATATGGCAAAATGCAAATTGTCAGCGATGGAGGAAGAGATTATATGACACCCACAGCGTCTAGCAATTGTCCCCTTATGCAGCAGCTCCCAAAAGGCCACCAACAAAGACATTTTCTGAAGCAAGAAGGAGCTCAGAGAGGAAAAAGTGTTCCGATAACCATGCTGACAATCAACGGCTACATTACACTTCCCGTAGGCTTCTGTGTTGACGATTAGATACAATCTTAGCTTCTGGTCAAATTAAAACATATACTTCATGACAAAGTTTGCAATTTGCTCGCAAAAGGCTGCTTTCTCCGACTGTTTTTGGAAATTTGATTGCGCAACTATGATACTCTGCAGAGCGGAAATATTTTGCATTTTGGCACCTGGTGGACAGCTTGACAGATGAGGCATGGTTATGCAGGCAGGGTTATACAGGCAGAGTCATGTTAAATGTCACCTCATTGCTCCTTTAAGAGACCCTTCTCTAGCAGACGGCTACTACATCCAGAGGTGAGCAACGTGTTTAAATGTGGGTGCCTCACGAAATGGTGTCACCAATGCACAGAAGCTGTTTTCTACTATCAGGAGCGTTTTACGAGGGAACGAAAAATATGAATTAGATGAAAGTGCTGTTTGAATTAAGGGGCTTTTCAATACACCTAAAACGTAGTGGGTTAAACAAAAATTTGAAACCTGTCTTAAGTAACTGAAAGTGTGAATTGTCGGAGTTTGAATCAATGAGGTTCCACTGTAATTCCTCTATTTAAGGTTCACACTCGCTGTTACTTGCTCGACAAATATCTGTTCCATATTTATTGTTGTAATGCTCACATTTGCAATATTTGCAGAGAAGATCAACTCGATTATGTGCTGAGAATAATCAAGTGTGTTCCTCAGAGAGGTGCTGGGTAAGTATGTATTCTGAAGTACACTGATGCGGGCAAGTTGGTTGGGCTCTACAAAATTCGTGGTGCAGGAGAAACATCAGGCGAGCATGTCATCTGTTGTCTCTTCTGCACCATGAATTTTATAGAAGCATGTGTTCATCGTGCTACCTTTAAAAAAAACTTACTGAGAAATTTAATTTTCTTTCTAGTGGCAGCAGTAGTAAAGAGTTGCAGCTGCTCCATGATAGGCTTGATGTCCTGGAACAGTACGTTGAGTATGTATATGCTGTCTTTGTCTTTTTATTCTGTCTGCTGTGCTGTGCTACTTACTGTTAGGGCTTTAGAAACTAAGAGGGCATACAGCTGATGTTAAATAACTTCTGGGTACCAAGATAATGTTACTAGAGATGTATTAATAAGGAGTCTTAGTTGATTGTAAGAGCCCTCCGAATCTGACTCTCTGTCGCTGTCAGCCAATCAGAGCGCAGCCCACTGATACGTTTTACAGGCTAACGACACCCTGAGCACAAAAGGGAACCGCTTTCTCGTGAAATCAATATGGTGACCTGGCGAGGCTTGACCTGTTTGGGGAACCTCACTAATTGCATGCAAGCGCTGAGCTGTGGACAATGATTTATTCCTCACTTGTGAAGTACTTGATAGATGAAAGAAAGCGATAAAGAGGTGACACAGCAGCTAAACAAAGCAGCTATGAGGATAGAATGTTACAGTGACCTGCTCATAGGTGCTGCCACGTCGATGTAGTCTGAATTGTACCATCTATGGCGAGACACAAATTCCACTAAAACTCTTCGAACGCTCCGTATCCCATACGCAAGACATATAAGAATTTGGAGCCTGGGCGCGATTACGGTTCTCTAACTGCTCTAACATTGACATGGAAAGGTGTCCTTGACACAGGGACGGACTGGGACAAAAACAAAATCTACGACTAGCCCACGGGGGTGCGACCCACGACTAGCCCACGGGGGTGCGACCCACGACTTCTTTTGGGTTAAGCCTGATTCCTCCAGATTATTGCCCCCTAAATCAATTTAGGACCAATTCATGATTCTTTCCCGAATTCCAATAAAATATTATGTTATATCTTGAGCTGGGCGAATAGCAAAATTTCCATTGCAAATATTTTACAAATATTTCACTTACACTGCAAATCGAATCTGAGTCATTTCTTCCGATGGCAAATTGAATTTGAATAATCAGAAAAGGCCAAATTCGAATAATTTTGAATACCTCATGGTGAAATATTTTGTGGTGTTGTGCTCATTAAATGATGTTCTGCCCCAAACATGTGAGCCTTTTCACCCAACATAATATATCGTGAGAGAAGGGTCCCTCTATGTTATGTATGGTAGACTGCATTAGTGGGATGAACTGCATTGAGAGTTAGTCAACATGTTCCATGCAGCCTGCTTTTTGTGTATGTCCTCATTTCTGTGTTTACATTGTTAATTTCCTGTACTTTTTTTTAGAAACTGCTCATATTTCCATCTGTTACTGAACATAACTCTGGAAGTTGGGGGTACATTTACTGGGATCTGCAATATGCAGAGTACACAGTACAGTGTTGACCATAAGCTCACAAATTTGTAGACTTTAGTGACAGAAAATTGTGAACAGTGTAAAGCAGGGTTCACCAAACGCTCGAGTGTAATGACGTCGAGCCGAGTTGCAGGATGGAGTTGCACACCAAAAGAACAATAAGGGGGGGGGGTAACGTGAAGTGGGCTTCACCTAACTCTTGGATGTAATGGGGCGAAGCCAACTTGCAGAATGGCGATAGCGCTACCTTGATTCAGAACTATTTGAAAAATATTCGAAAATTTCGAATACAGAAAATAGGTTGCCAATAGCATTCGAATAGCATCAGATATTCGTTTCATATTCAAATTTTCAAATATTCGCACAGCTCTAGTTATGTCATGGACCGCATACTGGTTAGCAGGAATCTGTACAAATGTCAGATGTTAACAGAATCATTTGAGAGCAACTGGTGCTCATGACTGTAATTCGCGAGGAATGCATGTTTAACCAGTAGGTGCACCTTTAACTGTTGTCCACTTGCTGGGCAAAGTAAAAAAAGAAAAGAACAGATAACGGTAACATCTGAATGCATCAAGAGCACCCGATTTCACACTGAATTTCAGATTTGAGAAAAGCACTGATATTTCCCCCCGAATCCCAGAAAGGCACTTAACCCGAAAAGGTTAGACCGTAAATATGGAGTAGAAAAGCCCACACCACACATCGCATCGCAGCAGTTAATAACCAAAAAATGGTGTGCGTATTCATAAAAAATAGGAAAAAGGAGCAAGTATTAAGAAAAGAGAAAGGCAAGATGGGTTTTGCTTACAGCACAGGGCTAGCTCTTAGCTTGGCGTATGGTATTAAAGGAGGGTGGATTCAGTTCAGATTCCTTCCCTAACCCCTAACTCTGTTGGGGAACATTGAACAGACTTTTGTGGGTTAATGGGATGTCTTATATGGATTTGTATTAGTTTTTGAGCACATCTAAATCTCAACACTTCAATGTTGCTGCCCTATCTTGCAGGGTCGCCGAATGTGTTAAACGTTACGGTGCTCATGTAACTGTGAAAGCCCTCAACGAATGTGAAGGCAGCAGAACGGCAGTCGAAGCATTGTTGAAGAGAATTGCAGCATGTGCCATCAAGAGGTTAGTTATATGTGGACTAAACCAGTCATAAACTACCTGAACAGATATATTACTTCATAAAAGTAAAAGCAGGGAGAAGTGAAGAATACACCCAGCATCCAGAACAGTAATGATATGCACGAAATCCAACAGTGAAGCGTTTTTTAATATACACAAGCTTTCATGTAGTAGACTGCATTTCTTCAGACGCCAAAGATTTGTACAAGTTCCTCAGAAGAGGTCATGCAAGAGCAAGAGCTAACAGAGCAATTTATTAACAAGAGCAGTATTGTAACAGTAGAAATTTTTGCACGGACTTAATTTTCGTGAGTTTTTTGATCAAACTGTTTCAGTAAAATTAAAGTTTCACGAAATATAGTAAGTGGCGGGGATGAATAAGTATGGGCACTGAAATTCGCAACAATATGAGCTCCACAAAGACAGATCGACTTACTTTATGACCTTTATTCTCACAAATTCGTTCTCATAGAACATTTCTGTAATTCAAACACCACTTTAACGTCAGTAGTTTATTCGCATACTCTATCACTTGGGATTGCAGATACTTGCTTTTACAAAGCCAGCACGTAAGTCATTGTCACGTGATTGGAGTTCACGGTAAGCCTCTATTAGCCAGCCAGCATGTAGAGGCTCCATGACACTTCCGTGGAGGTCGGCTTTTTATGATTTTCACCACTCTTCTGGCTCATTGATACATGTGCTTGCTCGGCATACCACTGTAAGAATAGGTTCCTCGTTGCTGCCTTAACAGCTGATTAACGACGAGATCATTTGGCTGAAGCTCAGCAGTGCAGCTGACCGGTACAAACACATACTTGATGTTGTTGTCCGTTAGCTTCTGAAGAAAGCTCTTGGTCCTGTGCACCGCGAAGACATAGAATATTCCACACGAATTTGCAAAATTAAGGTCCCGCAAAATATTCCTAAAAAGTGCTTCCACACAAATTCGTCAATTATTAAGACCACGAAATTAACCACTTCTACAGGAAGCAAAATCTTATACAAGAAAGGACCCACGTGGACAGTAAAAAGCTGTTTGATTTCACTGTTGGGTTTCCTGCATATCATTTGAGAAAAGTAACTATGTTACAGTTACAGCTAGGTTGTCAAAACGTTAAGAGTTGCAGCTGCAGCTACACTTTCGAAAACGAAATAGCTGTAAATGCAACTTTCAAAAATGTTTAAACTGCAATTGCGTTCTAAAGAAGTACGTTTGGAAGCTCATGTAGAAAAATATGACCGTATCTGAGGGTAACCTAATTATAGATTTTACAGTTACTTCTACAAAAAGTGGTGGCCAGTTACAGTTATAAGTTACTTCCCCCCCAAAAGAGTTATACGTTACTTGTAACTTAGTTACTACCAGAGACAGGGCTAAAAATCTGTCTGTACTGATAAAATACTGTGAGCTTATAGCATGTTGCAGTCACTTGTTTCTGTCCTACTCGGGGTACCAAACAAAATAAAACAATTCATCAAGTATAAGAAATGTTTTAAGGCATTTAAGGCATTTTTTTAGGGCTTATGGATGCAAACTTTTGCAGGTCTCCCCCAATGAGTGAATCTGATTGGCATCAGTTCCTTCAGGACTTGTTGCATTTCCAACTGAGTGTGTTTAAATGCATTACTGCCATGGATTGCATTCAGGTGAGGGAAAGGCCAAGTTTTCACACTGGTGCAGGGACGTGTTAGCCTTACAAAATGCTAATGTATCACAATTTTGTAGATTGTGGCACATACATTGCTTAGATCCGGAAGCCACGCCTACATCAAATCAGCCGCAGAGCTGATGACATGCACAGAAGAAGCAGATCAAGAGTCACCCGATGCAGGAAGTGAAAGCTCAAAGTTGCCACACGAGATTTCGTTGAAGTTGGCGCTTGGAGCTGCCTGCGAATATGTAGATTCAGCTGCATCCCACACAGATCCATGCTTAGCTTTTGCAAAGTATGTCTTGCAGTATATGTTTTGCAAAGTATGCAGTGGTGGTCTAACTGGATACACGCTGTTCTTACTATACTCCGTTATTTCAGAACCTGCCTATTAATTATGGAAGGCAACAATGCTGAGATTCGTAGAGAACTGGACTTCATTGAAGCACTTCCACTGCTGCATCAGTTTAAAATCACTACATTACCCGTTCAAGGTTTGTAACAGAGCTATGGTCCCTCCTTCACACACAACACTGTTCTTGCTTATCTAAATTAAACTATCTTCCTCCAAGTACGGCACCAGGACAAGCTAGACCTTATACGAGAAGCCTTACAACTGACACCCCAATCGTACAGGCAGCAGCTTAAAGTGTGTACCTTTAATATACCTACATGTGAGGTGTACCTATATTATGTCTCTCTTATCTTAGTTCTTGAAGTTGGCGGCATTATTGCATCTTCATGGTGATGATAAGAAAAAATGCAGAGGAACGGTTCTGTCCTTGCTCGCGGATGCTGCTGTTGTGGTAAGCCCTGTGCCTTAACTTACTTTCCAATACAGTAGAATCTCGATGATACGAATCTCACGGGGTCGCGGGAAAAATTCGTATCAAACGAATTAAACCAAAATAAAAATTGAGGCAAGAACATAGACAGTGACTGTTCATTTTCCGTTACTGTCAATGAAAGAGGTCGGTTGTAATGCTTTTGTTTCTTCGTTTTTGGCCAATGCTGCCGAAATACGCGAGATAATTCAAAAGACCCAGCACGTGCTTTTCACCCGCGAGTCGCGCGACAGTGGTATAAAGCGAGCTTCTCCTAAATCAAGCAGGCGTTAGGTGAAGCCGACTTGCGGAATGATGACGTGTAATGTTGCCACAAGTTGTCCTGATATGTTCCCTCTACGTGTTCTGGTCGCTGTTTTCCGCCAGAGCGATGTCGCACAGGGTCAAAAAGGTCAAAACAGAGATAAGGTGATAAGGTTCCGGGCCGTTCAATCCCTTTGATCCTATCTCCACCACCACCACCAAAAAGAAAGTCATTGCTTGCATTGCGCTACATGATGTAAGGAGTTTGTGGTGAGGTTCGCCCTCCCTTTTTGAAAGACGCGGCAGCATGGCTCTCGCGCTCTCGCGTCACGGGGAAACGACCTCTGTTGCATCCTCGGCTCATTCGTATCATTCGTATCATCCGTAAAGGTAAGATAACGCGTTCGTATCATCCGAACTCTAATACATGGGAAGAATAGGCATTCCGGCCGGGACTGGAAAGGAATTCGTATCATCCGTGATCGTATCATCGAGATTCTACTGTATATACTTATCATCCTGCATGAGTCTTGTGTTACAGACTGCACCATTAACCCTATGCTCCCTTTTATTACAAGGACTGTGACTACAAGCTTGGCTACGAGATCTGCTGCAAAATTGTGAACGAGGGCCATTCGGAAGGATGGAAAATTTGCCGCATGCTTGGCTCCTGTGTGGAATTTGAAAATCTAGAAGGCAGGTCAGTTCCTCGCCTCCTGTCTGGCTTTATCATTGTTGCAAGCTGTTATTGAGAGTCATGTTCTTCTGGTGTAATTGAGCAATTGTCTCACGTTCTAATTTGGGGTGCAAACCTTGACGAAAGCAAGCTCTCTCTGAAATGACTGTGCCATATATTGCTGTAATTTACAGTGTCTATCTTGATGTGTTATTTCAAAAATGCCTAAACTGTTCCAGGCACAAACTGCTCTCATTTGCTCTTTGTCATTGTCCGGACATAGCAATGGAGTCACTGTTATCAGCAGTACAAATGACGGAGGTCCGACAAGCCTATCAGTGTCTCGACCTACCTGCTGAAGACTGGTTTAACAGCTTTGACGCTCCCAAAGAGGTCTGCAGAAAACTCCTGAGGAGTGAGCTTGAGAACTTTATTTTTGTGTTTTTGTGTTCTTTTCCAAGAAGGTGAGCCATAGTGGCAGAAAGGGGACACCAAATCAATTTGGAGATTCTCCTGCTGCAATCCAAGATGACAAAGAGGGCACTTGGAAACTGCTGGGTGGAACAAAAACAAAAGCCGTTTTATCATCTCTTAGCAGCACAAATTTCTGGAAAGGCACATTGAAGTGAGTTTGTCATTATGCTGCGTATCATTATAAGTTAAGAATTGTTATTACTAGAGCTGGTGCCAAATTTGGAAAATGGAACGAATATCTGATGCTATTCGAATGCTATTTGCAACCTGTTTTCAGTATTCGAAATTTTTTCGAGTAGCACTGAAGCAAGGTATCATTCGCTACAGCCATTCTGCAAGTGAGCTTCTCCTCATTACATCCAAGAGTTAGGTGCAGGTTACCACCACTGTTCTTTCAGTGTGCGGCTCCATTCTGCAAGTTGGCTTTAACGCATTACACTCGAGCGTTAGGTGAAGCCCGCTTTACACTGTTTATACTATTCTGTCACTAAAGTTTACAAATTTTGAGAGCTCATGGTCAACACTGTACTCTGGGCATTGCAGGTTCCAGTAAATGTACTCCCAAGTTCCAGAGTTATGCTCAGTATGGAAATATGTGCAGTTCCTAAAAAAAAGTACAGGAGATTCACAATGTAAGCATAGAAATTAGGATATGCACACAAAGCAGGCTGTATGCAACGTGTTGACTAACTCTCAGTGCAGTTCATCCCACTAATGCAGTCTACCATACACAACACAAAGGGACCCTTCTCTCACGATATGTAATGCTGGATGATGAGGCTCACACGTTTGGAGCAGAACATCATCTCATGAACACACCACCACAAAATATTTCACCATGAGGTATTCAAAATTATTCAAATTGGGCCTTTCTAATTATTCAAATTTGATTTGCTACTTGAGCAAATTGCTAAAGACGCCAGCAACTTGGTGACAGGGTACAAGTTGCTTAGACACGCCGTGTGATGAGCTTTCATTGCATGCTAAAGAACCCTCAGGTGGGCTAAAGTAATCCACAGACCGACTGCTGTGGCGTCGCTCATGATCTCAGTTGTCTCGCGACGTAAACCCCCTATTATTATTATTATTATTTGAGCAAATTATTCAGATTCAATTCGCAGTGTAAGTGAAATATTCGTAAACTATTCGCATAGCTCTAGTTATTACTTATTAGTGACACAGTGAATATTTCTAACAAGGTGAGAATAGCTTTGCATAGCATAGGCAAATCTGATGGAGCTTGGTGTGATAGCACATGCCTTTGGCTCTATCCCTTGGGACAAGTTGAGTCCTACAGGTCAGCTCTACCCACAAATCTGACGATGTCTGTGATTAACTCAGGAGGGTGCTTGGTGCCTCCGAGTCACAGTGTAGTGCACCCACTTGCTTCAAACCATAAATTGTGCATTAGTCATGCTGTGGAAGCACTCGTCAAAGACAACGTAGTTAGAGCGCATTTCTGTGTTTTTGAAGCAAACAAGTAAACTATTTGTGTTAATGAAACAAGAGTTGCCTTCTCTGTCTGCCTTCGTCCACCATCTTCTCGTGTTCTCCACTCTCAACGTGCGGACTACATTAACCACTGGCGGCGACATACCTCTGTAGCTCTTATGTAGTCTTGGAGTATGGAAACTGTGTTTTGGCTGTGTCCATGATGCATGAACACTTTTGACACAGATAGTCAAAACTACACCCATGAGACCATGAAATGATTTTCGCAAATTCCGAATACCCTGCCGGAAACAGTGCTCATGATCCCTCACTATCATTGAGGCCCTTCGTTTTCTGCGATTCCGCGATTCTGCAAAAAATCGTGGAATTGTGGGTCCGCCGCGGAATATGAGGTTTTGTGCAGAATTTTACGAAAACCGTGTGCTTAACTCAGTTTATGCGCGAGATGAACGGACTTTGCTTGCACCGGGTCGGCTTGCGTTACACCGTAGATGTGCCAACCGGATAAGGCCACCAGGCCGTGATATGGCCCCATCTGTCTGCTGGAACAACCCTCTAACATATTAGGATTCTGGAGTGGAATGCAAATGCTGACCCCTGCTTTGGTGTCCATAGCTGTCAAGTACCTCTGTGTGACAGTAAACTCTGTACATGCAGAGAGGTCACTTAGCAAGTACAATCTGATAGTCAGTGACAAACGTCATTCCCTCTAAAAAAAATATACAATGTACCTTGTTATGCTAAGTCACAAAAGTTTTTGGAGCTGTAACTGTGTTCCACCACACTAAGAGCTAACAGAGTATTTTCTGTCTGAACTGGGGAAATTTGCCTTTTACCGCGGAAAAATGCAGAATTCATAGTTCCCTGCTGCGGAATTCAGGATTTGCCGCAGCAGAAAAAGAAGGGCCTTGACTATCATACACTCATCGACATTTAACCGTATTCAGTGCACAGGGGTGCAGTTACCACACAAAAAGAGCGGGCATGACCGCTGGATACATCCCTTCGAAACGGGCTTACGTCATCAACGTCCAGTCCTCTCAGCCAATTGTGCACGACCGGGAGCGTATATCTGCCATC
Organism: Ornithodoros turicata; assembly: GCF_037126465.1. NCBI lineage: Eukaryota > Metazoa > Arthropoda > Arachnida > Ixodida > Argasidae > Ornithodoros > Ornithodoros turicata. The sequence continues at coordinate 76,393,391 of NC_088203.1, read as the reverse complement.
AAAATCAGTAGAAATATGGCAAAACACAAAGGAAGAAGATTTGCTCACAAAAAACCATACGCGAGTTGACAACATCCCCTGCTTATGGTGTCACGTCCAGTTCGTCTCGCAGGTGGTTTGTAGCAGCCGCCATTCACGGCTGTGGTAAATATAGAATATTTTCAGAATATAATATAGAAATATATAGAAGTACAAAGAAATAATATAGAAATTGTTAATGTAGGATATATTATAAAATCGTTTGAACGATTTTCAACTTCATATTTCACAGGGTGAATGCTTTAGTACAGCGGAACAGATTCAAAATGATTGTCAAATATCTTTTCATGGTCCCTTTAATGTTCTTCAACGTTTGTATGCAGGAACCTTACCACCATTGGCCAGCGGAGGGAGCACAAAGAAGAAAAAACTAAGACTTCAAACAGCAACCTTAAAAGGCTAGGGTTGCCTTTCCTCTACTCCTCGCTCCATGATGATGTTCACGTTGGAAAGGTGAAGACCTTAAGTTTGAAGTTCTCTTTTTATGAATTAATGTTTGGTGGGTTCTCATTTCTTCCTGTATTGCAGTACGATTCCTCTTATGAGGGCTATCATCTCCCGGAGCGTACAGTGGTACTTGATGACCTTTTCAACGTTCTCAGGGCATCATTGCTGTGTGAATCACTCAAGAGCCTACATCACACTAATAAAGATGTTCAGGGTTTGTTCCAGAACACTCTTTGAATATTTGCACGTACTATAGAGATCTCTGGTGTGCACAGCTTCTGCATTTGGGAACTATAGCTGGTCGGCGCTTGCTGAGTCTACCTTTATGTAGGCACCAGAAAATAAGATAAAATTGAATCGAATTTATCAGTATTTGATATAGTTTTCTTTTATTACTACTCATCTGATGTATTTCTTCCTTTTCTTTTGTTGTTGCAGATGTATGCCAATCTCTGCTGCCTAGCTTAGCAAAAGCCTTTATTTCTGAAGATGTGCTAATGTGCTTTGGTAGTCTTTTTGCAGTTAATGAGGTAAGTTAAATAAGTACATGTCAGTGACTTACGACACTTTTCAAAGTTGTCAATGCGATGACTTCTTGCTATACATGTTGCAGTCATTATTTTGACAGTGTGAAAACAGTTCCGATACGTATAATTTTACAATACCCCACAAACATCCATAAGCAGCATATTGGCATCTTTGTTCTTACATTCGTCACGTTCTTACATTCGTCACATTCTTCCATTTGTTGTTCAGTGCTTGATAAGTGGCCGACCGATTTTTCGGACCCCGATTTTTCGGGCCTGCTCAATTATTCGGACTCGTTCCCCCGACGGCCGCGGGTCCCATAGAGTGACATATAAGAACGTCCACAATTTCGGACTCCTTGCAGCCGCGTCGCTCGATATTTCAGACTGTTTGTCCAACCAGCGAATTTCTCGCTTGGGGTGACGGAAAATATTAGTAGTATCCGAAATTCGTATCAAAAGAAATCAAACAACTAAAATATTGAGGCAAAAAAATAGGCAATGATTGTTCATTTTCCATTCCTCTGAGTAGAGGAGGTCTGTCGTAACGCTTTTGCGCCTTCGTTTTTGGCCAGCGGCTTGATTCAAAAGCCCAGCACGTGCTGACCGCCCGCGAGTGGCGCGACAGCGCTGTAAAGCGAGCTTCACCTAAAGCACAGATGCGTTAGGTGAAGCCGACTTGCGGACTTGATGACGGCGGTGTCTCTGTCAGTGTACAGTGACGAAATGTCGCTTCGGAAAATAGAAGCTGATGTTATCAGGCAGAGCTAGAAGAGCGTTAGGAAAGCATCGACAAATTTTTCCAGCCTACTTGTGCTTAGCAAAGTTTATTTTGAAGCGAAATTCGTTTTTTCAGGCTGCTCGATTGTTCGGACTTTTGCGCGATCCCCGCCGAGTCCTAAAAATCGGACGGCGACTGTATTTGAAGGCAGTTACTTGACCATTCATATTTCACTGGGTTTAGAATTTTCTTGGTTTTTGTAGCTCTAGAACAAGCTAGCGTTCTTCATTTCTGACAAGTGAATACCGCTTATTACTCGTTTCAGGTTGAACAAATCGAAGACTTTTTCCTGAGTCTTCCAAATACTCCTGTCGTTCTTCAGCTTGCATCCTACTTCTTTGCACTTTGTGCGCTGATATCGCTGCAGCCCAAACAAGCAGATACAATCTTACACAAGGAGCCTGCGGACATCCATTCTGAGGTGCACTACCTTGTAAGCGTGGTCACATATTGTACTGAAAGCACCATTCTACGCAGGTCGAAGACCAAGCTTTCAAAGTACCAGAGGACAAAGCTTACACTCGCCACTGCATTGACTTGGCCGCGAAATTCCACAAAATGCAAGTTGACTTGATTCAAGCGAAGTTACTCCGCGAGAGAGGTGGTAGTGTCGATGTGTCGAGGTTTGCAGAGGATGACCGTTACAAGAATGAGACTATATTAGGGATGGCATTGTAAGTTTTGTTTTGTTTACATGTGTCTTTGATGACTTCATGAGCTTCGTACTGTTTCGTAGAACAACGGATGAGGAGTCACTCCAGGTGGCTGTTTCCCTGGCGAGACGTTACAACATGCCTCTATGGGATGTTTATGCTTGCCATTTGGAATTCTTATTTTCCGAAGGCTGGTAAGATTTTGCCTACTTATTTTTCCGTATAATTTGCATCTTTGTGACCTAGCTAACACTAAAGAAATTTCACGTAATTATGGTTTGGTGTCAGGTGAAAACAATGAAAGAAGTTCGACTATTTTTAATAATTAAATTTACTTTATTATTAATTAATTTAATGTGATTATTGAGCTGCATATTATTTAACAAACTTAATAAAATAAAGGAAATGTAAGAGCGTGCGAATATTCGAGTTCTTGAATTCGAATTGAGTGCACGAAACGCTCGAACTATTCGATTCGCAAATCGAATATCCAATATCCCAGAATATGAACGACACGACCCCAAAAGTGGGCTTCACCTGATGCTTCTATGCATGACGTGAAGCCTGCTTTACAAAGTTGCCAGTCCTGCGGGACCAACACACAGGCGGGACAGTGTTTAGTTTAAGATAGCGTATTCATAGTTAATTGTGTATACATCGTCTGAGGAAGGGACGGCGTTCCTCCCACGCACTTTAGCGGTGCCGACGGGGGAATTTGATTTGATATCTGTGAGTTTGCCTTTAAAAAGTTAGGACTCTCAAATAAAGATTGCAGCACATGAACAAAAATCGTGGCAAACGCAAAACCAAACTACGGCATGCCATATTGTCATTATCTGTGTTGACGTTACCGAATGTTGGGGTTCAGCTGCATCTGTTAATAGCACAAGGCACAGAAGAGCATTTCATGCCGTCAACGTGCACAGTGTCCAGCTGCAAGTCAGGGGGGTAAAAGGGATTTTCTGTTTCCCGTCGGAAAAACGTGAAACACAGAGGAGGCAAGCCTGCGACACGCTGGCCTGGCAGAATCCAATCGGGCTGTAAATTATCGGTAGTTTTATGTGACAAAGTTACGATAATATCAAGCCCAAACTGCATCTAGTGACCACAGATCGGTACTTGTGACTCTCACGGATGAACGTGAGCCGCTCATGCTCAGCTCACAGTGTGTGAATGTCACTCATGTTCACTCATGCTTGGCTCACCTAGCTTGAGCATTGTTTCTTCACACACGTTCTCAGCTGACCATAATGAGCATACGAGTGAGTTTTGCCAAGGTATGCTAGCGACTAAATGGCACATTTGTTTATGTTAACTTCGCAATGTCTTAAGCAGGTCACAGTTTCATAAATGCTTGTGCACTTACTTGGTTGGGCAATAGGAGCGTGCTTCTTCTATGTTGTCATTGTTCTACCTTAGGAAGGCGTGGTTGACATAGAAATCAGTCCGCATGGAGGGCAGGCAAACATACTTTAATAAGGTTATATTCTAAGTGAACACACCGGGTGAACGTAAACTAGCCTTATGTATCCCTCGTCTATGAAGCTGTGGCCCCTTTCGAATTTGTTGCGCGGATGGAGCACTTGATGCTGCCATTTACGGCAGGATTTGATCATGGTTCGACAAACTGTTCCCATGTTGTTGCACCATCTATTGATTAAGGACACGAAGGCTTCGAGGATGAAAACATCACCTAGGATTGTCATTGTGAATGAGTCCACGTGTTGACAGAAATTGCTTTGTAGAAAACTGACAAAATGCTGTATGGATGACTGTAGATACCAGCTACGCGAGACGCACAAGCCGTCTGTGCTGCAGTCCGCCCTCCAGATTGTTTCCGTCACTTGCCACATGCCGGCAGCACTTTTTTTAAGAAGGTGCACTATCACAAAAAAGTGACAAGGTATGTCCAGTTGAAAATACTTTTCTTTTCAGTGGCGTGAGCTACATTGAAGGTCGACTCCAGTCTACGGGGATGCTGAAAGAACTGATGAGGGACCCAGAAAAGCTTCGACAGTGCCTGACCTTCCGAGTGTACCAGTCATTAGATGGCTGTGAGCACTCGCTCATGAGCTTCTACTATGCCTTGCTAGACAAATGTGGCAGTAATGTCACAGACATGCACGGTCTCAAGCCTAGAGATCATTTACAGCTTCTAGGAAAATTGAAGACTTTGTGTTCAGGTTTGTTGGTTATACATTTTATATTTGCTTGTTTTACGAGAACTTGTTTCAGCGCACTGTTCCGGCTCAGAAACGTCACCCTGTCATATTTCTGTCCAATAGGAGGACCCATAGAATCAGTGTCAGTCCCTGCTAAATTCAGCCCATGTATTAGGTGCTCTTAGTGTAGCACACCTTTTGGTAACCTCTGTACTTTTAACATTACTGGTTCTTCATCACTTGTGAAGCCAGCAGTTTTAGCTGTTTTGTGCATTTGTCCAAATTTTTAGTTGTGCATCAAGTTGCAGTAGCATCCTCTTTACTTCTGTCGTGCATGCCCGCCTAGTACTGTTTATTCTTGCAATCACCAAGCAGCGACCAGTAACTGATGGCCATGCCTTTGCCAGCCTGGATAGTTATGTTCAAGCACTTTAAGGCAGACTACGTAGTGCTCAAAAAACAAGGACAAACAAACACACATGGGTAGCGCATGTTTGTTTTCGTTTTTTTGAGTGCTACATAGTCTGCAGTATGTACCAACAGGCCCAGTCAGATGTTTTAAGCAAGCACCTTAAACTTGAAAGTAACCTCAGGCAGCTATGCCTACTTATTCCTGGATATCCCAAAGTCCCAAAACTATTCCTGACTAAATGCATACGGTTCTGTGGTGTGTGCACGAAACGCAGTTGTATTTTTGTTTTTGCAGAAATAGACTACAAGGCTCTTATTTCACCTGATGGATCTCCACTCGATATACTAGATCCATTTATCACAGCCGAGAATGTTGACAGTCTTGCTGGAATTGCACCCAACATTCCAAGCTCGGTAACTATGATGAACTAGCACCATGTAGAATGTGAAGCCTCTCCTACTCTAGCTTTGGCATAACCAGAGGCTGAGAGAAGGTTTTCAGTGACTTGCCTCTTACAGTGATATTACCTGAATTCTGAATACAGTAGAGCCTGTTTATTAAGGTCTACGATATAACGATAACTCTGATATTACAATCAAATTGCTGGTTCCCATCAGCTCACCCATTTAAATATGTACGTACATGTAAACAAGACTTCGATATAACGATCTTTGTGAAAGTGTTTGCTCACGTATAGCAGTCAGAATCCTCCCAGCGACTGAAAAAATGCATGAAAATCGACAAGCAAGATTCCATGTTTTCATTGAGTGCTTTATGTAGGTGCCCCTCTACAGCGAGCGCTACACTGCTCGCTTGCTCAAGCCACTTTCTGTTGTCTGCTCATGCAGTGCACAGATGGAGGACACGTTGGCTTAGTTTGAACCTATAGCAACATTGGAAAAGGCGATGGTGGTTGTGAAGACTTTTCCTTGTAACAGCGAATGAATTGGAAAAGATGGGAATTTGTAACAGACACCGTAGGCAGGCTGTTTCCTGTGAAGATCACTGTATGTATGAAGATGTCTGCGTTAAAGCACTGCACTTCCCACGGATAACTGCCGTTATCTATGTGGAAGTTGTCCATTAATAGAAAAGCATGATAACAGTTATATTAATATTACAAGTTCCCGAAATTGGAGCATTGGCAGCATAGGAAGTCCGTATTTTGCTTCCGAGCCCACACTTAGAAGGTCGTCCTGCTGACGCTCAACACGAAGTACGTCACGGAAAATATCAAGCACCCAAGCGCTTGTCGTCAGCTTCCATGCACCCATTTGAGATAGGAGTGTGAAAAGTGGCACGGACTTTCACACTCTCAGGTGTGTGTGTGGCGTTTGTGTCACGTTAACTGAGTGGAGTCTCAAACACTTGCGCTCCGGGGCGCCTACTTAATGCCTCAAAAGAAATAAAGAGCCTTAGCCTCCATAAGTATTATAGTGAAATCGTGGCATGTTTATCCACCCATGACTGATGGAGATGCGCGCTTTGCAAAGCACGCAACTTCGAAGGGGCTTGCGAGACGCAGAGGAGGATGCTCCCTCTCCACATCATTTTCTCACCCTCAGTTTTCTTCACGGGCGCAGTGCTGGCATCGCCTGAAGATCGCAGCATTGTAACGCCGCTCATTGCACGAGCACGGGCAGCATTACGATACTGCAAACTTCAGGTGGTGCCAGCTATGCACCCCTGGTTTGCTTGGTGGCCATGATGCCGTGTGTGGCATCTGCGGTTCCCGGTCATGCTTCGATAAAGAAAGGCACACGGCTTGAAGTGGCACATACTCAATGGATTTTCTACCGGCACAAACTCTCGTTGCGAAGTACCATGCCTTCCAAAATGTGAGATGGCAGACAGTTGCATGTTGCCACCCAAAAATGCATAGATCAATTACTATTAGACGAGGCACATTCAAATGGGCAAAGCAGTTCCGATAGTGAGAAAGATGATGACAGTAACACTGGCTGATGAGCAACGGACGAAGTGATCTATATCCAAAGGTGCGGAGCCTCACGTGGCATTGTCGGTTATGTTGTCCTTCGAAAAGCTTTTGACACAAAGCTATGTCAACTTATAGCTAGATAAAATGATTTGGTGCTCAGTGCCAGCAATTTTGCTAAAGCTCGTATATAACGATAACTGTGATATAACAATCGGATTTTACGTCCCTCTGAATATCGTTATAAATGGGCTCTACTGTACTTACTAGTCATATGCAGCATTTGATACCAAGATACTGTATTTGGAATCTCTTCAGTATACTGTTTGATTAGTTTGATTTGCTTTCATACAAGGAGCCATTTCATAAGTCTTTTATTTGTATAAGTATCGTAAGTGTATAAGTCTTGTCTTGTAAAGTACAAGTCATCGGGCAAGACTTGATAGCATTGAATGTGAAGTGATGTGTGAGGGTCTCCCAGCAGGGTAATTCCATTTTAAATCAACCAAGGTCCGCCGATGACATTTTTTGATTTCAGTGAAAAAAAATATATGTTTGAAACGATCTTGAGTGAAGACGAAAGCAGGTTCTCGGAGCCTCCTACGATCATCCTGGTCACAGATGTAGGTGGGTAAGGCGGCGGCGTCCTCGTGACGTGATTTTTTTCTCGCGACTTTTCAGCTTTGTGCAATATTGACAAAACTGTTGCAAAAGTTGTTGTTATACGCAGCTACGTATCGCGAGTCAGTATTCCACTCTCAGTCGCTAAGGCAATAATAGACAGACGCCATCTGTTGATCTCGCAATGGCATATAAAAGGGTTGCACGTAAATAAGAATGCCGATGTGGACATGTCCACAAATGAGTGCCAAAGGCGGGAATCAGTGCTACATCAGGGAGACCGAAGGTCCTGTGAAATGAGAAACGAGCGACGGCGTGCCACTCGAAAGTGGAGTCGGAGTGAAAGGCTGCAACAACTAGACCTGGGCACAGAGAAAAATTCGCTGCGTTTACCCTACTAAAATAGTGCAACATGTTTTTGCAGCTGCATTTAGGAGATACGTTGGCCTTTCAGTAACCGCAAACATTTTGGAATAAGTATCGCAGCGGCTGGGGTATGCCATACCAAACATCGGCAATTTTCTGCTCCCTTCTAACTTTACTGACGTACCTTTTGGCAATGAAACGGGATAGATAGAATGTTGTTCTATATATTGAACGATAGAGGAAAGATTGCGCATTAAAAATATATTTCATTTACGGCTATACGACCTGCCATCGAAGAGCTATGAGCACTAAAAAAATGTGCATTTTTTGCCATATCTGCTGATTTCTGCATTTTTTTTCTTCAGCGTCCCTTTAAAGTGTGACCATTTGAACTCCGTACAGGTGTACCAGGGTACCCATACTTTACGTGTGCCAGCTATGAGGGTTGTGACGCAAATAAAATGGCATCAGTAGGGCTGCAAAGTCGCGACAAAAAATCATGTCGCGAAGACTGCACCACCTTGCCCCCTCTCCATCTGGTTGATCGTAGGAAGCTCCGGGCACCTGCTTTCGTCTTCACCCAAGGTCGTTTTCAGCATATATTTTTTTCACTGAAATCAGAAAATGTCATCAGTGGACCTTGGTCGATTTAAAATGGAATTACCCAGCAATGTTTTGGATGTGGAGCATTGTAGCTGTTTTCTTGTTCTTATTTCTCATCTGTTCCTTCATCTTTCTAATTTGCTTTTCAGGAAGAAGGCCACTTAAGTGCATCTGCAATTTATTGCCTTTGGGTCTCAAAACAGTTTTTAGAGAAGGCAAAACAGCATGTTATGACTGCTGTGAGTACCTCTTGTGCAGCTGCTTTGAATGATGAGTCTAATGATCAGAATGCCGTCATATGCAGCTTCAACATGTATTGCCTGTAATGAATGCTGTATGTTCAACATGTACACAGGCAGGATGGTCAAAACATTTTGAAGAATGCAGGACGTACCTCAGTCGTCTGTCTCCTATGCACATGGTGACGTTTGTTGAGTCAACTGCATTGTCAAGAACTGCATTAGATTGCGTACGTTTTTGTCATTTACACATGGCATTTACACTTGCATTTTAATTGTCTTTCTCATTTTGAATCCACCTTGTTAGAGTTAAGGAGATTACACTTTACGCTGTGTCATTTTCTACTTCAGCTGAACAGAAGAATTCGAAAGGACGTGGTGAAGCAGTGCCTCAACATGGTGAAAGAGAAGGAAACAAAACAGCAAGAACACAGGTTGAATCTTTTTCCTGCGGGATCTGGGTTTTCTAAACTGGAACTGTACTCATTTTGCATGTTGTGCAAATAGTTTGATACGTAAATATGTTCAGTATGAACAGCCCTAGAACAGTTGTAATTTTATACACGATGTCGCAACTAATATGCACCAGTATATATACTATTAAAAAAAATTCTGACAGAATGGAACCTGCTAAACAGTGTTAGCATTCCTGTATCGTACTTGTCAGTACACGTATTTTACAGCGGTAGCTGTTAACGGGAAGGTCTTGGGGGGGGGGGGGGGGGGGAATCGTTGTGGCTGTACCACAAAACCCTCGGTTTCAGTTTGGGGTTCGGTTTCAATGACGCAAAACAAGTTAAAATAATCTAAAGCTAATAAAAGAGGTTTTGACAAACTCAAAGATGGGTATGTGGTCCAGGAAAGTGTCCAGATTTTTCAGCATTTCCTGTCCCGCTTTTGTCCCGATTTTAGTTATACTTTTGTCCCGCTAATCCCCTCTCTACACATCACCACTCACTTTACAGTTCACAAGGCACAACTCGTCACTCTCAAGTACTTGTGCATATATGTATCAGCAATAAAAGAGTCAACATCCATATGCAACAGCTACAGCTGAAATTCGTGTTACACAATTGTAACTGTCCTATAATTTTTTCACCATGCCCAAATTAACAAATAAATTAATCGAGCAATTAATTGATTGGCAATTCATGTCAATTAATTAATTGCATCATGAGTCAATAATTAATCACAAATAATTAATTATCTGCATATGTTTTTGCTTATGATGCATATCATGATCCCAGCTGCAGACAGCTGCTTCATCCTAAATGAGGCAATTAGCAATGATAAGAATGCACTGGAGAATCCCTTTGAACTTTGGTTTGAATTTGTTTCACATGGAGTGCTTGTTGGTACAATCATTAGGGTGATACTTTGGCAGGGAACAGTGGAAAGAGGCTTCAAATACCCTGCAGAAGTACCTGGCTCACCTTCAGAAAATTGAGGACGGCATCCTCGACAATGTTATGGATACCACAAATCCCTCAATACAGCCATATGCCGCTGAGTTTGAGCTTACAAGGGGCATCACCGAAAAGGTTGGCTAAACATGAGTTGTTTATACCTTTTCCGCAATGTATTTTTTGGAGTTGTACGAACTTACTCTCCTGTGCTATTACAGCTTGAGGAAATGCTACTGCATTGTGCTATGTCGGACGCATCATCTGAGCTTCTCCCCTCTCTGCTGTCGTGTTGCCCTCCCAATACAGTGGACAAGGAAGCAGTGGATGTGTACTTGGATGCGGTACTCTTGATTGCAAAACAGCTGAGGTGGGGCATTCATTACAATTTTTGGTATAACTAGACTCCATTACTTTTAGGGGTGTGCGAATCCAAATATTTTAAGTCGAATCGAATATCGAATCAAATGGGGGAAAAAATTTCAAATACCGAATCAAATATCGAATATTCCTGCAAAATTTACAAAATGTGACTTTCGCACTAAAAGTTTTCATTTTGTAGCCCATGGCTTTAGTGTAATTTTTCTGGCATTAACTGTCACAAGAGAGACATGCAATTCTTCTGTTTAAAGCCCCTACACTTCAAATTTACATGAGAGTGTTCCCAGCTTTCCAGGTCAGCCTACACTTACTGGATTGCTGGAGTGGTTGCCGTCATTTCAAAATTTTATGTCAGGCAGTAGCATGTTACACGGACGAGGCTGTATTTGCTTCAGACAACCACAGGCCATTTGTGAAACAAACAAATTGGCATCCTGCCTCAGCTTTGCCATGAACACCCTTTAGTTTCTTTGCACTCCCCCTGGGAAGCTGCACTACTGAAATCTTAGACGTAAAGGGCATTTTTAAGACACCCTCCATGTTCGTGGGCTGTAGTCATTATTCAAGAGTATTAACTTTTTAAAGGCAACCTCACAGACATCAAATCAAAGTCCCTCGTCAGCACCACTAAACCGCATGGGGGGACACACCTTCCACAGACGATGTCTACAAAACTAACTTTGGATAACTTTATCTTAAACTAAACACCGTCCCACCTGTGTTGGTCGTGCAGCAAGGGCAATTTCATAAAGCAGGCTTCGCCTCGTGCACGGAAGCATCAGATGAAGCCCACTTTCGGGTTGTGTCGTTCATATTCGTGGAATAGTCGAATATTCGTGAAATCGAATATTGGATATTCGATTCGCGAATCGAATAGTTCGAGCGTTTGATATTCAATTCAAATTCGAGAACTCGAATATTCGCACACACCTACTTTTCAGTTCTGTTCTTCCAGTATTGTTATATGATGACTCGGTATTATCTTAAAAGTTGAAAGCAGTATAAAACAAACAATAATGGTCACTAAAGCTGGCGTTTGGGCGCTGCTATTTTTGAAAGACAAAATTTTAACAACTATAGTATTCTTCATTGAAGTGGAAATTATGTTCAAAGCCAGCAAAATATGAATATCAGCAAGTATACTGCATATATATGTACAATCACATATTTATTCCTCAGAAACGTTTAGGTACCACAATTGCATAGAAAATAGTAAACCTCTGTGTCATGTTGGGGGCAACACTGGACAAAGAAGCAGGCACTGCAGCAGTACTGACTTGCCACTAGAATGACTTTATTTTCATGAGAAACAAAATTGTTTAATACTTTCAAGCACTGACACCCAGGGATCAGAACTGTTATTTCTTTCGGTTCGGTTCGGGATCAGGTTCAGGCATATTGGTTCGGTTCGAGTTCAGCTCCGCAACGTCAGCAGCAAAGTGAATTTTAAGCAATTGCCATGGGTTTAGAAGCAAGCACATCCTTACGAGTCTCAAACACAAATGTACTTTTGTTGTTATTGTTGCAGACACAGCAGTGGTTCACAGCAACACTGCGTCTTACAGATCTGCATTTCAGGCGTAACGTTACGGTAGCATACTGTACTCTCTATGTTGCTGAGAAGCTTATTTAGTGACTCTAATCCTGCTCAGGGACTGGCCGTTACTTTCACAGCCCGAAATGAAAACTTGGGGTTGCTGAACGACAAAAATCGTGTACTAGGAAGCCTACAACTGCCAAAAGGATGCCCTCAAAACTAGCACAACTGAATGAAAGCAATAGTAATGAGGAGGAAATACCTTGTGCACTTGGGTTGCACTTTTGTTATGTTCAGTTTCGGTTTAGAATTTGCTTGGCAATGTGGCTCAATCCGCTTTGTGAGTCGTAGTTCCGATCTCTCACAATACACTTTACGTCTGAACCGGTTCGTGAACCGGTAACCTCCTAAATTTATTTCGGTTCAGTTCCGGTTTGGTTCAACACGATAAAAAAATATTTTGGTTTGGTTCAGTTCCGGTTCAGCGAAAAATACGGGTTCTTAACAGTTTTCGGTTCGGGTTCAGTTCCGGCTCCTATTCCTGCTTACATGGCGATGGGCACACCATGGGCACCCATCACACACATTTTATCAGGGCACTTGGTTGATCACTGCAATTTGTACGTGACCCTCTTGTTTGCCATGGAAATCGTCAACACACTCGAGGTCACATTGCAGCAGGTAGCCTCCAGGCAGAAGGACTCTTTACTGTTAAGTAGAGGTGTGCGCATATTGAAATTTTTGAATACGAATACATCTGCAAAATTTCCCTTCGAATATCGATCGTATTTCGAATATCAGGTCATGGGATAAAGACTTCAAAGGCCTGGTTTCACCAACACCAATTAATATTTGCACGGAGATCAATGGTCCCTCCAGTTGAATTTTATGCTGAACTCTGCTTCACTATAGGGAGTTATTGTCACTGGAACATTCATCACATCACAACTAACGTTCAAAGTTAACCTGCGTTGGTGGAACCGGGCCCAAGAGTGACAGTTAAGCCCCGGTAAACTAACGTTGTCACAGTTATGCGCTGCTGGTCCTTAGAAAGATACCCCAGGACACGTACTTGAAAAGGACTAATAAGGAATAGATATTAGTGTATTGATTTAACACAAGGCATACACGCTTGTCTGCACATATACAGTCAAATTATTTTTACAATGAAACAATGTGTTGTTATCATGAGGCAAACTGAAAACTGTAAGAACAACTTGCACTTTCGAAAATCCTTCATGGGCATTGAAAACCTGCATTGTAAGTACTGGTGAAACAGACAGACAGAATGGAGTAATGACATTTTTGGAATGTGGGATGGTTTACTGATGAGCACATCTCAGTTCACAGGTTATCAGGAAGGAGAACGAATGTAGCAAGTGCTCTCGTCTTGCACTGGCAATGCCATCCGCATTTGTCTTTTTTGTGGGAAACTATACCGTTTCACTGTTCTCTCACACGTGAGACCATCATTCCTAACAGTAATGCATAGTTCGTTACAGCGTCATTCATTAGCGCTGTAATACTGCAATCTTCGGCGATGCTGTATAGCTCTGCCACGATTTTTTTCTGCTACGTTCGTTTCAGCACTGCTTTCATTTCATGTACAGCCATATATGTCTTGCTATCACCTGTAACAACAGTGAGTGCAGTTTCAAATGAGTCTGCAGCATTATTGCCATCCTAGTTGGAATTTTTAACAAAGCGGTCACACAACGCCAGGGTTGCAGAGACCGTGTCGAAGTATCGTCACATATTCCACTCCTCGATTATCGCTATGCACGCGCCCATGATTGATTATTGTTCGCTGATGACTGATACAAACCTTGAATATATAGCAACGCAAAGTCACTATGTACTACAAACTGAAACTGAAAACATGCGTTCGAGATGCGGGTTCTGGCTACGCACTCAGTGGCATGGTAAACAGCGGTGTTCACTGAACACCTACAAAATTTCGATATATAACCAGACTCTAACTGAACTGTATGCCTCACACGAATGTTCAGAGTTTGTTGGCAATCCACTAAAGTCGTGGTTGTGCTGACGATGCATGACGCGTAGCGCGGTTTCATGCTTCGCTGGGGAGGACTTTAATGGCGGCTGCACACAACTGCGTACTAGTTTTGGTTTCAGTTAATGAAAGCGTAGTGACGCATTCGCAGATGAACGTAACAACCCCGAAAGCTCCACGTGTCGCTTTGCAACTGTTCTACAATTCAAGTATGTCGCTGTCACCGCAAATTCAAGCACACAACCTACAACAGCAGCTTGGTAGTAAGCTACTATGTTATTTGAAAGTATAATCGAATACTCAAACTTTGTCGAATATTCGAAAACTTTGAATATCAAATTCAAATATTTACACACATCTACTTTTAAGATTTTACATAAGGTAAGGGTGGTACATGGCATTATCATGCTAATGATTATTGATTGCAAGATGCAGCTTTTATAAATTTGAATAATTTTTGTAACAAAAGCAAGGGATTAAGCTGGTACATTGGAATTACCGCTCAGAATTTCCTGAGTTTTATTTTCATTATGCCAGACAGACTGCTGAAAATACATTGCTTTTTCTCCAGAAGAATCAATACAAGTATGACCAAACCTGAAACTGTGATTGTAACAATTGTCGTGGCTTCTCTGTAGAGACCCATCACCAAAGCTTCATAAGATGTTTGGGCAAAATGAGCCTGAGGATGTACTAGAGCACGTTCTCCAAAAGGCGTCTTCAGCTTGGTGAGTCAAAAATTCAGTAGCACAATGTGTTGCAGTGGTTTGTGAATTTATCTCAGTAATCATGGAACGGTCTATTGCATCTTCAGTGAGGACTCTCTTTTTTCCGACCTTGCTCTGGATGTGCTCCGTCCTTTTTGCCTTGATGCAACCATCAGCATCAAGATTAGACTGAATATTTTAGAAATACTCGAAAGGGTAAGTTACTTCGATTGTGCATTTCCATACCACAGAGCAGATGCTAATTGTGGATTTACTTTTACAGACTGTCGACCTCTCTGGGGACGACGCAAATCTTTTGTTGCTACTTCGTCTGCAAGCACTCATACTCACAGAATGGCCGGACTTTGATGTATGTAGTCACTGGAGTGAACCATTGCTGTTGCATTCATTTGCAATATCACGGAGTGCAATGCAAATTACCAGGGCTATTTCAGATAGGAACAAAAAGTCCTTGTTAACGTTACAGATCCAGAAACAGCTTTCGAAACTAATCAACAAACCAATACAAAAGCGACAAAAAGTAGGGTGGAAGTGTGTAATGCAGCCTACAGCTGCCTCTCTCAGACGGCATGTCATCCCATAGCTGTCACAAGACGTGCTTCCACCTGGGGCAGACTTGCGCTACGTGCCCCCCCAATTAGACGCTCTGGAAACAAGAATGAGAAAAAAATTCATTTCCGAGCTCAAAATTCTCTTGATTCTCGTTTTATTGTCCAGCCTAGCTCTCGGAACCTGCCACCGGTGTCCCCTCTGGCATACTGTGCACATTTTCTAGCATAGTAACAGATGGTATCCAACAGTTTGATTGTACTGTTTGACTGTTGTAACAGATATGGCACCAAGTAAAACTGCCTGTGAATCATTGTATTTTTGTTTTTCTCCTTGTTCGTTTTGGGCTAACTTTTGTGTAATTTATGCATTGTTATGAGTCGATGAATCGAATCTATTTTTTATAGGGGTGTGCGAATATTCAAATTCTCGAATTCCAATCGAATATCAACCTATTAGATTCACGAATTGAATACTTTGAGTGATTGATATTCAATTTTGTTCCTATTTAGTTCAATGTTCCTATTGTTCCCTGTTGGTGCTAACAGCCTTGGATGTTTCCCTTTTCTCTGTCTTTCTCTAGCTTGACAACAGGGACGTTCTTGACAGTACGTCACGGCAGAGGATGTTCGAGCAGCTGCTAAGTCAGTGCCACAGCGTGACACAATGCACAATCCTTGGGAGAGTTCTTACGTGTGGTTCACCTCTACCATCTTTCGATTTAGAGTAAGGAATGGAACATATTTCTTTGAAAAAATGTGTTGTAAGGTGATGAGATGGAAGATATTTTTATTTTTCAGTGAGCCAGAAGAAAACCCTTGGTCACAGCTAATTGCTAAGGTTCTTGGCTTTGGCAACGAGCCAAGTACCCTGACCGCTGCTTATGACCTATTTACATTGGCTGTCCAGAATTGCCGTCTCAACCTCAGGGTATGTTTCTCTCTCGAGATGCAGGTATAATGAGATTGAGAAGTTGAACGAGCAGTGAAACAATATCTAGGATTCCTCGGAAACTGTGCTTAATTCATCAAGCAGTGTGTCAGGAGAAAAATATTTTTGCTGAATGTAATGCTGTCACTGCACAATTCAATTACAAAAATGCCCCAACAGAAGAGGTGCAGCCGGATCTGGTGCCCTTGCGTCGTGGAGTAATATCAATGTCACTCATTCTTTCATAAGTAGGATGAGTGTGGGTATGAAAATTCGTACCCGCACCCGCACCGCACCCGCACCGCACCCGCGGGCGAACGACCGGCATCCGCAGCAATGTCAGTGGCTCAACCCGCATCCGCACCCGCACATCCCGACACGCATCTACATACCCGCCGATATACCCGCAGCCGAATTCGCACGCATGTTTCAGTTATGGCACATGATCGTCACAGCACGAAATGATTTATTTATGCGGGTGACAATGTCCGTTAGCGAGCCACTTATCCAAAGCGTACGCTGTGATGACTGCTGACATGGTTGCCAGCTTACTGATGCGGAGAGTACCAGTCATGGTGTCGAAAGCTAGCCAAAGTTAACCATATGTGGCAAACAACAACTTTATTTTGATATGATGAATTGGATATGAACGTCTTGGAAAGTATTTTGGGTCGAATGTTCGCAATGAATCGGGTCATACACCAAAATCCGACGGGTTGGTTTTGCACCAGCAGGTGTTACGGGTATACCCACGTAATCCATGGAGGCAACCCGCGATGACACGGAAATGTGTACCCGCAAAGAACAAACTGGCATGGGTATCCGCGTGTATACCCGCAATGCGCTCATCTTTATTCATAAGCACTGTGAAGGAACTAAAAAGTTTCTAAACCACGTTTCAGATCCGAAACCTTTGTCATGTAACACGTGTCGTCTCTTGTCCAACCCACTGCATACGGAAACAACACATTTATGAAGACTGTCTTTCACTGCTCCTTAAATAGAAGTGTGTGCAGTCTAGTATTTCATGCAAATGGTCACATATCATTTTTGCAGTGTTGTCAGACTGTGTTCTGCAGCATCAAAGACACTGGCAGTGTGCTTCATGCACTCAAAATAGCGTTCTACTCCGATCACCGTGAAATTCACGAAAAAGCAGTTGAGCTTCTGAACTCTCTGGATGACGTAAGTCGAAGTGGTTTGTTGTTATCATACAGGGTGACATAATCATAACATTCAGCAGTAGCATTAACATTCAGACGGTAGCATGCTGAAATCAGGAGAATTCTATGTACCACACACATTTTTGAACATGGTCAACAAGAGCAATAGGAAAGGTACTACGAGAGTAAGAACACTGTTTACTGAAACTGTGGTGCTGCTGCACAATGTTTTTCATCATTTAATGTAAATGTATTACCATGGTTCTACATGTGCAGCACATGCAGTTAATTTATTTGCTTGTGTGTGGAATGTAACAATGAGATGAATAATGTAAATTTTCACACGGATACAACATGTGCAGGCAGTTCCAATTGCTTCAAATGGTACATGTACCACTAAGCTTTTGCATAAAAAATCAAATGCAACTGTGATAAATGTGATGTAGGCAGGCCTTGTGTCTTTGCTGTCACTGCCATATAGGAAATGTGTCAGGGCTAGCTTAGAAACACTTTAATGCACAGATTTGATGGCAGTGAAAATTACTTTTAGAGTCGAAGCGAGTGCAGTTATTGTGCTGGCATAATTAAGAACTTGTAGCTGTTACTACAGTTAATCTATGTCTAAGGCCCCTGGTTTTCTGCTGCGGCAAGTTCAAAATTCTGTGGCACCGACTTGTAAATTCTACAATTTTCCGCGGCAAGCAGTCAACGGCTGCTTGAAATGGGAAACACTTTATTTTCTTTGATAATGCGGGGACAAAAATATTTTATAAAATTACAGATTGTGTTGCTCAGCAATACATGACATCTTGATTTCTCCTCTGACGAAGACAAAGGTCTGTCACCTGCAACCATTTTATACCTGCTGAAAGATGTTTCAGCATCTACGGAGTTTATAGAAACTTTATAGGAAGGAGCTTACAATACATGCCCTGAGGAAGTTACAGGACACCCTTTTGTTTCTGGGCTGTAGGCATTGGTTAAGAATCTTGAAAGGCGAACTCCCAGACATCAAATCAAAATCCCCCACTGCCACCGCTAAACTGCACACGGGAGGGACGACACTCCTTCTTCAGGCGAAGTATACACAATAAACACACAATATACACAATAAACTTATGCTAACATTATCTTAGGCTAAACTACAATCTGTCTGTGCTGGTCCTGCAGCATGTGTAGTTTCGTAAAACAGGCTTCACCTCATGCAGGGGAGCTTCAGGTGAAGCCCACTTTCGGGAGGTGTCGTTTGTATTCGGCGAACAGTCGGATATTCGGAAATCCGAATGTTGGGTATTCGATTCGCGAATGAGATACTTCGTGTGACTGATATTTGATTAGAATTCAACAACTAGAGTATCCGCACACCCTTAAAAATAAGGGATTCCGTTAAATTCCGCGTCGAACGAAGGATTCCACAAGATTTTGCGGAATTACGGAAAACCCGGGGCCTTATCGATGTCATTTAGATATTAGATACTATGACCCTGTTACACATACCATATCAGGGCTATCGTAAATGCAGCATCTCCTTGAGTAATATGACACACGGGGGGAAGGAGGAATACAGGAGCAATAAATTTGAGACTACAAGAGAGTAAGGGAGTACAAACGGACGTAAACATCAACAGACTGCGTGGATTTTAAATCAAATTTGAAAACAAAATTAGATGTCTCACGGATCCGTGGGCATAACCGCACCAGCGCACACCTCTAGGAATGGAATGCGTGGGCAGTGCATCCACCAAAGGAAGGCTCGAATTCACATACAGTAGAATCTCGATGATACGAACCTCACGGGGTCGCGGGAAAAATTCGTATCATCTGAAATTTGTATCAAACGAATTAAACTAGAATAAAAATTGAGGCAAGAAAATAGACAGTGACTGTTCATTTTCCGTTACTGTCAATGAAAGAGGTCGGTTGTAACGCTTTTGTGTCTCCGTTTTTGGCCAATGCTGCCCAAATACGCGAGATGATTCAAAGGACGTAGCACGTGCCTTTCACCCGCGAGTCGCGCGACAGTGGTCTAAAGCGAGCTTCTCCTAAAGCAAGCAGGCGTTAGGTGAAGCCGACTTGCGGAATGGTGACGCGTAATGTTGCCACAAGTTGTCCTGATATGTTCCCTCCACGTGTTCTGGGGTTCTGGTCGCTGTTTTCCGCCAGAGCGATGTCACGCCGCTTCGCGGTTTATTGTTGCGAGGGGGGTAAAAAGGTCGAAACAGAGATAAGGTGATAAGGTTCCGGGCCGTTCTATCCCATTGGTCTTATCTCCACCACCACCACCAAAAGGAAAGTCATTGCTTGCATTGCGCTACATGATGTAAGGGAGTTCGTGGTGAGAATCGCCCTCCCTTTTTGAAAGACACAACAGCATGACTCGCGCGCTCGCGCGTCACGGGGGAACGACCTCTGTCGCATCCTCGGCTCATTCGTATCATCCGTAAAGGCAAGATAACGCGTTCGTATCATCCGAACTCTAATACATGGGAAGAATAGGCATTCCGGCCGAGACCGGAAAAGAGAGTTTTAGTGTATCGTACGCTATCGCCTTTGCGTACGTAGGGGATAGCGTAGTGGTTCTGCGCAGTGCGCGAAGCTCTCTTTATGTTTTGCGCGTGCGCATAACCATCAACGCTATTCCTTACGTACGCAAAGGCGATAGCGTACGATCCACTAAAACTCACTAAGAATTCGTATCATCCGTGATCGTATCATCGAGATTCTACTGTATTACAATGAAGTCTTATTCCCAGGAGTCCTTTTCGGGTACTGTTCTTTGTTATTATTTGGGACAGTTCCACATGTTCTTCATAGCTTTTCTTTTGTGTGTGTGTGTGTGTGTGTGGTCACTTACTTACTGCCCCTAGAAATTTTGGACATGTTTACATACAGCAATGGTAGATGGGTTGTCGTGAAACGGAGTGACAGAGTGAGTACTTAACCCCCTTGAGCAGAAACAGCCAGGCAGTATGAAGAACACCATCAACCAACAGCGAGCACTCACATTGTTTATGTACAACCTTGTAGGTGTCTGAAGGCAGCTATGATGCAGAGGTCCTGGAACGAATCTTAAAGCTTGGATTGCTCCCAAAGATTGCACCATCGTTGCTGTATCAGCCAACGACGGAGTACTTGATAGAGCATCAAGATCCTACTAAAGAGCACTTGAATGTCGATACTATAGTGAAGCAACTCATTGACGCTAAAATGGACCCTGAGGCGGGCACACTTCTTCTTCAAGTGCGTCGCACGCACCCGTCTCTAATGACTTTCTCAGCAGCACTCAGTACGGTGGGACGTTGGTTAAAACTCCAACCGCCATTATAGAATTTGTAATTCAATAGGTACACTTATGAACAGAGGCATTCCTATAAAAATAGGCGATCATGAAATTATGAGTATTTATTTCAAGTGGATATTGTCCTCCAATATTTGTCTCAAAGAGAGATTTTTATTAAAACAAAATAAGAACTATAAGAACTTTGTGTGTCATGTGTCCTGCTGATTCTATCGTGTGTCATGATACAGCATTAGCCTGTTTCATCAGTTTGGTAGTCAAAAATGCCAGTAATGCACCAGTAATTAGTGAATTAATTAGTATCTAGTGAATTGTCGTCGAATGAGCCTGGGGACACTGAGCTACTCCAGCTACCATTACTTACCATAGTACCATATAAACTTTTCACTTTTTGGACACATTTTGGTTGAAACCAGGCCACAGGGTAACTATGACTACATACTGTGAAATTACTCATTCTACTGAAATTGTTGAAGCTTAACAGCCAAAGGGTTCCGGAACGTATCTTTTGCCTTTTGGTTGAGATGCGACGTCGTCATCCTCGTCATGCTGCAGATAGAAGTTAGTTAAGAAGTAGTTGTGAAAAGTGGAATTATGTCTCTTTCTTGAACGGGTTGTCACGCAAGCAGTGGCGTCACTAGGGGGATTCACAATCTGCACCGGGTGACGCGCCGCACCTGTACCTCTCTTTCACTGCGGCGACATGAGGAGCCCTCTGCGAGCACATTATTTTTTTGTACCTGTGGTATGATATTGTTATTTATCGTGTACCGTTTAGTATGGAAAGGGATCCATTATAGAGGGGGCAGGGCCGGCGAGATGGGGCAGCCGGGGCTGGTGCCCAGGGGTCCATCCATGCCTCTTCAGGGACTCGCAGGACCCGAGACCCGTCGTAATCATATTGTAGAACTTGAAATACTTTCACTGTACTTTAACTATGTTATCGAGATGTGAGGAGAGGGCCTGGACATTGCCCCTCCCCAAGGCCCGAAATTTCTCTTGCCGGTCCTTGGAAGGGGGGTGACGCAAAGAGCTCCCGCACCGAGTGATGCGTACCCTAGACACCACTGCACAGAAGCACCGCCGAAACTAAGCTCACGGAACAGTTGTCAAGCCGATGCTTACCCACCACATTGAGCAGTAGCCTCTTGGTCTTCAAGCGTTAGTTGTTATTTACCTGCACTATTGGAGTATTTTAGTTGTGTGGAATGTACGTGTATAGACTCTTCTGGAGTTGTTGAACTACTGGACAGTCCCATACGCAGGTTTTGTGATGACCGATTGTTTATAACGATATACCACAACGGACGGTGGCGCAAACGGCCCTTAGTCTTTCGCGATTCGCTCTTCCTGTGACGTCACGGGAACTCGCGCGATCGATTGCTGTACGCTCCCGCGCGTTTACTATACACGAATTTCCGCACACGCCCTTTGTACTGTATACGTTAGTGTACCGAGATTTCAATGGGCAGTTCGCTCTCCAAGCATTTCGCCGAGTTTTGATTGCAGGGGTAAATCTCTAATTCACCGAAATCATTGTTTACTTTTCGCTGAGTTGAGTGTTATAATTTGTTATCGTCATTATAAATCAATATGGAATCCACACGGTTTGAAATTTCCGCGCAGGGAGATGTGTGCGCAACGTCCGTGTGACGACCCGAGGGCGCTCCCTTGGCGGCTCACATCCTGGCGAAACGTCACGGAAACGTCACGGGAGCTACTGGTTAATAGATTCTCGCGTACTCGCTCCTCCCCGAGGGTGCGGGCTCGCTGTCGGCTCTCACGACAAGATAACTCTAACTCTGGAAATACTATGCGTCGGTTTCGAGCGAGAGGGCTCCAGTCCTTGAAGTCAAACGCGTGCGAAATTTCACGTTGAACGTATCCTCGCGGTATGAAAGATCTCTTTACTTTCACACCAACAACAGCAACAAAAGAAAGGGTCCTTCCAAAGAAGCACTGTAACGCGAAGCAGCCTCCGATTGGTTTCCTCAAACGATTTGCCCAATCACGGAATATCGTATGAGGAGACCAGTCGGAGGCCGCGGTGTCGCACTTGTTGAAAAAGAGGGAAGGTGCAAGCAGCGGTTTCGTTCGTGCATATAGATCACGGACGACGCAACGGATAAATCTCGTTCCTTTTGTATTGCTGTCAGTGTAACGGCATCTTTCATTCCTCAAGGTGAAATTCTTGCACTTTATTGCCCGCTTAACCCGCAGGCCAACCGCTGTCTAATGGGCATGCTGATCGCGCAAAAAACGAAGGAACATTGGGAAGATGATCTACAAAGAATATCTCAGAGGCGTCTGAAGGCCATTGTTTCATTTTCTATGCATACGTTCGTAATATGACATCATAGTAATATACAACGTCACTTTTGCACTGTTTTGTTGTTGAGATACTTTAATGGTTTATCCAGAATCGTAAGCGCGGGGTGTCGGAAGTCTTTCGCGGCAGGGGCGGGTCGTAACCTTACCAACCCAACATAGACAAACCTTAAATGTGAAAGCTGCATAAACTGAAATATTTGGTGATAGCTTCAATAAGTGCAGTAAAATGTATTGAAGTAAGCGAGCTGTGGCGTGTCTCTCTATTTTTTTCTCCTCGATGGTTACGTCCGCAAAGGGTGTCATTCTTGCTGCAATAAAAGAGGCTCTCTCGAGTGTTTTTGCCATGGCTCAGGCAAAGACAGCAGCTATGCCAGCTTCCTTTTCTAGCCGCGGATGCTTCCCCTGCTTCCGTTGATCAAAAACAAGGCGTCGCCATCTGCTGGAGCGCAAGTCAGCGTTTTCTCTACCGCGTCTAAGCGCGGCTACTGAATGGCGTGTCGCTACTCTTCGCGCTATAGGTCCGCACATACAGTAGTACCTATATTCGGGTGAATTTTGTCTTCTACTTAAACTGGTGTTCGTTTTCATTCTGCGGTAACAGAGCTGAAAGCGAATCTGTCTCTGACGACACTTGCGGCTGAAAGATGGGTTGGCGGGACACCCAGAGCAAAACTTTAGGGTTGGGGGGGGGGGGGGGCGAGCTAAAACTTGGGACAGGGCGACTTCCCCAGCTTCCGACGCCCCTGGGGTGTGTTGCAAAAAAATGGTGGGGGAGGGGGTAAGCTGCAACAGCTTTATTGTATCACAGCCGACACGTGTCCATATAGCTGAAATACCAAAGGCCCCCCTGTAGGGGAAATACCACAGGAAAGAAAAAGAAGAGGGTGGAGGGGAGTCTGGATAAATTACTAATGCATCGAAATACGGTTCGCTGATATTGGCGCGATTTGCCTCTGTGAATTTGTTGGAGCTGTATCCATCACGCGAACTTGTCGTTTTGACCGAAGCAGCAGGCGCCTTGGAATACAAGAATTTTCGTTGTGCCTCTTCGTAGCGATCCGTCTGCAACTATCCCACGGGTGTAGCGCCGACATGAAGCCGAGTTCCTTTTTTAGTCAGACGGCACAAATGAAAGCCTGCACGCTATCTGTGTTTCGGGTTGTCGAAGGGAAGAAAATCTATTCCGATGTCCGTTTCTCATGACGAGAAGCGGCAGGGAGAGACGCGTCGGGCCGCACACACAGGGTCCCGACCCGTCTTGTTTCATACCGCATTCGCACATACATGGACGGCGACGTCTCCGCGACATGTCGCTCCGTACCGCTACGCTGCTCTGAACAACCAGAAGACTAGGATCATCACCCGTCAGTTTCGCGGTTGTCTGCTCTCAGTTTGTCGTTAACCTCTATAGCGTCAGCACAGTATGTCGTGGAACAGGTGGCAAGACCGAAGGAAAGAGCACGACCCACTCCAGTTCCCCGTCGGTCGTATTCATCGTCTCCTGAGCAAGGGCAACTACGCCGAGCGCGAGCAGGCGCCCTGGTTTACCTGGCAGCCGTGCTCGAGGTGGCGGGCAACGCCGCTCACAACAACCAGAAGACGAGTATCATCCCCCGTCAGTTTGGCGGTTGTCTGCTTGCAGTTTTTCGTTAACCTCTATAGCGTCAGCATAACCGGTCGTGGAAAAGGTGGCAAGGCTAAGGGAGAGAGCAAGTCCCATTCCACTACAACAGGACTGCAGTTCCCCGTTGGTCGTATTCATCGTCTCCTGAGGAAGGGAAACTACGTCGAGCGCGTAGGACCAGGCGCACTGGTTTACCTTGCAGCTGTGCTCGAGGTGGCGTGCAACGCCGCTCAGAACAACCAGAAGACGAGGATCATCCCCCGTCAGTTTGGCGGTTGTCTGCTTGCAGTTTTTCGTTAACCTCTATAGCGTCAGCATAACCGGTCGTGGAAAAGGTGGCAAGGCTAAGGGAGAGAGCAAGTCCCATTCCACTACAACAGGACTGCAGTTCCCCGTTGGTCGTATTCATCGTCTCCTGAGGAAGGGAAACTACGTCGAGCGCGTAGGACCAGGCGCACTGGTTTACCTTGCAGCTGTGCTCGAGGTGGCGTGCAACGCCGCTCAGAACAACCAGAAGACGAGGATCATCCCCCGTCAGTTTCGCGGTTGTCTGCTTGCCGTTTGTCGTTAACCTCTATAGCGTCAGCATAACAGGTCGTGGAAAAGGTGGCAAGACCGAAGGAAAGAGCACGACCCACTCCCGTTGCCCGTCGGTCGTATTCATCGTCTCCTGAGCAAGGGCAACTACGCCGAGCTAGCGTAGGAGCAGGCGCTCTGGTTTACCTGGCAGCCGTGCTCGAGGTGGCGGGCAACGCGCTCAGAACAACCAGAGGACGAGCATCATCCCCCGTCAGTTTCGCGGTTGTCTGCTTGCCGTTTGTCGTTAACCTCTATAACCTCTATAGCGTCAGCATAACGGGTCGTGGAAAAGGTGGCAAGACTAAGGGAAAGAGCAAGTCCCATTCCAGTACAACAGGGCTCCAGTTCTCCGTCGGTCGCATTCATCGTCTCCTGAGGAAGGGAAACTACGCCGAGCGCGTAGGAGCAGGCGCCCAGGTTTACCTTGCAGCTGTGCTCGAGGTGGCGGGCAACGCCGCTCAGAACAACCAGAAGACGAGGATCATCCCCCGTCAGTTTCGCGGTTGTCTGCTTGCAGTTTGTCGTTAACCTCTATAGCGTCAGCATAACAGGTCATGGAAAAGGTGGCAAGACCGAAGGAAAGAGCACGACCCACTCCAGTTCCCCGTCGGTCGTATTCATCGTCTCCTGAGCAATGGCAACTACGCCGAGCGCGTAGGAGCACGCGCCCTGGTTTACCTGGCAGCTGTGCTCGAGGTGGCGGGCAACGCCGCTCACAACAACCAGAGGACGAGGATCACCCCCTGTCAGTTTCGCGATTGTCTGCTTGCAGTTTGTCGTTAACCTCTCTATCGTCAACATGGCAGGTCGTGGAAAGGTGGCAAGGCCAAGGGAGAGAGCAAGTCCCATTCCAGTACAACAGGGCTGCAGTTCCCCGTTGGTCGTATTCATCGTCTCCTGAGGAAGGGCAACTGCGCCGAGCGCGTAGGAGCAGGCGCCCAGGTTTACATGGCAGCCGTGCTCGAGGTGGCGGGCAACGCCGCTCACAACAACCAGAAGACGAGTATCATCCCCCGTTAGTTTGGCGGTTGTCTGCTTGCAGTTTGTCGTTAACCTCTATAGCGTCAGCATAACGGGTCGTGGAAAAGGTGGCAAGACTAAGGGAAAGAGCAAGTCCCATTCCAGTACAATAGGGCTCCAGTTCTCCGTCGGTGGCATTCATCGTCTCCTGAGGAAGGGAAACGACGTCGAGCGCGTAGGACCAGGCGCCCTGGTTTACCTTGCAGCTGTGCTCGAAGTGACGGGCAACGCCGCTCAGAACAACCGGAAGACGAGGATCATCCCCCGTCAGTTTCGCGGTTGTGTGCTTGCAATTTGTCATTAATCTCTATAGCGTCAGCATAGCAGGTTGTGGATATGGTGGCAACACCAAGGGAAAGAGGAAAACCCACTCCTGTTCCCCGTCGGTCGTATTCATCGTCTCCTGAGGAAAGGAAACTACGCTGAGCGTGTAGGAGCAGGCGCCCTGGTTTACCATGCAGCTGTCCTCGAGATGACGGGCAACGCCGCTCACAACAACCAGAAGACGAGGATCATCCGCCGTCAGTTTGGCAGCTTACAGTTTGTCGTTAGCCTCTATAGCGTCAGCATAACAGGTCGTGGAAAAAGTGGCAAGGCTAAGGGAAAGAGCAAGTCTCATTCCAGTACAACAGGGCTGCAGTTCCCCGTTGGTCGTATTCATCGTCTCCTGAGGAAGGGCAACTACGCCGAGCGCGTAGCAGCAGGCACCCAGGTTTACCTGGCAGCTGTGCTCGAGGTGGCGGGCAACGCCGCTCAGAACAACCAGAAGACGAGTATCATCCCCCGTCAGTCTCGCGGTTGTCTGCTTGCAGTTTGTCGTTAACCTCTATAGCGTCAGCATAGCAGGTTGCGGAAATGGTGGCAACACCAAGGGAAAGAGGAAGACCCACTCCTGTTCCCCGTCGGTCGTATTCATCGTCTCCTGAGGAAGGCAAACTACGCCGAGCGCGTAGGAGCAGGCGCCCTGGTTTACCTGGCAGCCGTGCTCGAGGTGGCGGGCAACGCCGCTCAGAACAACCAGAAGACGAGGATCATCCCCCGTCAGTTTCGCGGTTGTCTGCTTGCAGTTTGTCGTTAACCTCTATAGCGTCAGCATAACAGGTCGTGGAAAAGGTGGCAAGACCGAAGGAAAGAGCACGACCCACTCCAGTTCCCCGTCGGTCGTATTCATCGTCTCCTGAGCAAGGGCAACTACGCCGAGCGCGTAGGAGCAGCGCCCCGGTTTACCTGGCAGCCGTGCTCGAGGTGGCGGGCAACGCCGCTCAGAACAACCAGAGGACGAGCATCATCCCCCGTCAGTTTCGCGGTTGTCTGCTTGCCGTTTGTCGTTAACCTCTATAGCGTCAGCATAACGGGTCGTGGAAAAGGTGGCAAGACTAAGGGAAAGAGCAAGTCCCATTCCAGTACAACAGGGCTCCAGTTCTCCATCGGTCGCATTCATCGTCTCCTGAAGAAGGGAAACTACGCCGAGCGCGTAGGAGCAGGCGCTCAGGTTTACCTGGCAGCTGTGCTCGAGGTGGCGGGCAACGCCGCTCGCAACAACAAGAAGACGAGGATCATCCCCCGTTAGTTTCGCGGTTCTCTGCTTGCAGTTTGTCGTTAACCTCTATAGCGTCAGCATAACAGGTCGTGGAAAATGTGGCAAGGCTAAGGGAAGGAGCAAGTCCCATTTCAGTACAACAGGGCTGCAGTTCCCCGTTGGTCGTGTTCATCGTCTCCTGAGGAAGGGCAACTACGCCGAGTGCGTAGGAGCAGGCGCCCAGGTTTACCTGGCAGCTGTGCTCGAGGTGGCGGGCAACGCCGCTCGCAACAACAAGAAGACGAGGATCATCTCCCGTCACCTAGAGTTGGCCGCTGTCTGCTTGCAGTTTGTCGTTAACCTCTCTATCGTCAACATCGAAGGTCGTGGAAAATATGGCAAAGCGAAGGGAGAGAGCAAGACCCACTCCAGCACAACAGGGCTGCAGTTCCCCGTTGGTCATATTCATCGTCTCCTGAGGAGGGGAAACTACGCCGAGCCCGTAGGAGCAGGCGCCCAGGTTTACCTGGCAGCTCTGCTCGAGGTGGCGGGCAACGTCGCTCAGAACAACCAGAAGACGAGGATCATCCCACGACAGTTTTTGCGGTTGTCTGCTTGCAGTTTGTCGTTAACCTCTAGAGCGTAACAGGTCGTGGAAAATGTGGCAACACCAAGGGAAAGAGCAAGTCCCGTTCCAGTACAACAGGGCTGCAGTTCCCTGTTGGTCGTATTCATCGTCTCCTGTGGAAGGGCAACTACGCCGGGCGCGTAGGAGCAGGCGCCCTGGTTTACCTGGCAGCCGTGCTCGAGGTGGCGGGCAACGCCGCTCACAACAACCAGAATCCGAGGATCATCCCCCGTCAGTTTCGCCGTTGTCTGCTTGCAGTTTGTTGTTAACATCTATAGCGTCAGCATAGCAGGTCGTGGAAAAGGTGGCAAGACCGAAGGAAAGAGAACGACCCACTCCAGTTCCCCATCGGTCGTATTCATCGTCTCCTGGGGAAGGGAAACTACGCTGAGTGCGTAGGAGCAGGCGCCCTAGTTTACCTTGCAGCTGTGCTCGAGATGGCGGGCAACGCCGCTCACAACAACCAGAAGACGAGGATCATCCCCCGTCAGTTTGGCGGTTGTCTGCTTGCAGTTTGTCGTTAACCTCTATAGCGTCAGTATAACAGGTCGTGGGAAATGTGGCAAGGCTAAGGGAAAGAGCAAGTCCCATTCCAGTACAACAGGGCTGCAGTTCCCCGTTGGTCGTATTCATCGTCTCCTCAGGAAGGGCAACTACGCCGAGCGCGTAGGAGCAGGCGCCCTGGTTTACCTGGCAGCCGTGCTCGAGGTGGCGGGCAACGCCGCTCACAACAACCAGAATCCGAGGATCATCCCCCGTCAGTTTCGCCGTTGTCTGCTTGCAGTTTGTTGTTAACATCTATAGCGTCAGCATAGCAGGTCGTGGAAAAGGTGGCAAGACCGAAGGAAAGAGAACGACCCACTCCAGTTCCCCATCGGTCGTATTCATCGTCTCCTGAGGAAGGGCAACTACGCCGAGCGCGTAGGAGCAGGCGCCCAGGTTTACCTGGCAGCTGTGCTCGAGGTGGCGGGCAACGCCGCTCATAACAACCAGAAGACGAGGATCATCCGCCGTCAGTTTGGCGGTTGTCTGCTTGCAGTTTGTCGTTAGCCTCTATACCGTCAGCATAACGGGTCGTGGAAAAGGTGGCAAGGCTAAGGGAGAGAGCAAGTCCCATTCCAGTACAACAGGGCTGCAGTTCCCCGTTGGTTGTATTCATCGTCTCCTGAGGAAGGGCACCTACGCCGTGCGCGTAGGAGCAGACGCCCAGGTTTACCTGGCAGCTGTGCTCGAGGTGGCGGGCAACGCTGCTCAGAACAACCAGAAGACGAGGATCATCCCCCGTCAGTTTGGCGGTTGTCTGCTTGCAGTTTGTCGTTAACCTGTATAGCGTCAGCATAACGGGTCGTGGAAAAGGTGGCAAGGCTAAGGGAAAGAGCAAGTCCCATTCCAGTACAACACGGCTGCAGTTCCCCGTCTTTCGTATTCATCGTCTCCTGAGGAAGGGAAACTACGCCGAGCGCGTAGGAGCAGGCGCCCAGGTTTACCTGGCAGCTGTGCTCGAGGTGGCGGGCAACGCCGCTCTGAACAACCAGAAGACGAAGATCATCCCCAGTCAGTTTGGCGGTTGTCTGCTTGCAGTTTGTCGTTTACCTCTGTAGCGTCAGCATAGCAGGTCGTGAAAATGGTGGCAAGACCAAGGGAAAGAGGAAGACCCACTCCTGTTCCCCGTCGGTCGTATTCATCGTCTCCTGAGGAAGGGAAACTACGCCGAGCGCGTAGGAGCAGGCGCCCTGGTTTACCTTGCAGCTGTGCTCGAGGCGACGGGCAACGCCGCTCACAACAACCAGAAGACGAGGATCATCCCCCGTTAGTTTCGCGGTTCTCTGCTTGCGGTTTGTCGTTAACCTCTATAGCGTCAGCATAACGGGTCATGGAAAATGTGGCAAGGCTAAGGTAAAGAGCAAGTCCCATTTCAGTACAACAGGGCTGCAGTTCCCCGTTGGTCGTGTTCATCGTCTCCTGAGGAAGGGCAACTGCGCCGAGTGCGTAGGAGCAGGCGCCCAGGTTTACCTGGCAGCTGTGCTCGAGGTGGCGAGCAACGCCGCTCAGAACAACCAGAAGACGAGGATCATCCCCCGTCAGTTTGGCGGTTGTCTGCTTGCAGTTTGTCGTTAACCTCTATAGCGTCAGCATAGCAGGTCGTGGAAAAGGTGGCAAGACCGAAGGAAAGAGCACGACCCACTCCAGTTCCCCATCGGTCGTATTCATCGTCTCCTGTGGAAGGGCAACTATGCCGAGCGCGTAGGAGCAGGTGCCCAGGTTTACCTGGCAGCTGTGCTCGAGGTGGCGGGCAACGCCGCTCAGAACAACCAGAAGACGAGTATCATCCCCCGTCAGTTTGGCGGTTGTCTGCTTGCAGTTTGTCGTTAACCTCTATAGCGTCAGCATAGCAGGTCGTGGAAATGGTGGCAAGACCGAAGGAAAGAGCACGACCCACTCCTGTTCCCCGTCGGTCGTATTCATCGTCTCCTGAGGAAGGGCAACTACGCCGAGCGCATAGGAGCAGGCGCCCAGGTTTACCTGGCAGCTGTGCTCGAGGTGGCGAGCAACGTCGCTCAGAACAACCAGAAGACAAGTATCATCCCCCCTCAGTTTGGCGGTTGTCTGCTTGCAGTTTGTCGTTTACCTCTATAGCGTCAGCATAGCAGGTCGTGGAAATGGTGGCAAGACCAAGGGAAAGAGGAAGACCCACTCCTGTTCCCCGTCGGTCGTATTCATCGTCTCCTGAGGAAGGGCAACTACGCCGAACGCGTAGGAGCAGGCGCCCAGGTTTACCTGGCAGCTGTGCTCGAGGTGGCGGGCAACGGCGCTCAAAATACCCAGAAGACGAGGATCATCCCCCGTTAGTTTGGCGGTTGTCTGCTTACAGTTTGTCGTTAACCTCTATAGCGTCAGCATAGCAGGTTGTGGAAAAGGTGGCAAGACCGAAGGAAAGAGGAGACCCATCCTGTTCCCCGTCTGTCGTATTCATCGTCTCCTGAAGAAGGGAAACTACGCCGAGCGAGTAGGAGCAGGCGCCCTGGTTTACCTGGCAGCCGTGCTCGAGGTGGCGGGCAATGCCGCTCAGAACAACCAGAAGACGAGTATCATCCCCCGTCAGTTTGGCGGTTGTCTGCTTGCAGTTTGTCGTTAACCTCTATAGCGTCAGCATAGCAGGTCGTGGAAATGGTGGCAAGACCGAAGGAAAGAGCACGACCCACTCCTGTTCCCCGTCGGTCGTATTCATCGTCTCCTGAGGAAGGGCAACTACGCCGAGCGCATAGGAGCAGGCGCCCAGGTTTACCTGGCAGCTGTGCTCGAGGTGGCGAGCAACGTCGCTCAGAACAACCAGAAGACAAGTATCATCCCCCCTCAGTTTGGCGGTTGTCTGCTTGCAGTTTGTCGTTTACCTCTATAGCGTCAGCATAGCAGGTCGTGGAAATGGTGGCAAGACCAAGGGAAAGAGGAAGACCCACTCCTGTTCCCCGTCGGTCGTATTCATCGTCTCCTGAGGAAGGGCAACTACGCCGAACGCGTAGGAGCAGGCGCCCAGGTTTACCTGGCAGCTGTGCTCGAGGTGGCGGGCAACGGCGCTCAAAATACCCAGAAGACGAGGATCATCCCCCGTTAGTTTGGCGGTTGCCTGCTTACAGTTTGTCGTTAACCTCTATAGCGTCAGCATAGCAGGTTGTGGAAAAGGTGGCAAGACCGAAGGAAAGAGGAGACCCATCCTGTTCCCCGTCTGTCGTATTCATCGTCTCCTGAAGAAGGGAAACTACGCCGAGCGAGTAGGAGCAGGCGCCCTGGTTTACCTGGCAGCCGTGCTCGAGGTGGCGGGCAATGCCGCTCAGACCAACCAGAAGACGAGTATCATCCCCCGTCAGTTTGGCGGTTGTCTGCTTGCAGTTTGTCGTTAACCTCTATAGCGTCAGCATAGCAGGTTGTGGAAAAGGTGGCAAGACCGAAGGAAAGAGGAGACCCATCCTGTTCCCCGTCTGTCGTATTCATCGTCTCCTGAAGAAGGGAAACTACGCCGAGCGAGTAGGAGCAGGCGCCCTGGTTTACCTGGCAGCCGTGCTCGAGGTTTCGGGCAATGCCGCTCAGAACAACCAGAAGACGAGTATCATCCCCCGTCAGTTTGGCGGTTGTCTGCTTGCAGTTTGTCGTTAACCTCTATAGCGTCAGCATAGCAGGTAGTGGAAAAGGTGGCAAGACCGAAGGGACGAGCACGACCGACTCCAGTTCTCCGTCGGTCGTATTCATCGTCTCCGGAGGAAGGGCAACTACGCCGAGCGCGTAGGAGCAGGCGCCCTGGTTTACCTGGCAGCCGTGCTCGAGGTGGCGAGCAACGCCGCTCAGAACAACCAGAAGACGAGGATCATCCCCCGTCAGTTTGGCGGTTGTCTGCTTGCAGTTTGTCGTTAGCCTCTATAGCGTCAGCCTAACGGGTCGTGGAAAAGGTGGCAAGGTTAAGGGAGAGAGCAAGTCCCATTCCAGTAAAACAGGGCTGCAGTTCCCCGTTGGTCGTATTCATCGTCTCCTAAGGAAGGGCTCAAAGGAAGGCTCAAAGGAAGGGCTCAAAACAACCGGAAGACGAGGACCATCCCCCGTCAGTTTCGCGGTTGTTTGCTTGCAGTTTATCGTTAACCTCTATAGCGTCAGCATAGCAGGTCGTGGAAAAGGTGGCAAGACCGAAGGAAAGAGCACGACCCACTCCAGTTCCCCATCGGTCGTGTTCATCGTCTCCTGAGGACGGGCAACTACGCCGAGCGCATAGGAGCAGGCGCCCAGGTTTACCTGGCAGCTGTGCTCAAGGTGGCGAGGAACGCCGCTCAGAACAACCAGAAGACGAGGATCATCCCCCGTCAGTTTGGCGGTTGTCTGCTTGCAGTTTGGCGTTAACCTCTATAGCGTCAGCATAGCAGGTCGTGGAAATGGTGGCAAGACCAAGGGAAACAGGAAGACCCACCCCTGTTCCCTGTCGGTCGTATTCGTCTTCTCCTGAGGAAGGACAACTACGCCGAGTGCGTAGGAGCAGGCGCCCAGGTTTACCTGGCAGCTGTGCTCGAGGTGGCGGGCAACGCCGCTCACAACAACCAGAAGACGAGGATCATCCCCCGTCAGTTTGGCGGTTGTCTGCTTGCAGTTTGGCGTTAACCTCTATAGCGTCAGCATAGCAGGTCGTGGAAATGGTGGCAAGACCAAGGGAAAGAGGAAAACCCACTCCTGTTCCCCGTCGGTCGTATTCTTCGTCTCCTGAGGAAAGGAATCTACGCTGAGCGCGTAGGAGCAGGCGCCCTGGTTTACCTGGCAGCCGTGCTCGAGGTGGCGGGCAACGCCGCTAACAACAACCAGAAGACGAGGATCATCTCCCGTCTCCTAGAGTTGGCCGCTGTCTGCTTGCAGTTTGTCGTTAACCTCTCTATCGTCAACATGGCAGGTCGTGAAAAAGGTGGCAAGGCCAAGGGAGAGAGCAAGACCCACTGCAGCACAACAGGGCTGCAGTTCCCCGCTGGTCGTATTCATCGTCTCCTGTGGAAGGGCAACTACGCCGAGCGCGTAGGAGCAGGCGCCCAGGTTTACCTGGCAGCTGTGCTCGAGGTGGCGGGCAACGCCGCTCAGAACAACCAGAAGACGACTATCATCCCCCGTCAGTTTGGCGGCCGAGCGCGTAGGAGCAGTCGCCCAGGTTTACCTGGCAGCTGTGCTCGAGGTGGCGAGCAACGCCGCTCAAAATATCCAGAATACGAGGACCATCCCCCGTCAGTTTCGCGGTTGTCTGCTTGCAGTTTGTCGTTAACCTCTATAGCGTCAGCATAACAGGTCGTGGAAAATGTGGCAAGGCCAAGGGAAAGAGCAAGTCCCATTCCAGTACAACACGGCTGCAGTTCTCTGTTGGTCGTATTCATCGTCTCCTGAGGAAGGGAAACTACGCCGAGCGCTTAGGAGTAGGCGCCCTGGTTTACCTTGCACACTCTAAGAAAAAAAGGAGTAAAATGGAGAGTAATTACAGCTTCTACTCCCCTAGTCTGCAATTACTCCCCATTTTACTCCCCTAACCCAACATTTAGTCCCGACATTTACTCCCCAGGACTGCAACTTGTCACTAAACTTTGCGAATGGTCTCCTGAATGCAACAGTCTACGTAAATATGTCTCCTTGGTCAATTTGAACGACATAAGGCTGTATAACTCAGAAAACGTAGAAATTTTGCAGCCACACAGAGTAAGAAACAGTTAGCGCATCTTTCTTCGCAAATTGTGCCCTAATATGGCGCAAGATTTTATATCACTCGATATATCACCGTTGACGGTTTGCTTCAAAGTATTTCCATGCATGCGCACCAATTATGTACCTGGGACTCTTACAACAGCGCGTGAAATGCGGTCTTCACTCTGTGACGTGCATTTACTCCCGAAAGGGACTATTTTTTGTGGCAATGCAATTACTCCCTAAAGGAGTAAAAGTACTCCTTTTTTTCTTAGAGTGCAGCTGTGCTCGAGGTGGCGGGCAACGCCGCTCACAACAACCAGAAGACGAGGATCATCCCCCGTCAGTTTGGCGGTAGTCTGCTTGCAGCTTGTCGTTAACCTCTATAGCGTCAGCATAACAGGTCGTGGAAAATGTGGCAAGGCTAAGGAAAAGAGCAAGTCCCATTCCAGTACAACAGGGCTGCAGTTCCCCGTTGGTCGTATTCATCGTCTCCTGAGGAAGGGCAACTGCGCCGAGCGCGTAGGAGCAGGCGCCCAGGTTTACCTGGCAGCTGTGCTCGAGGTGGCGGGCAACGCCGCTCAGAATACCCACAAGACGAGGATCATCCCCCGTCAGTTTGGCGGTTGTCTGCTTGCAGTTTGTCGTTAACCTCTATAGCGTCAGCATAACAGGTCGTGGAAAATGTGGC
This sequence comes from Ornithodoros turicata, assembly GCF_037126465.1. Lineage (NCBI taxonomy): Eukaryota > Metazoa > Arthropoda > Arachnida > Ixodida > Argasidae > Ornithodoros > Ornithodoros turicata. Next base: position 76,358,018 of record NC_088203.1, on the reverse strand, counting down.
AAGGCTAAGGGAAAGAGCACGTCCCATTCCAGTACAACAGGGCTGCAGTTCCCCGTTGGTCGTATTCGTCATCTCCTGAGCAAGAGCAACTACGCCGAGCGCGTAGGAGCAGGCGGCCTGGTTTACCTGGCAGCTGTGCTCGAGGTGGCGAGGAACGCCGCTCAGAACAACCAGAAGACGAGGATCATCCCCCGTCAGTTTGGCGGTTGTCTGCTTGCAGTTTGGCGTTAACCTGTATAGCGTCAGCATAGCAGGTCGTGGAAATGGCGGCAAGACCAAGGGAAAGAGGAAAACCCACTCCTGTTCCCCGTCGGTCGTATTATTCGTCTCCTGGGGAAAGGAATCTACGCTGAGCGCGTAGGAGCAGGCGCCGTGGTTTACCTGGCAGCCGTGCTCGAGGTGGCGGGCAACGCCGCTAACAACAACCAGAAGACGAGGATCATCCCCCGTCTCCTAGAGTTGGCCGCTGTCTGCTTGCAGTTTGTCGTTAACCTCTCTATCGTCAACATGGCAGGTCGTGAAAAAGGTGGCAAGGCCAAGGGAGAGAGCAAGACCCACTGCAGCACAACAGGGCTGCAGTTCCCCGTTGGTCGTATTCATGGTCTCCTGTGGAAGGGCAACTACGCCGAGCGCGTAGGAGCAGGCGCCCTGGTTTACCTGGCAGCCGTGGTCGAGGTTGCGGGCAACGCCGCTCAGAACAACCAGAAGACGAGTATCATCCCCCGTCAGTTTGGCGGCCGAGCGCGTAGGAGCAGGCGCCCAGGTTTACCTGGCAGCTGTGCTCGAGGTGGTGGGCAACGGCGCTCAAAATAACCAGAATACGAGGACCATCCCCCGTCAGTTTCGCGGTTGTCTGCTTGCAGTTTGTCGTTAACCTCTATAGCGTCAGCATAACAGGTCTTGGAAAATGTGGCAAGGCTAAGGGAAAGAGCATGTCCCATTCCAGTACAACACGGCTGCAGTTCCCCGTTGGTCGTATTCATCGTCTCCTGAGGAATGGCAACTACGCCGAGCGCGTAGGAGCGGGCGCCCTGGTTTACCTGGCAGCCGTGCTCGAGGAGGCGGGCAACGCCGCTCAAAACAACCGGAAGACGAGGACCATCCCCCGTCAGTTTCGCGGTTGTTTGCTTGCAGTTTGTCGTTAGCCTCTATAGCGTCAGCCTAACGGGTCGTGGAAAAGGTGGCAAGGTTAAGGGAGAGAGCAAGTCCCATTCCAGTACAACAGGGCTGCAGTTCCCCGTTGGTCGTATTCATCGTCTCCTGAGGAAGGGCAACTGCGCCGAGCGCGTAGGAGCAGGCGCCCAGGTTTACCTGGCAGCTGTGCTCGAGGTGGCGGGCAACGCCGCTCAGAATACCCACAAGACGAGGATCATCCCCCGTCAGTTTGGCGGTTGTCTGCTTGCAGTTTGTCGTTAACCTCTATAGCGTCAGCATAACAGGTCGTGGAAAATGTGGCAAGGCTAAGGGAAAGAGCACGTCCCATTCTAGTACAACAGGGCTGCAGTTCCCCGTTGGTCGTATTCGTCATCTCCTGAGCAAGAGCAACTACGCCGAGCGCGTAGGAGCAGGCGGCCTGGTTTACCTGGCAGCTGTGCTCGAGGTGGCGAGGAACGCCGCTCAGAACAACCAGAAGACGAGGATCATCCCCCGTCAGTTTGGCGGTTGTCTGCTTGCAGTTTGGCGTTAACCTGTATAGCGTCAGCATAGCAGGTCGTGGAAATGGCGGCAAGACCAAGGGAAAGAGGAAAACCCACTCCTGTTCCCCGTCGGTCGTATTATTCGTCTCCTGGGGAAAGGAATCTACGCTGAGCGCGTAGGAGCAGGCGCCGTGGTTTACCTGGCAGCCGTGCTCGAGGTGGCGGGCAACGCCGCTAACAACAACCAGAAGACGAGGATCATCCCCCGTCTCCTAGAGTTGGCCGCTGTCTGCTTGCAGTTTGTCGTTAACCTCTCTATCGTCAACATGGCAGGTCGTGAAAAAGGTGGCAAGGCCAAGGGAGAGAGCAAGACCCACTGCAGCACAACAGGGCTGCAGTTCCCCGTTGGTCGTATTCATGGTCTCCTGTGGAAGGGCAACTACGCCGAGCGCGTAGGAGCAGGCGCCCTGGTTTACCTGGCAGCCGTGGTCGAGGTTGCGGACAACGCCGCTCAGAACAACCAGAAGACGAGTATCATCCCCCGTCAGTTTGGCGGCCGAGCGCGTAGGAGCAGGCGCCCAGGTTTACCTGGCAGCTGTGCTCGAGGTGGTGGGCAACGGCGCTCAAAATAACCAGAATACGAGGACCATCCCCCGTCAGTTTCGCGGTTGTCTGCTTGCAGTTTGTCGTTAACCTCTATAGCGTCAGCATAACAGGTCTTGGAAAATGTGGCAAGGCTAAAGGAAAGAGCATGTCCCATTCCAGTACAACACGGCTGCAGTTCCCTGTTGGTCGTATTCATCGTCTCCTGAGGAATGGCAACTACGCCGAGCGCGTAGGAGCGGGCGCCCTGGTTTACCTGGCAGCCGTGCTCGAGGAGGCGGGCAACGCCGCTCAAAACAACCGGAAGACGAGGACCATCCCCCGTCAGTTTCGCGGTTGTTTGCTTGCAGTTTGTCGTTGACCTCTATAGCGTCAGCATAGCAGGTCGTGGAAAAGGTGGCAAGACCGAAGGAAAGAGCACGACCCACTCCAGTTCCCCATCGGTCGTATTCATCGTCTCCCGAGGAAGGGAAACTACGCCGAGCGCTTAGGAGTAGGCGCCCTGGTTTACCTTGCACACTCTAAGAAAAAAAGGAGTAAAATGGAGAGTAATTACAGCTTCTACTCCCCTAGTCTCCAATTACTCCCCATTTTACTCCCCTAACCCAACATTTAGTCCCGACATTTACTCCCCAGGACTGCAAATTGTCACTAAACTTTGCGAATGGTCTCCTGAATGCAACAGTCTACGTAAATATGTGCCCTTGGTCAATTTGAACGACATAAGGCTGTATAACTCAGAAAACGTAGAAATTTTGCAGCCACACAGAGTAAGAAACAGTTAGCGCATCTTTCTTCGCAAATTGTGCCCTAATATGGCGCAAGATTTTATATCACTCGATATATCACCGTTGACGGTTTGCTTCAAAGTATTTCCATGCATGCGCACCAATTATGTACCTGGGACTCTTACAACAGCGCGTGAAATGTGGTCTTCACTCTGTGACATTCATTTACTCCCGTGCATTTACTCCCGAAAGGGACTATTTTTTGTGGCAATGCAATTACTCCCTAAAGGAGTAAAAGTACTCCTTTTTTTCTTAGAGTGCAGCTGTGCTCGAGGTGGCGGGCAACGCCGCTCACAACAACCAGAAGACGAGGATCATCCCCCGTCAGTTTGGCGGTTGTCCGCTTGGAGCTTGTCGTTAACCTCTATAGCGTCAGCATAACAGGTCGTGGAAAATGTGGCAAGGCTAAGGAAAAGAGCAAGTCCCATTCCAGTACAACAGGGCTGCAGTTCCCCGTTGGTCGTATTCATCGTCTCCTGAGGAAGGGCAACTGCGCCGAGCGCGTAGGAGCAGGCGCCCAGGTTTACCTGGCAGCTGTGCTCGAGGTGGCGGGCAACGCCGCTCAGAATACCCACAAGAGGAGGATCATCCCCCGTCAGTTTGGCGGTTGTCTGCTTGCAGTTTGTCGTTAACCTCTATAGCGTCAGCATAACAGGTCGTGGAAAATGTGGCAAGGCTAAGGGAAAGAGCAAGTCCCATTCCAGTACAACAGGGCTGCAGTTCCCCGTTGGTCGTATTCATCGTCTCCTGAGCAAGAGCAACTACGCCGAGCGCGTAGGAGCAGGCGGCCTGGTTTACCTGGCAGCTGTGCTCGAGGTGGCGAGGAACGCCGCTCAGAACAACCAGAAGACGAGGATCATCCCCCGTCAGTTTGGCGGTTGTCTGCTTGCAGTTTGGCGTTAACCTGTATAGCGTCAGCATAGCAGGTCGTGGAAATGGCGGCAAGACCAAGGGAAAGAGGAAAACCCACTCCTGTTCCCCGTCGGTCGTATTCTTCGTCTCCTGGGGAAAGGAATCTACGCTGAGCGCGTAGGAGCAGGCGCCCTGGTTTACCTGGCAGCCGTGCTCGAGGTGGCGGGCAACGCCGCTAACAACAACCAGAAGACGAGGATCATCCCCCGTCTCCTAGAGTTGGCCGCTGTCTGCTTGCAGTTTGGCGTTAACCTGTATAGCGTCAGCATAGCAGGTCGTGGAAATGGCGGCAAGACCAAGGGAAAGAGGAAAACCCACTCCTGTTCCCCGTCGGTCGTATTCTTCGTCTCCTGGGGAAAGGAATCTACGCTGAGCGCGTAGGAGCAGGCGCCCTGGTTTACCTGGCAGCCGTGCTCGAGGTGGCGGGCAACGCCGCTAACAACAACCAGAAGACGAGGATCATCCCCCGTCTCCTAGAGTTGGCCGCTGTCTGCTTGCAGTTTGTCGTTAACCTCTCTATCGTCAACATGGCAGGTCGTGAAAAAGGTGGCAAGGCCAAGGGAGAGAGCAAGACCCACTGCAGCACAACAGGGCTGCAGTTCCCCGTTGGTCGTATTCATCGTCTCCTGTGGAAGGGCAACTACGCCGAGCGCGTAGGAGCAGGCGCCCTGGTTTACCTGGCAGCCGTGGTCGAGGTGGCGGGCAACGCCGCTCAGAACAACCAGAAGACGAGTATCATCCCCCGTCAGTTTGGCGGCCGAGCGCGTAGGAGCAGGCGCCCAGGTTTACCTGGCAGCTGTGCTCGAGGTGGCGGGCAACGGCGCTCAAAATAACCAGAATACGAGGACCATCCCCCGTCAGTTTCGCGGTTGTCTGCTTGCAGTTTGTCGCTAACCTCTATAGCGTCAGCATAACAGGTCGTGGAAAATGTGGCAAGGCTAAGGGAAAGAGCATGTCCCATTCCAGTACAACACGGCTGCAGTTCCCTGTTGGTCGTATTCATCGTCTCCTGAGGAATGGCAACTACGCCGAGCGCGTAGGAGCGGGCGCCCTGGTTTACCTGGCAGCCGTGCTCGAGGAGGCGGGCAACGCCGCTCAAAACAACCGGAAGACGAGGACCATCCCCCGTCAGTTTCGCGGTTGTTTGCTTGCAGTTTGTCGTTGACCTCTATAGCGTCAGCATAGCAGGTCGTGGAAAAGGTGGCAAGACCGAAGGAAAGAGCACGACCCACTCCAGTTCCCCATCGGTCGTGTTCATCGTCTCCTGAGGACGGGCAACTACGCCGAGCGCGTAGGAGCACGCGCCCAGGTTTACCTGGCAGCTGTGCTCGTGGTGGCGGGCAACGCCGCTCAGAATACCCAGAAGACGAGGATCATCCCCCGTCAGTTTCGCGGTTGTCTGCTTGCAGTTTGTCGTTAACCTCTATAGCGTCAGCTTAACAGGTCGTGGAAAATGTGGCAAGGCTAAGGGAAAGAGCAAGTCCCATTCCAGTACAACAGGGCTGCAGTTCCCCGTTGGTCGTATTCATCGTCTCCTGAGGAAGGGAAACTACGCCGAGCGCGTAGGAGTAGGCGCCCTGGTTTACCTTGCAGCTGTGCTCGAGGTGGCGGGCAACGCCGCTCACAACAACCAGAAGACGAGGATCATCCCCCGTCAGTTTGGCGGTTGTCTGCTTACAGTTTGTCGTTAGCCTCTATAGCGTCAGCATAACAGGTCGTGGAAAAGGTGGCAAGGCTAAGGGAAAGAGCAAGTCCCATTCCAGTACAACAGGGCTGCAGTTCTCCGTTGGTCGTATTCATCGTCTCCTGAGGAAGGGCAACTACGCCGAGCGCGTAGGAGCAGGCGCCCAGGTTTACCTGGCAGCTGTGCTCGTGGTGGCGGGCAACGCCGCTCAGAACAACCAGAACACGAGAATCATCTCCCGTCAGTCTCGCGGTTGTCTGCTTGCAGTTTCTCGTTAACCTCTATAGCGTCAGCATAGTAGGTCGTGGAAAAGGTGGCAAGATAGAAATATTTGCAACGTCAACATCGAAAGGGCCACTGGGATTGACGGTGGAGTTTTTGAGGTTTGCTAACGAAGAATTGAAATACACTAGACCAGATGCAATTGTAATCATCGCAATTGGCATTGCATTAATCAAGAAAGCAATTAGATCAAATTATCATTTACAAGCAGTCTATATCACACGATTCATTACGGATTTGTTGAAATTACACCTTAGAATTGAACTGGAAAGTACATAAAAAATATTACGTGATATGTTCCACTACAGCGTCTACGCAATTATTTTCTTCTACCAGTTCTTGCAATGATGTTGAATGAGCAGAAGATCAGTATCGTCGTACAAAGTCTGATGTATCATCACTTATTGAAACCCAACGAACACATGAATTGCGGTGGCCCCCGGGACGATTTTCCTCTAGTACTCTCTTGTACGCCGTTCAAGAATCTTCATACAAAGAAAGGAAACATCAATAAGAGATTGTGCAAGTTCGTCGCAACAAAGTGCAAGTTGCTGAAGCAATACAAATTTTGCGACAACGTATCGCCTGCATTAATCAACGCTGGACTCAAGCGACCAATAATAAGACTAAACTATATAATGAATTCTCATTTCATCAATCAAGAGAACAACCAAAAACTTCAGAGTTTGGAATAGGACAACTGTAATTTATCGAAATAAACAGGCGTATAACTGAAATAATAGATGTAACCCTTGTCATCAATGTAATGAATTCTGCGCATCGCAACGAAAACAGCTTATATTTAGTATGGCTAGACTGAACACAATGATTGCTAAGGAAATGAATATTCCACACCACGTACAAGGATCCTCACATGGAATCAGCGCTGACAATCAGAGTGGTTTTACACGACTACACTCTGTATACAACATCAACATCCGAAGGATAGAATTGTAGGAGAAGAATTGCTAATTGAAATTTAGGGGCATGTTACATCAATCTTTTTTTAGAAAAGGGGACAAGTAATCTTCTACGAAAGCTTATCATATTTTATGAATTAAATTGCATAGTGTTTATATTTCTCAAACAGTTGGACGGCTGACAATATACAGGGTGTCCCAGAAAACGTGTCATTGAATTATAATAAAAAAACTACGCCACCTAGAATCATGCGGTCAACGGCATTTGTTCTTATTAGGTTTTTGCCACCTTGTAAAGTTAATGTCATGTACCCCAAGTTTAATTATGTAAATATTTGCGAACTGAACTCAGAAATTTGCCAAGGGAATGTCACTTTTTTACCCCACCAATATGAAGAGCGTGCCGAATTCACTCAAATTCATAATAATTGACAGTGATATTCACGAGCTATCCCATCGGAAAAAATAGCCGAATATCATGCTTTTCGGAGCACCGGACCATAACGCGCGATGTCTTTCTGAGCGCAATCGCTCGCAGTCCGACGAAAGGAGGTTCCGAAGCCAGCCCACAGAGTGATAGTAGAAAATGTAACAGTTCCTAAAATTGGGAGAGGGAAAGCATTATCCCAGCGAAAGTCGGACGTGATAAGCCATGCCTGCGTTAGCTCTTTCTGCGATGCCGGGGTGGGCTGGGTTTCCAACCTCCTTTCGTCGAACTGACATAGATTGCGCTGAAAAATTCATCGTGCGCTATTCTGTGCGACCTCCGCAGAGCATGATGTTCGGCTATTTTTTCCGATGGGATAGCTCCTGAATATCCCTGTCAATTGTCATTAATTTGAGTAAATTAGACACGCTCTTCACATTGGTGGGGTAAAAAAGTGACCTTCACTAGGCAAATTTCCGACTTAAGCTCTCAAAAATTTACATAATTAAACTTACGTTACACGACATTCACATGAGGAGGTGGCAAAAACCCAGTAAGAACAAATACCGTTGACCGCATGACTCTAGATGGTGTAGTTTTTTTATTATAATTCAATGACATGTTTTCTGGGACACCCTGTATGTTGAAAGGAATCTATCATCAAATGACGCGGTGCAAATGAAGGATTCCGCAAGCATGACGCGCAGGCGGAGTCTACAATTCTAATCATCGTAACACGCGGCACACAAACGCAATCAGGTTTTGGTAGAATCCAATCACACATCTGTCATCAGAAATGTTTTACCAATATATAATGAGCACTATGCATAAACACAATGGGGGACCTTTCTGCTGGGGACGTTTTCTCTGGAGACCTTTATTCCGGGGACCTTTTCTCCGGTTCCCGATGAAATGAGAATTCATTATATAGTTTAGTCTTATTATTGGCCGCTTGAATCCAGCATGGATTAATGCAGGCGATACATTGTCGCCGTATTTGTATTGCTTCAGCAACTTGCACTTTGTTGCGACGAAGTTGCACAATCTCTTATTGATGTTTCCTTTCTTTGTATGAAGAGTCTTGAACGGCGTACAAGAGAGTATGCCTCAATATATATTGTATACCTCAAATATTGTAGACCTCAAAAACTCCACCATCAGTCCCTGTAGCCCTTCCGATGTTGACGTGCAAATATTTTCATAACTATTGTAGATTCGGCATACAAGTTCTTGCACCTTCAATTCCGTAATTTGTACCATATCTCCGAATACGACCATGTCTAGGACGTATTCAAATGCTATGGTAATAGGATCGTTCGGCAGCTCTTCTTTTTCGAAGCAGCTTTTTATCACGTCCTCCCATGACCTATGGTAACGAGTTCAAAATTCGTCCATCTCTTCGCTGAAACCTCCTTGTTTGTTCTGTTTTCTAGTAAGCTTCTACACTTAATTAAATCGTATCTGTGCTTATTTCATTGATTAAAAATGTATTATGTTATCTGGTTTAGAACGTATTTAATATCCCGCTGTGAGAATTATGGAAAATGATTTACAAAAAGATGCAATGTGTAAGGAAAAACGTGTGCTTCCATTGTCTCTGCAGTGTACGAAGGCCACGTAGAGTCCGTCCCTCCCTATCTTGACTTGTATGTGTGTGGGGGCGAGTTTATGGCCTTCAACTACATTGTGTACCAAACCACGGGAGAATTCCCATACTCCTTGCGGGCGTGACCTTGACGAAAGTGTAGTGGAACTTTGTGGTTAGCGGCTTCCCTCTCGCACTTTATTGTTCCAATGCACTAGTGGGTCCTGAATGAAAAACACGGGTTTCTGTGATGTATTCGCGCTGCTTGTGGCTGGCTGATTTTTTGGCACAGAACATTCTCTGTTCGCACGCAAGAAGGAGTCACGTCGAAAGCTGTCTTGGCTCAGGGTGTACCACAAGGCAGCGTTTAAAGTCCTATCCTTTTTAACCTTGTAATGGCAGGCCTAAAGTCCTGTATCGCCCCTAAAGTCAATATATCTATCTATGCTGATGACGTCTGCATTTGGTCTGTTGGAAAATCGAGGCCAGCAATCCTACGTCGTCTTCAGCATTCCCTGGATAACATCTTGCGGTACCTAACAGAGGCAGGCATGTATATATCAACTGAGAAAACAACAGTCATGGCTTTTACTCGGATGCATATGCAGCTCTTCCTTGGCGATACGCCTCTTAGGCAGGTAGCACACCATAGATTCCTGGGTGTCATCCTAGACTCCAACTTGTCCTGGAAGAAATATATCGATCACCTGGACACAAAGGCACACCGGTGGATTTCCGTCATTCGCCATTTTGCTGGGCCGAAGTGGGGAATGAATGAGGAGTCTCTTCTGGCCATCCACAAAGCCCTAGTGCGAGGGACTCTGCTATATAGCCTACCAGTCTTGCACCGAATTTCACAGATGCAAGAACAACGACTGCGGTGTATTCTAGCACGGAGCTTAAGGATATGTCTTGGCGTCCCGAGAGCTGCGGAAACGCGAATGGTGATAGCAGAAGCCCGCGAAATACCCATTGAAGCACGGCAGAGGGAGACCATTCGCCAGTACTTGCGCCTCAGAGCTCACCATAGCCGCCATCCACTAGTAGCAAAAGTTTGTCGCCGGAAGCAAAGTAACACATACAACTGTTTCATGTAAGTGAAACCTAAGGTTCCCCCGTTTTGTGCAAGATCAGTGTTTTCCACGACGCCTCCGTGGTCGCTTCCAGTACCATCGATCGCATTGTCAATTCCTGGTCTTAACGTCAAACGATACCAAGTGCCTACATCAGTTCTGAAACAGCTTGCAGCGGATATGATGCACAGTCGATATTCTGACCACACTGCAGTTTTCACTGACGGATCCACCAGTCATGAATGTTCATCGTCTGCATTTGTTATTCCAACTGACGGTGTATCACATGGATACCGTCTCTCACACCGCACATCATCAACGTCGGCTGAGCTATATGCTATCCTGTTGTATCTACGTAAGACGTCCTGTGACGTTCCGCGGGCTTGGGTCATCTACTCATATTCAAAGGTTGCTCTTCAATGTATAGCCAACATGGGGATTCGTGGACCGCTCGCCCCAGTTGTCACAGATATACTCCATCAAATTCAGCGTCTAAGCGATCACGATCATCATATATCCCTGCAGTGGGTCCCGGGTCACTGCGGTTTGAGCGGAAACGAAGAGGCCGACAGAGCGGCAACGGATGCCCAGCAGTCACGGACTGTTGTACCAACGGTGTTATCAAGAGGAGACGGGAGATCACTTCTGAATGAGCTCATTCAGCGACTAGCTCGCCAGCGGTGGAGTCGGGACATCACTGACAGGTATTTCATGTATTCGGTGGATCCAACTATGTCCTTCTCAGTTCCTGACCGTTTACCACGCTATTTTACGTCCCTCCTGCACAGGCTTCGTCTCAATATAGCCTTCACTCCCCAATTCAAGTACCGAATCGGATAATGTGACAGCAGCCTATGCTCCAAATGTGGCGTCGTAGCGAACATTGAGCACGTCCTAATAGAATGTAAGCTCTACGAAACGGAGAGGCGACAACTCTCTGCTCAGCTGAGTGGTGCTAGCCGACAGACGTTCAACCTGGCTGCAATTCTTGGCCCATGTCAGAGCCATGTGCAATACCGTCGAGGTCTTCTGATGTTCTTGGAGTTCCTCATGGCTACCGATTTGCTCCAGACGCTGTAGGGTCCTCCCCTGCACCTCAAGGGCCATTGGCGCTTCTTTCATGCGTTTCTTTCTTCCTCTTGTGTGACGTAGCACTGTAGCCAGTGGAGGGGAGTTCAAGAGTTGTACTTGCACATAACTTCATTTTCATAATTCACATCTCATGTTTCGCGTGTAATGGGGTAGTGTACTGTTCTCAAGCGGTGAAGCACCCCAGGTCATAGTCATGCTTTATTTGTTGTTGTTGTTTAAAAAATGTTTGTCTGAATTAATTACTGCTTTGACTTTGTTTCAGATGATCACTCGATTGATATTAATAAAAATATTCTGTGAATTGGGAAGGTATTTCTGAGCTGTGTCTGTTGATTTCCTCTGTAGAAAACTTCTACATTAATTTGCATTTCAGATGTGTTGTTTGTTTATGGCTTCTGCGTGGTGAAATTATTGTTGCAAAGTTATCATCAAAAATGATGTAATTAAATTTGTTTCTCGTTTTTGAATGGGTAGTGTTTCTATCATTGAATAAAGTTGACTTTCTCTCTTTGCTTCAGATGTTCACTCGATTAACAATAATCTGAAATATGTTAAATTTGCAACGTTTCTCATTTTGATTGAGTATTGTTTCCGCTGATGCTAGCATAATATTTCTCGCTTTTTTAGATAATGTTTGTCTAAAACCAGTTTGCATTGATATTGATGTCTATTCTTATATTTTTTGCTTGCTTGCTACTGTTTGTTTTGATAGAATACTTATTGTGCTCTTGAGAATCGAATAATGCTAACGGGTCCGGCACATGTAGGAAAGCGCTATACTTAGGCATACATATACCGTACATGTTTGTATTCCAATATATGTTGTATATGTATCCAATTACGGTTGTTAAACGAGTCGCTTAATTTATTCGTATTCAATTACATTTTAAAATGACTCACACATAGCATTTCTTTGCCTAGGGAGTCGCTGTGGGTCAGTTTTGGTGAATTTACTTCGTTGTGTCTTGCAACAAAGCGGCCTGTACAGTCGTGGGGCTCCCGAGATGTGACACCGCTAGACATATTGAAATACATTTTTGCCTGTCAATTTTGTTGCTTTTCCCCACGCATTTTATTTTCCTTTTTACACATCACCCTGCACGTCGATCTGCGCACTTCTAAAACAGAACTTGACATGCTCCTGACCATTCCGAATGACATGCATCTTCTCTCCTGATTTGTTGAAACTGGACGGCGTACTACTTTGTGTGACACTTCACATTTGTGCTAATTAGCAGAGAAAATGTTTTTCCGTGTTAGCGCCGCGAAGCAACTGTTGCCGTACGCGGTGTACAGGCGTGGACAGAGGACAGCATGAGGGAGGGTGACAGGGGGTTAGTATGCGTCCTGGGCCGACTTTAGGGATAAGTGTGCCGATATTCGTCAGGAAAGTCCGACGGAAAACCCAGGGAAAACCTCAGAGAGCACACCTGGTGACAGGATTCGAATCCGTGTCACCTCCCAGTCTCGACGTGAAAGGCGATCATCCAAACCGCTACTCCACGCGAGCTGGTACAGAAAAAAGTACGTCCCGCTTATATGTTGATGTTGATGTTGAAGAAGAAAAATACTAGGGAGACGTTAATTCCCTCAAACCTGAAAGGATAGCTGTGTCATCAGGCCTAAAATCTAGTCTCAAAATCCCGGCGTTCTGATTGCACATCAGTCAGTACGACGTCAAGCAGGATATACGTCTTAGTATAAGAAGAAAGAAACAAAATAAGAATATCCCAGCCAAGTGTGCACGTTGTATCAACGAACGTGACAGTTGATTGTAGCGTATTCGCTACGAGAAATCGTAAGTGAAAGTCGGTAGAGCTTTCCAAGTAAAAACACTTAGTAAGTGGTTAGGAATTTTAGCATTTATTTTTAGCCCGAGGACTTCAAGACTTGCAATATCGCAACCGGGGATTTCGCAAAAATTCCACGCGTGCCAAAAGTGGATGTTTCTCGAGGGGACATTTTTTCCGAGGGACATTTTTTCCAGGGGACATTTCTTCCAGGAACATTTTTTCCGGGGACATTTCTTCCGGGGACATTTTTTCCGGGAACATTTTTTCCGGTTCCCCATTAATATAGTCGGAAGTGTCCATTACCACAATTCCCCCTCCTTTATCCGCAGGCCTGATCACTATGTCATCCCGTGTTTTAAGATTACGTAAAGCAATCCTCTCTATTTGCAATAGTTGATCAATAAAAAATTTTGCCTCTGTGCAAACCACGACCATCTGTATTATAGAGATGGTCGTTGTGCAAACTTGACCAGTCCTAAGGATATTCCTTTTTGGAGGAAAGAATGTGAAAGAGAGAGAGTCCCCTACCGCATAGATTACCAAAGGACTTGCGTTTTCTTCGCTTTGGGCTGCATAGAGAGAGAGAGAGAGAGTGTGTGTGTGTGTGTGTGTGTGTGCGTGCGTGCGTGTGTGTGTGTGTGAGAGAGAGAGAGGGAGAGAGAGAGAGAGAGAGACCCCCACCAGGCTCAAGTAGCAAAGATAGCTGACTTGGTTGTATTGTGCTTTCTGCGTGTTGGGTACCTCCGTCAAGGTAATATTTATAGTGCCTGAGTAGAATGAAAATTGTTTAGTCTTGGACTAGATTAGATCGCAAAGATGATTTTATGATAGTTCAAACGATATATTATTTCCATTTCAAGTTATTAAATTTGTAGTGTTTCTTGTTTTGATACATTGTTCCGCTATTATTTTCCTGCATGTATCTGTTGTTTACGCGTTAGCAGATGCGCCGTTTAGAGTGTTTCTCTGTTATTCAGCATTAAGTCCGTGCTAGTCACAGTATTGAATTTGCAAGTTTCTTGTTTTCATAGATTGTTTCGCTATTATTTTCCTGCACGTATCTGTTGCTTACGTGTTGGATGATGCGTGGGTTTGGCTCTCTATTAGTGCTAGCTGTTGATCGCGTTTCTCATCATTTCCTTGCATGTGTGCTATTTACTTCATAAGAAACTGATTAATTTAATTTGTGTCGTGCTGGAAAATTCAACTTAGCTTCCCTATTGAGCTTGAAATTACTTGCATGTAATACAACCTGTAATTAAAACTCCGCTATTGCTATCATGGTGCTCACTGTGAAAGTTTCTTCCTTCGTCTTCATCATCTTATATTTGTTTTTACTTCATCTGTGTGATATATTTTGTTTGAGGAATAGCAATCCGACCTTCGGTCAGGCTGACCTTTCCAAAATAAACGTATATCCCCCCCTTCTTCCTCACTTGTCTCTCTCTCAAAAATGTCTGACCATAGCGGTAAGTTTTTGCTTCGCAATGTAGTTCTTTTTCTCATGAATGTTGTCTTTTTCAGTATTTAGCTCAAGTCCCGTATTCTTTCTTGAAGATGGTAAGGAATTATAATGAATATTAAAAAGTGTGTAAATTTTATTTCTTGTTTCAGCTCAGGAGTCGCCTCCGCCAATATGTATTTATTATCGAAATTTGTTTAATTTGATGTTAATATACGAGTTCCATTTCAGACGACTTTGCGGGAACAAATGATTGGACATGTATAAGATTATGTTTAGTTATTATTAATTGTCGGTATCGTTCTCAGCTAATATATGCCGGTACCACCACCGACCCCGGAACGTGAGTAAAAGTTATAGAATCCGATATAGTTTACGATAATAAATGGGATTCTCTTTCAGATTATTGGGGTCCAGCGCCACCGCCGCCACCGTCGTGTATGTATTATTATTATAACGCGAGTACGGTTGTTGATATTGTGACTATCTTTTTCAGATTATCCAACGCTGGCTCCACACTGTATGTATTATTGAATGAGATTGTGGTTTCATATAATAATAATAATCCCTTTTTCAGGTCACTGCTGTGTCCAACGTGAGTTATCGAGTGGTAAGCAATGTGATGATGTTAATTTTATCTTTTCTTTCAGAGTCCGAGTTGAAAGAACTTATTAAAAATGTTATAATAAATACATTAAATGCACGTACCGCCCGCCGCACACAGGAAGAAATTCGCGAGTTGGCATTACAATTGGCAATATAATTGCTTTTAATAAACATATAATTGCCTTTAATAAATATATTGGATCTTGGAAAGTCGCAGCTTATGCAGATGACGTCACCCTTCTTCTGCGAGACCCGTCTTCGGTGTCTGAGGTGCGTCGCGTCTACGACATCTACGCTGCTTACTCAGGTGGAGCTCTAAACCTCCGGAAGACCCATCTGCTGCCGCTGGGTCACCGTATGTCCACCGTGTGTCTACCTTCTACCCTTCTCGTGCACTACTTCCTTAAAAAATTTTGGCGTCTTCTTTGACAGCACCGGGCCCACGCCTGCTAACTGGTCGAGCGCTTTGCAGGAACTTTGCGCGAACTGCGAGGCTGCCAGCGCATTCAACTCGACGTACCTCGAGCGCGCATATCTCGTGCGGAGCGTCTTCTGTGGACGCGTGTGGCATCTGAGTCATGTGCTGATCGCACCGCGCTCAGTTGTCTCGCGGATCCACACTACCATCTTAGCCTTCATTTGGCAGAAGAGGCGAAACAGGCCTGTGGCCCGCATTTTCCTTAGTCTTCCAGTGTTTCGAGGGGGCCTAGCCCTTCCGGACGTGGGCCTCATGAATCGTGGAATCACACTCAAGACCGTTCTGCGAATCATCTGTGGAGAGCCATCGCCCACGCAGGTACTTCTAATGTACTGGATGGGGCCTCTGGTGCGCACTCTTTCACCGGAGTCGTTTGCACCGTCACGCCCGGCAGCGCGATCACCACGGCGGTTCCATGCTGTCATTCACGCTTACCATCGCATGCTAGCTCGGATCACTCCCCCTGTGAACCCGAACTCCACCAGCCCCGCTCATATGTCGCAGGCAGTTTTGTGGGACGAGGCGTGCAGCAGCACAATCTGGGCCCACCGTCGTCGGCAAGTGGACACCATCGCGTGGAGCAGGGCTGTGTGCTCGTGGCTCCCTCCTTCCTTGTTCGACACACTGTGGAGTTTTGCGTGGAGCATACAGCCGACGCGTGATCGCCTCCACGTGTGGAACATTACTCCGACGAATATCTGCCCATACTGCGCCAGTGTAGAGACCAACTGTCATGTGTTCTTCGAATGCCGCATAGCCCGCATATTCTGGCAGCTAGTCAGGCGGCATACAAACATTATGTGCCCAATACCCCTTGACCGGAGATGTGCTAGCCAGCGGTACAGTGTGCTTGTGACGGCTTGTGGGGCCCAGGTCTTGTGGGGTGCCAGATGTAAGGCTGTGGCGCAGCGTAGGCGCGACGTCCCGATCTTCCTGCTTGTGAGATCTTTGCGGGTTCGCGTCATCAGCGTCCTCCAGAGGGAACTGTTTGCGCTAGGGGAGGATGGTTTTGTGCGCTGTTGGGGCCATCACCCTTCTGTTCGCGCTGTCGGCGGTCTCGTCACCATCGCCGGCGTCCCGTCATAAGCGAATTCATATTTTGTACATATTTTTTCCCATCCATGATCATTTATCATTCATTGCCTCTCATTTGTTAATATCCGCAATTTGCATCGCCCTGTAACGTTGAACTTGTGTTGTGTATGTTATGTGTGGGTTGTGCTTGTTGTATAGTACCATGTGAAATCCGTCTGCGTGGACGCCACCTCCTGTTTATTAAACGTATATATACCCCCCCCCCCCCCCGTCTAGTAAATCTCTCCCACACAAATAAATATATTTCAACTTGTGCAGTCGACCCGCGTTTATCCGGACTTCATTTATCCGGATCCTGCGCTATCCGGATAAAAAAGCATGGGGAGGGATTTCTCCCCATGTATTTCGCCCTCGTTTATCCGGACTTCAGCTTCCGGACTCGGACAAGAATTCCAGGGAACAGAAGTGACTAACACCCAACGATCGGCTTCAGTTATCCGGTCATTGTCCAGGAAGGACACTTGGCCCACACCTAGTTAAGCGAGGTCGAGAACCTTGGTTGTGGCCTCCTTTTTACTGACACAAAAAGGGTGTTGCTAGAAGGAATTTTCTCCCTTCCCGACTTTGCACGTTACATAAAAGTAATCCACTGAGCAGTCTGGTCATTTCAGACTGAGAAGGTCCACAACGAGGACCCCTGCGCTGCAATCACAGATGACGACATCGTCAGTGTCGTTGCTTCCGATAGTGTTCAAGGAGAATCTGATGATGAAAGCGGGGATGGCACCAACTGTGACGGTAGAAAATGCGCGGGCAGCACTGAGAACAGCGCTAGTATTTTTCGCGCAACAGAACAATATTTCGCAAGTCAATGCCATTAGAAAAGGTTTGCAAGAACTGGATGCCTGTATTAGAATGAAACAGATGGATACACATGGATACATTTTTCCTATCCAACAGATGGATACATGGATACTTTTCTCTGTAATGGTCAATAAAGACGTCCTTTCAGGATCACTCTCGATTTTCATGTTTCACTTATCCTGTTCCCCCGCTATCCGGACATTTTCACAGGAAACGGAGCCGTCCGCATAAACGCGGGTCGACTACTTTTTGTGTATGGCTCCTCTTTGCATGCTATAAGCGCACGGGAAACCCTCCGCACACGGGCCTCCCGCCGCGCGCGGGAAAAAATACGCGAGTGAAGTCGGCCCAGACGCGACGGTGGCGCTGCCCTGGTGGTCATGTCTGAGTCCTGCCACCTACTTATACTACTGAGATACTTTAGCCAAAGCCAGATTTCCAGTCGCTGTAGTGCCCAAATATTTGCAAAGGCCTAACGTTCAATAGTTACCCCGCGAGGTAACTTTTTGCTCAGTAATGCTATCGAGTGTTCTTTCCCGTCATCCCCCAATTGGTCTAAGCACCGGTGCCGATTGCATATTCAGAAGCACCGGTGGCAAGGATGTATCCCTTCTTTGGATCCGTTGCATATATAGTAGAGACGCACGAACCGAACTATAGGCACCTTTTGATTTCTGCTTCAGCATTCCACGGTAGTTTTTGTGGCACACGTTTACCAGTCAACTGAGTCAAGGGTAGCACTGCCGCAGCGAAGTTGGGCGCACATTATTATAATTACAATTACAGAGGCCTAAGAAATGTCGGAGGTCTCTCTTATTTTCTGGTCTGGGTACGTCGTTTAGCGCTTTGATACGATCTGGGTCGGGTGCGCGGGTACTTGATCCTATGCAACTGAAATGTGTAGGCGGAATTTCGCGACCTGTATGGCATCACGCGCCACACATAGTGTCCCTGATGTGTGACGAACGCTGTGCACTCTTGCACATTCTACTCTAGGAGTATCTGCCAGTAGCCTCTTAGCATATCCACTACGGTGATATAATTCATCCTCGCCACTTGAAACAGAATGTCACTAGCATGGACCATATAGGGAATGCATCGGGTTCAATAATCGCGTTTAACTTCCGGTAATCCACACAGAGACGCACCCCGCCATCCTTTTTAGCCACACAAACCACAGGATGTGCAAATTTGCCCTCTACTGGATACCACTGGATAAATCAAACCCCATTCCAAAAGTTCCGCAATCCCTTTCTCCACATCCCTGCGTAGAGCCACGTATTAGTCACTACCACTTCTATTTTGTACGGGTGCGTTGTCTGTGGCGCCGCGCCGTCTTTGGCAGTGGTGGCCTATACCTCACATTGTACAGATACTTCCCCAAATACTCCTCTACAAATGCTCCAGTTTAATAACAACTTCTTTATAGTCACCCATTGTTTCTGGTATCCATTCCGCCTTTCCAAAATCATTGTCCTCTTCAGATATTACATCGACTGTGTTCACTCTAGACTAGTATGGCCTTAGTTTATTGGCATGTATACCGTTTTAGGATTGCCGTCATCTAGCTCAATCACGTAGGTATAAGGCCGTACGCGCCTTACTACGGTGGCGGGTCCCGTCCATTTCCCGTGACCTCGTCGTTGAACCACAGTACCTAATCCCTTTCAGTGAAGCCTTTATCTCTGCTCCGCATATTATAGTGTCTCACATACTGTTTCTGTCTTTCCTCGTAAACATGACAAGGCCAGTTTCGGACACAATGCTTAAGACAGGCATGCAGTCAGGACAGTTGCGGTGACATTGCGGAGCATGCAGCCAAAGTAGAGCTGCGGAGTAATGACCTCAGTGGTCGAATATTTGAGTTACACCGCGTACTCGTCTTCGATATCGTGTCTAAGTGACCGAATACGTGTAAAGTTCGTTGGCGCAGTCGACAGAATGCGCCCGGACTTTCTGCGAGGGAAGGCAGGCAGCCAAACGCGAGGTGACTGACTACGACTCCGCGGGACCGCAGGACAGTCAACGTTGGCGCAGTCCTTCAACAACTGAACAGGGTGTCGAACCAAGGTCTTGGATCTGCGGGATCAACGGACTCATCGGCAATGATCGTCAAAAGACTTCAGGAGGACGCTGACGCTGGAAGATCTGAAGAGAAAAGAGACTCTTCTGAACGTGGCAACGTGACTACAGCATCGTTTAGAAAGCTTTCATCGACCCAATACACAGGTGGGTGTCTCTAATTCGTTACGTACTCTATAGGCATTATGACCGGAGCAGTGATTTCCCCAGAAATTCACTTCTGGGCGGGGGGTAAGCTTGGTGAAGGTTCCACATAAGGAATTTTTCTTAGACACAGATAGAATCGCGGCACAATGGTGACATGTCTGCACAGCTTTCCAATTTAATTTGTACATGTTATTACGTTAGAACACAGTAATTAGAATACAGATTCTTTATGAACGGCATTTCAACATTAAGATGCATAATCACACGACCGACAAAGCAAAAAGACTAGCACCTTGTCTCACGAAGCTCAATGAATGCCTAGCAACCAACGGTGAAAACCTTAGACAGAAAAAGCAGAATACCTCGCTTGATTGAGTTGCGCGCAAATGGTTCTTGATGATCCACATTGAGTTTGCGTGCCCGCACCGGACTTGTACGTATTTGGAGTATTGTATTTAAAAACTGTATTTTAAATACAGTTTTCGGTATTTTGGTACTCTACTCAATACTTTTGTTTTGTGTTTTTGTACTCTATTTAAAATACATTGTATGGTATTTTCTAGTCAATACTCTAATTACATATTTTGGATTTCCCTCTCAAACTTTCTGTGAAAATTTCCTGAGTCCATCGGTCTTGACCTGGACATTGGCCCTTCTTGGAAGTCTTCGTTTAGAGATTATGCCCCCTGTGTACTAATCCTTGGGGAGTGAGGGCTCTATTATGTGTGCCCTGAAGCGGTAACACCGAATTCTGACCTCGCCGAGCAGGGACCTGTTAGAAGCTGGCTTTGTTCTGGGTCACATATACTTAGTGGAGTTATGTGGTGTCTCTTTGTCATCTTTTTGGAACTTGTGTTTAGATGGCTCCTATCACACCAGGACGGCTTGCGTAGTACGCGGGGTTTAGGTGTTCATGTCACAGAGCGGCGACTTGCCGCATTGACCAGTGACTTTTTGCGTTCAAGGATAAATAGTATCTTAATTGTATTTCAAATACTTTTTGAAGTATTCCGTACTCTATCTTAATTACTTTAATTTTCATGTATTTATACTCTATCTTAACTACACATTCTAACGTCAGTATTTATTATCTTATCTTAAATACGCTTTTGAGTATCTTGTACATGTATAATTTGCGAGGGAATAAAGGTAGCACAGAGAGAATGGATGATCAGCAAAGTGATGCTCAGTCGGTGGTTGTTGAGACGAATCCGATTTAGACAGGCTCAGTGGCAAGTGACGAGATCAGGCTGATGGAGGCTATGGAGCTCAGGTTGAGAGTAGCCGAAGTAGAAATGGAGCGACAGCGGCTCGTTTTCGAAACGCAACGGTTAGCAGGAGAAGGAGCTAATGCAAGTCAGGACAACATAGTTCATGTGGAGAGGAGGACAAAATGCTGAGGCGTGCTTTCGCCAATGCCAGGCCAAGAGTCGCTGGTGCCCATCTGGTTTGAGGAGATCGAGGCCACTTTGGAAGCGTAGAACGTTCCCAAAGAATAGAGAGCGAGTTTCGTGTTACTACGTTTAATTAATGGTAGAGCAAGGGCATTATTTGTTAGATTGTCGTCAGTGGAGAGAACAGCACAGTACGATGCTCTGAAAACCAAAATCCTTGAGGGCTTCCGATTATTCACAGCCGAATGCCGACGATTGTTTCTACATTCGAGGCGCAGTGGCAAGGAAACCTGGGACCAATTTGTAGTACGGGTCGAGAACTATTTTAGCTACTACATACGCAGCTCTAACGTAAAGACCCTGGAAGAGTTACAGCAACTGATGGTTGCAGACAGGCTAAGCTGCAGTGCTTGACGCCTGAGGCTCGTGCTCATGTAGTTCTAAATGGAGGAGAAGGTCTAATATGTCCTAGTGAGCTCGCTAAAAAGGCAGAAAACTTTGGTGAAATCCTTCAATGCAAGTTAACCAGTGGGGGTGGCACTGCTTCAAATGGACATCAGGAAAGTACAGGCTCCGATAATATGTGTGAGTATCGTGGAGGTACTAATGGCAGATGGTATAATAAGAAACAGAGTACCACTCAAACAGGAACTAGGCCTAGGAAAGGAGGCTGTTATGGATGCCATTCTCCGGATAATATGCTTAAAGAGGGAACCGAGGGCACATACATATTTGGTCATTGTGGAGGCAAATGAGGAGAATGTATTGGTATAAAGAGTTGCTATACCTATGATAGGCAAGCAAGCCGGAGTAGAGTTGCGTAGTGATGCCCGTAATGGAAACCCTAGACTAGGGGAAAACAAATAAAAAGGACGCACACAAACACGTGAGTGTGTGCATCCTTTTTATTTGTTTTGTCCTTGTCTCGGGTTTTCGTTATGGATATCTGCCACCAGCTTGATTGCTTTCTAGCATTTTTATAGTGATTGTTAGGCGCGCAGCCTCTTGTTGGTGTGTTTTGCCCGCGACCTTCATTCTGCAGCGCGCCTATTCGCCGACATGGGAACCCCACGGACATTATGGGATTAGGGTACCTTTTTGGTCGCCGTCGTAGATATATCACCGAAGTGCCTCGAAAGGACATTGGGAGGGTTATAATCATGCAAGGGGCAGAGTGACGACGGACCAGGGTGGACAACAGGTAATCCAGGGGTAACCCTGCGGGGCCGTCGCTTTGGAATACTGCGACAAAAGTCGCCGCTTATCGGGTGGTACAACTGTAATTCGGTTGATGAAGTGCTTGAGTGGAGGGTTTTCACTTTTACCACACCTTTTTGTAGTGGTGGTTCTGATGTCAGTTTCGTGTCCTCTGATTGGTGGGAGAGGGGTGGGCCTTTCCTTTAAGAAGGCACCCGCGTATGTTGGCGGGGTTGATTGCTGATGGTCTCGCTGCCACATAGGCTAGCAGTTGTAACTGGAAGTTCCCTGTAATAAATGTACGTATATTGTTGGTGTTCTACGTCAAGTCCCTGTGGACTCCTCCTTTCGTAACGTGTCGACGTAGCGTCGGGCCCGCAAACTGTTCCTACGACTCTGCGGACCCACTTCAAGAATTCTACAAACTTGTCTGTGATGTGATGAAGGACCGCAGCTGAAGAAGCCACAAGAAGTTCAGCTTAGGAACGACAAATCTACCTTTCCGGCGTTCGTGGATTCAGGAGCTGAAATTAGGAGAGCTTATTAGGAGATTATCCTTCTGGCTCGGCCATCAAACGGTGAGTGCTTTTGGAGGAGAAACGTGAGTAGAACTAGCGTATGTGCCGTTAAGTGTGAAGAGTAGGTCGAAAACGAGTATAGGGTTTTAATGTGTGATGATAACCGAGGCTTCTACGAGATCGCACCGCCTACCAAACATATATGGTATCAATCTTCAACGCCGAAATCTTAGCACTCAATCACATCTCACAGCATCACGTCAAATCTTCAGTCATTTACATTGACCCACCCAGTTGCCTCCTACAAGCCATATCTAACATTGGAGAACGCAGTATTTGGCCAGTAGAATAATGAAAAGACATTTTCAACCTTTTGCTGGGTACCCAGTCATGTGGGCATACCCGGCAACGAACGTGTCGATGGAACTGCCACAACTTCGATTTCTTTCGGCACGATCCCTTTCGATGTTCCTTATTAGGACCTTAAGGCGGTCCTGAGAAGAACAAAATGGCAGCAGCACTGGCACACACACCAGTAGAATAAACTCTGCCTAACTAAAGATACCGTAGGGAATAACAAGCACAATTTGGAAAACCGCTTAATTCGTGAAGTTGTGTTAGCCCGGTTAAGGCTCGGACATATATACTGCCATCGCACATGTTTTTTCACTCCGCAGAGAGCAGCCTCCTCAGTGCACACGCTGCGGGGAACAACTCTCTATGGTACACATTCTAATCACATGTCCATTGCACGAAAATCACCGTCGTCATCATTTTCAAGAATTTTATCAATATCAAGTTCCTTTCCACACGGCCCTATATTGCTTGAGGGTGAACCTCTTCTACCCTTCATGAGAACTTTCAGCTTTTTTGAGCTATCGGCTATTTAAATGTTTTATAAGTGTATGACTTTCCTTTTATTGTGTTTCATGTTTTAATTTGTAAGATAATTTGGTTTTGATTGAACTGTTACAGTTTTAGCTGGCCACACGTATCACTGTTTTGGTGCACTATAGCCCTAGTTGCCCGTACGCCATAAAATCTGCAATCAGCAGCAGCAGCAGCTTAGGACGCTGTCGCCCACTTGAATATGAAGTGAAGTTTTCCCTCACGACCAATCTCATGAAGGACAAGATTTCTCGAGTGTTTTCTGCTACGGGCGACCTCATGAAGGACAATGCCTGGTGTTTTCCCTCACGTTCGGCCTTGTGAAGGACAAGGCTTCACGGATGAGCGCCTGATTAATATTATGAATGCAATGCTTCACGAGTGTGTGCCATTGCGTGTATCTTGTGAAAGGCAAGGCCTCATGATTAATCTAGTGAGGATATAGGCTTTCATGAGCTCTCTCACGCTCTGCTTGACTTCACGCATTCTTACCCCATCGCAGTTAAGTAAATGACCGCTCCGCGTCCTGTTATGAGTGAGATGCTAGCTACGCCTGATCAAGGGTACTTTCACATGATGAAAGATGAAAGTCACTGAAATGGTTAGCCAGCTGTAGGACTCGAACCCACATCTTCTGGATTGCCGGTCCAGGGCTCGTTTGTCCCTTCTATGTTGTTCCATCCTCAGACCATCAGTTCTTTCTTGTACTTTCACATTTTGCGTACTAGAGCCATTTACAAAGATGAGTAGTTTGTGAGTCGCAAGTGCGTTCGATCGCAATGAAGGCGGCAGAGGACAGTGTAGGAGCCGTGACAAGAATGACTTAGTCGTACCGAAGGTAGCCTCGATGACTGTCAAAAAACGAAAAGACTTGGACGTGCGCATATGCAGATGCTGGTGATTATGGGGATGAATCACATATCAATCAATAGGTTAGACCGTGACAAATCCATTGTGACAACAGCGAAGCTGCGAGACGCAAGTTATTTAAAATACAACTGTAAATAATTGACCGTATTGGAGAGGCCAGGTAGGGTTACTAAGAACATTTATGTTGAACTCCAATGGCAGAGTCCGAGCAATTGGCAGAGTTCACAACTGACCGGATTGCTCTAGCCTAGAGCAAGTGATCCGAATCTGCGACTGCAACACTTACGCCCATTCTTGCGCCCAACTTGGAGTTTAGCCCTGCCCAATCTCCCTTGGTGGATGACGTCAGACAGGGAGGAAAAAATACTCATGTTCCACTGCAACCCCATGTTTTGCAACATGACGGCATAGTGAAGGTCCTCCTAATCTCCCAACGTTGCCCTGGTAATGTCTGACTTATCGCTTTCTTCAAGAAGCAAAAAATCGGGCATTCCTTTGGTAGGCGTCACCATTTCAGTCCTCAGTTCTGTAGTCATTGAAATTCTCCAAGTATACAAGAAAGCAAGCGCACAGGGCCACTCTATCGTCTTCCGGTGGATCCCGGGTCATGTGGGCATCAGCGGAAACGAGGACGCAGATCGGGCAGCCGCAGGCGCGCACCAGTACACCCGGTGTGTCCCCACCATCTTGTCTCGTGGGGATCGCCGTTACCTCGTCTCAAGCCTCACTGGCCCCATGATGCAGCTCAATGGCAACGTGACATCACCACCCACTCTCTGCTTTACTTCGTTGACCCCACATTGTCCCTTACTCTCCCCCGCCGAATGACACGTTCCTTTACCACAGTCTTCCACCGCGTGAGACTTAATGTGGCCTTTACGCCGGCTTTCAAACACCTCCTCGATGTCGACGAGTCCAGCATCTGTTCCACGTGTTGTGTGCGCGGTGACCTCCATCACGTCCTGCGGTGACCTCCATCACGTGCAGACAGTACGATCGCGAGCGCGCCTTCATGGAAACTGCTCTCCAACGCGTCGATCAACGCCAGGTCGACTTAGCCAAAATTCTCGGGCCGTGGTCGGACCCCTCACATCTGATGCAAGACCTACGGGCTTTTGCTGAGTTCCTCTCCAGCACTTGATTAATGGACGAACTCTAAAACGTCACCTTTCCATCATCATCACTTTCTCATCCCTTCCACAAGCGCAATGGGGCAGTGTACCGCCATAACGGCGGAGAATGACCCACCACATCATCATCCCATTTATGTGTGTGCGTGTGTGTGTGTTGGTGTGCCACCATTTGAAAGTTGGCTTCACCTAACACTTTTGTGTATTGCGGACAAGCCCACTTCAAGAAGCGGCGAGCGTTGCTTATGAGATGTGGGCAAATGCCCTCATAATCTTAGCCCTCACCTCAATTTTCGTCCCAGATGGTTTTCCTCACGTCGCCTCACCTCATTTTTTGAGGGAATTCCTTCCTCACCTTACCTCACCTCACCTCAACCTCCTTTTAAAATCATTTTCCTCACCTCACCTTAACATTTTCCAGAACACTTTTTCCTCACCTCACCTCACCCAACCTTCTTTCGATAATATATTCACCTCATCTCACTTCAACCTACTTGTTATCATTTTTTGCCTCGTCTTACCTTAACATGTTTCTGAAAAACGTTTTCACTTCACAATAGAGTTCCCCGAGAACTACGTCATTATGACGTGATCTGCCTACTGGTGGGCAAAACAAACACACGTGATCATATCCGCCGGCACGCGCGAGTCGTTCTACGTGCGACCGACGCCTACCACTGTGACGCTTCAGACGCTGCAATGTTTACATAACACGGGGAGCTCTATTGCTCTTTCAATTAGGAGCGGCGTCGCTCATAGCCACAGTTGCTTCGCGGCGTTAACACGGAATCAAAAACGTATTAAGAGCCGGTAGGTGTACACGTTGGCTTTTTACTGCTTCATTGGTTGATTACTGACAACAAGTTACGAGTACACACAACTAAGATTCATACCATGCTTGATTCGTCCTTCTTGCAACAAGTATCCACTGCATGTACAATCAGTAGAAATTGGACGTAGGGTACATGGGTAGAGAAGTTGCACAAACAGAGCGATTTTGGGTCGTTTGTTTTTCATACTGGCAAGACAGGAATGGCTATTATCGAGTATCTCTCAAGCGAGAATGATAATGGAGCTGCAGAAGTCGTTTTCGGAATGGTATATGCAGCTATACTTTGAATTGGATGCATTTTGCATTTTTGTCTGTTATGACTTTATATTATCGATCAATATTATTTAAATAGCAGACGTATTCATTTGTAGCCGGAATTGGGGGATTTTCTCTTCAAGATCCTTGTTTTGAAGCCATCACGTAGGCGTGCCGTACAGATTACTAGTGACTTATATGTTGACTTACTAATTAAATTACTTTATGTAGACACTGACTTCTTGTGCTTTTTCACCTAACTTCATTGCCGTACTAAAAGCTCAACGGTTCAACTTGTGGCATTACGGAATATATGCCAGTATTTGCGCTTATTCATGCCCAAGAATTAGGGACAAAACGTAAAGCAGGCTTCACCTAAAACGACTCCCATAGAGCCTGTGTATTTTGGAACGAAAAGCGCGTGCTACATATTCTGCTGGCAGCGCTTTGCATTCGTTCTCTAATGGCATGTTGCCTCTGCCAAGACAAAACTTTTGAGCATTTTTTGGGCATGAATAGTGGCATCTTCAAGGTTCCATTCGGGTTCCAAATTTTGAACATGTAAAGGAGCCTTCAATCGTCGCACGAACGCGTAGCGGCGAAGCCTACGTTCAAGGCCACGCGCAACCACAGGTTTGGGAAATGGCTCGCCGCAGAAGAGACTACAACAGATAAAGAAGACAAACAAGAAATAACAGTACGAGGAACAAAGATTTGTGTGTTACTTCACGTGGTAAAGGTATAGGGTATTAAAAGCTGAAAACTTGACAGCTGTTAGGAGAACTAACATCGTTGAGCAAACGTGTGTACATAATGGCTGTTACGAAGTCTGTTGGTATCTGCTAAACTGTGAGAAATCAAACAAAACATAAAATAAAGGTGTGGTCGGAGTGAACGGCACAACAAAAACAACAATAAATGATGACAATGAGATGGAGTGTTTCACCGCGGAGGTGCGCACCCTACCCCACTACACGTGGAGCATTATGTGAACATGATGAAGGAAGGATGAAAACACAAGAAAGAACTAAAATGGACAGCAGAAAATGGACCAACGACAGCTTAAGACGACATGTACTACTTTGCACAGGAAAATGTGATATCTGAGGTTCTACAATGCGCTAGGGTTGTCAAACCAAGTTTATCGAGGATAGGTTCATAATTATAGACACCAATGTGTCGGTCATAGAGAATGTCAATGACTCCAAGGGATTCAATGTTGTCATTCGGTCAATCTCTTATCTTTGAAAATTAGTGAAGCTAATTAAGTATACCATTTTAGTTAGCCATCGAACACTGATGAGACGGGCTAGGAAAGGTATCCGAGAGGCCAGGCATGTTAGGCGCCCAAACGGCACGTCCGGGGCTCTCATAAATTTTTAATAACAACTGTGGCACCTAACAAAGGACAACCTGTATATCCTCATGTGTTTCCATACTGACTCCCGGAAGAATTCGAGGCTTCTCCGAGTAGACCGAATGTACAATCGTATTTATGATATAGCGCACAAAAAAAGGAAACTAAAAAAATGACATGGTTGCAAAATTTGAGACATACACAAATAAAACATCTGACTAAAATTGACTAACTAACCAACATTCAGTTTGATTGTAGAAACAAGGTATTCTGAGGCACGATAGATCTATAAGTTGAGTGAATGTTGGCGTGGATATGTCGCGGTGACGTAGATGGTGTCGTCTAGACGAAAAAAATGCTGAAGGCTGAAGGCTCGGCAGTGCAGAGAACCTACAGATACGCATGTAAGATGAGGGAAGTAGGACAACCATGCACGCACACGCATGACGCTGAACTATAAAACCGATCTATATATTCCGAAACTCCGAGTGGCTGAACACACCGTTTGTATAGACTGCCGGTTTGGTTTCTTCTTTCTCGCTCTCTCCTTTTTACTTTTTATTTTCTTTTTTTTTTTTTGGGGGGGGGGGCTTATTAATACCTGAAGACAATTTATGATACAGCTATAGGATGTCAGGGTGCTCGCTAACGCAGGAGCCTCTCTAGCGAGGAAAGCGCAAAGGCGGTCACGTGGTCGGTTTGTATTACAACACGTTACTCTGCTCTCTTTTGACCACAATATTGCTCGTTGCCTTGTCAATGTCATCTGCATTTTTTAGGCACTGTAGATATGTCGTTCACCTCGAAACTACAAAAAAGTTAAGAAATCACGACTTTCTGCTGTTTTTGTTTGATTTGCGATTATCTGGCGACTTTCTGTTGTCGTCATCTCTGAACTGAAAACCTCTCAAAATAAGCACAATTTCAGACAACGAAAAAAAAAAAAAATAGAAACGTAAAGAAAATATATCGTTCTGCATTCCTGCCTTTTATTTTCCATACTTAATACAGCCAAACCCGTAGTGGCTCAAATGTATCCCTACTGCAGCCTAATGCCGCGTGCTTTTCGACAGCCGTACTCCTTGCTTTTCTTTTCGTCAGTGGAGAGGGTTCTAGCAGGTGTGCTGTCTTATCAGCGTAGTTGTTCTGAAGATTTACAATCTTGATCCAGACGTACATGCTCGCGCTTTCAGCAGACTGCTTGGGACTCTGTTGTTCGCTATCGCGTCTTTTTTCATTCGATCTTCCTTGTTTCTGTAGGTGTGAAGAAAAGTTTATTGACCGGTTGATAAGCAACTGCGTGCACCACGTAAAAGTCAGTTGTGTGGCATCGATTGCTAATACATATGAGTTGAACAAATACGAATGAAGCACGACGGACATTTGATTTACACATAAGAGTTAGTGACGTCTTCATGTTGGGAAAAACTTCGCATGGCTGTATATGCGATCACAATGTCATCCTTTTAACGTTGAAGCCAAAATAATCGGGGACACTCCAAACCACGTTACTCAAGCTGTGACGCAACATTTGCCTCAGCTCGTCTGGATCTTTGGACGTCGTTCCCGATTTCCGTTCTTAGCTCACCTCGCGTCATAGAGTCCACATCTAACATGCGTGACACGCGCTGGTTGAGTTCGACACTTATACGTGGCCTCTTTCCTCTTGGATGTCATCTTCTTCCCAGTACATGACGTCACGTTTCTGATATCTCCTAGCCTGTAGCGCAGACGAATTTTCTTCTATACTTTAACATATTTTAGCCCATCCCATGCTGCGTCCAATTTGTTTGTTCGCCGATGATGTAGGTTCTCTAGGACACAATTTTTCTTTTTTAGTCCTTGGCTAGAAGGCCATCCTAGTCAGCGCTGCTGCATGTGGCTCATCGCGGCGTGATGCGAAAAAACATGTATATACGGGGTCACGCTCTACTGTCCGTACCCCTTGCATTTGTTTCCCAGATCTGGAAACATGACTAGGACGTTTAACGTCCCCTGACGCAGATCTTTCCCTGCAGTATCTTGCTCGAATTCTCTTACCACACGTCTAAAAAGGTCACATAAGTGTACTAGTTCATCTCTGGTGTCTGAGGAAAGAACTGGAGTCACAAGGCGTGCTAGATTATCAAGAAGTAAATCGACATCCTTTCCTGTTAATGATGTGAATTTAGTAACTTCCGTGTTGCTGTCAGTGAGCAGTCTGACGTTCGCACCAGATCCCTTTATAATCTCTGCCAGCTTTCTCACGGACGTGTCTTTTCCTTCTGGATCGCGCACTCTATTAGCAGTGTCTACGTCCTGCATTTCCAGAGTAGGTTTTCAAGAAGCTGCTCGACTATTCGTATCTTCATGTGCAAAACATCAGAGACAATGAAGCGGGGTTCTATAGAGAACAATGGGGGGTGCCGCACTGAGTTTTTCATGTTGCCGTACATCTGCGTCTGCTTTCCACAGGCCGAATAATAACTTGTGAGTGTTTGTTTCACAAAATTGATTATCATAATAATACCTAAGAGGATCGTTAATTCAAGAGCTTATATGCATTCCATTACCGATGCCAAACAATTTAAGAAATGCTTATGCGACCATTGCGGGCGGAGGGGTGACGTGGAAATTGGAGCGATCTGCATGCCTACACTGGCGGCACTTTGCTGGGGGAAGGGATGAAGAGGGGGAGATGAAGGAGGAAGGCTCACGCGTCTGGCTGACATGACCATTGCGCTGCATTGCCGTTTTTCAATTTCCATTTTGTACGTGTTGTCATTGTTTGCTCCAGTTGACCAAAATGTTTCATGTACTTGTTTATTTACCTCCACGTATCTGCACATTTTTTTCATGTGGTTGTATGCTGCTATGTTAACATTATGCTACGAAATGCTAACCTCCCGTTTGTATTGCCTCCATGGCCAACAGGGGAAATAAATACATGAGTCTGTAGGTCTCACAGCAATACAACCGTCCACCTTCCGCGTACATGCTTTGAGAGCGATAAGAGATAAGAGCGATCATCAGCTTCTTTTGCGGGACTCGCCGCTGCCACTCGACTACTGAAGTTTCTCTCTCTCTCTTCGTTTTTTTTTTCTTTTCTTTTTTTCTTACAGCGGCTGCAGACCGGCCACTGCTGCACGGCTCATGATGTACTCGCACCGGGGCATCAAGCGCGGAATTATTATTTTATCTGTATTTTGTTGAGTTGCCCGCTTCATCACGACTTCTGCATTAACCACACGACAGACAGAAAGGCGAGGGCGATTACAGCAGCTATCAACGAAACCCGTGCACAAAAGTAACGACCGACTTATTGTTTTCTTTGATTTTAGTTACTTTTTTTCCCCCTTCCATACTTCATCTAGTGAAATCATTCCTTGTTCATCAAGATATCTACTGGACCTGATAGCACTGCGGTCTTGTCTTGAGTAGGAAGTATGCTAGGACGTTGCCAAAGCTTATTCGCTCTGCGCGCGTTCTTGCTATTGTTCCTGTATGCAAGAGCTTTTGTGCCCCTATTTTCTGCGGCTGAGAATTCTGGGAGTCTGCGACGGGAGTACGAACAGATGGGCCTTCCTATATGTCTTCAGACTGCCTGTACGCCATAGAACGAATAATTGCTAAAAGGGTATTCGATAATCTGTATGGGAATATACAAGGAATATATTACATGTCCGTGAGAAAGCTGGCAGAGATTATAAAGGGATCTGATGCGAACGTCAGACTGCTCACTGACAGCAAAACGGAAGTTGCTAAATTCACATCATTAACAGGGAAGAATGACGATTTACTTCTTGAGAGTCTACCACGCCTTGCGACCCCAGCCCTGCCCTCGGACACCAGAGGTGAACTAACACAGTTATGGGGTCTTTTCAGAGGTGTGGTAAAAGAATTGAGCAAGATACTGCAGGGAAAGAGCTGCGTCAGGAGACGTTAAACGTCCTAACTATGTTTCTAGATCTGGGAAACAAATGCAAGTGGTACGGACAGTAGAGCGTGACCCCGTATATACATGTTTTTTCGCATCACGCCGCGATGAACCACGTGCAGCAGCGCTGACTAGGATGGCCTTCTAGCCAAGGACTAGAAAAGGTAAATTGTGTCTTAGAGAACCTACATCATCGGCGAACAAACAAATGGGACGCAGCATGGGATGGGCTAAAATATGTTAAAGTTGGAAGAAAATTAGTCTGCGCTACAGGCTAGGAGATATCAGAAACGTGACGTCACGTACTGAGAAGAAGGTGGCACCCAAGAGGAAAGAGGCCAGGTTTAAGTGTCGAACCCAACCAGCGCGTGTCACGCATGTTAGATGTGGACTCTATGACGCGAGGTGAGCTAAGAACGGAAATCGGGAACGACGTCCAAAGATCCAGACGACGGCAAGCTGAGGCAAATGTTGCGTCACAGCTTGAGTAACGTGGTTTGAAGTGCCCCCGATTATTTCGGCTTCAACGTTAAAAGGAGGACATTGTGATCGCATATGCAACCATGCGAAGTTTTTCCCAACATGAAGACGTCACTAACTCTTATGTGTAAATCAAACGTTCAGCGTGCTCCATTCATATTTATTCAACTCATACGTACAAGCAATCGATGCTACACAACTGACTTTTACGTGGTGCACGCAGTTGCTTATCAACCGGTCAATAAACTTTTCTTCACACCTACAGAAACAAGGAAGATCGAATGAAAAAAGACGCGATAGCGAACAACAGAGTCCCAAGCAGTCTGCTGAAAGCGCGAGCATGTACGTCTGGATCAAGATTGTAAATCTTCAGAACAACTACGCTGATAAGACAGCACACCTGCTAGAACCCTCTCCACTGACGAAAAGAAAAGCAAGGAGTACGGCTGTCGAAAAGCACGCGGCATTAGGCTGTAGTAGGGATACATTTGAGCCACTACGGGTTTGGCTGTATTAAGTATGGAAAATAAAAGGCAGGAAAGCAGAACGATATATTTTCTTTACTTTGCTATTTTTTTTTCGCTGTCTGAAATTGTGCTTATTTTGGCATACTTTGATAGATAGAACAGAAACTCGCCACAAAATCGCAAATTAAACTCAAACAACAGAAGTCGTGACTTCTTAACGTTTTTTGCAGTTTCGAGGTGAACGACATATCTACAGTATCTAAAAAATGCAGATGACATTCACAAGGCAACGAGCATTATTGTGATCAAAAGAGAGCAGAGTAATGTGTTATAATACAAACGGAACACGTGACCGCCTTTTACAATTGCGCTTTCCTCCCTAGAGAGAGGCTCCTGCGTTCGCGAGGAAGCCTGACATCCTATAGCTGTATCATAAATTGTCTTCAGGTATTAATAAGCCCCCCCCCCTCCCCACACACAAAAAAAAGAAAAGAAAAGGGGAAAAGGAGAGAGCGAGAAAGAAGAAACCAAACCGGCAGTCTATACAAACGGTGTGTTCAGCCACTCGGAGTTTCGGAATATATAGATCGGTTTTATAGTTCAGCGTCATGCGTGTGCGTGCATGGTTGTCCTACTTCCCTCATCTTACATGCGTATCCGTAGGTTCTCTGCACTGCCGAGCCTTCAAGCCTCCAGCATTTTTTTCGTCTAGACGACACCATCTACGTCACCGCGACATATCCACGCCAACATTCACTCAACCTATAGACCTATGTGCCTAAGAATACCTTGTTTCTACAATCAAACTGAATGTTGGTTAGTTAGTCAATTTTAGTCAGATGTTTTATTTGTGTATGTCTCAAATTTTGCAACCATGTCATTTTTTTAGTTTCCTTTTTTTGTGCGCTATATCATAAATACGATTGTACATTCGGTCTACTCGGAGAAGCCTCGAATTCTTCCGGGAGTCAGTATGGAAACACATGAGGATATACAGGTTGTCCTTTGTTAGGTGCCACAGTTGTTATTAAAAATTTATGAGAGCCCCGGACGTGCCGTTTGGGCGCCTAACATGCCTGGCCTCTCGGATACCTTTCCTAGCCCGTCTCATCAGTGTTCGATGGCTAACTAAAATGGTATACAGTCAAACTCCTTTATAGCGAACACCTTTTTAACGAAAATACCACTACAGCAAATTTTTTTCCGGTCCCCCTGGAGCCCTATAGGTCCAATAATGGACATCCTTTTTAACGAAAATACCTTTACTGCGAATTTTTTTGCTGTCCCCTGACTTTCGTTGTAAAGGAGTTTGACTGTACTTAATTAGCTTCACCAATTTTCAAAGATAAGAGATTGACCGAATGACAACATTGAATCCCTTGGAGTCATTGACATTCTCTATGACCGACACATTGGTGTCTATAATTATGAACCTATCCTCGATAAACTTGGTTTGACAACCCTAGCACATTGTAGAACCTCAGATATCACATTTTCCTGTGCAAAGTAGTACATGTCGTCTTAAGCTGTCGTTGGTCCATTTTCTGCTGTCCATTTTAGTTCTTTCTTGTGTTTTCATCCTTCCTTCATCATGTTCACATAATGCTCCACGTGTAGTGGGGTAGGGTGCGCACCTCCGCGGTGAAACACTCCATCTCATTGTCATCATTTATTGTTGTTTTTGTTGTGCCGTTCACTCCGACCACACCTTTATTTTATGTTTTGTTTGATTTCTCACAGTTTAGCAGATACCAACAGACTTCGTAACAGCCATAATGTACACACGTTTGCTCAACGATGTTAGTTCTCCTAACAGCTGTCAAGTTTTTAGCTTTTTATATCCTATACCCTTACGACGTGAAGTAACACACAAATCTTTGCTCCTCCTATTGTTATTTCTTGTTTGTCTTCTTTATCTGTTGTAGTCTCTTCTGCAGCGAGCCATTTCAAAAACCTGTGGTTGCGCGTGGCCCTGAACGTAGGCTTCGCCGCTACGCGTTCTTGCGGCGATTGAAGGCTCCTTTACATGTTCAAAATTTGGAACTCGAATGGAACCTTGAAGATGCCACTATTGATGCCAAAAAAAATTCTCAAAAGTTTCGTCTTGGCAGAGGCAAAATGCCATTAGAGAACGAATGCAAAGCGCTGCCAGCAGAATATGTAGCACGCGCTTTTCGTTCCAGAATACACAGGCTCTATGGGAGCCGTTTTAGGTGAAGCCTGCTTTACGTTTTGTCCCTAATTCTTGGGCATGTACACTTAAAGCTCATGTTGTTGCCTCCATTTCTTGCATCAGTCTCTGGTAAGGTCATTGGTTGTCATGCACTATCGTTCCAAATAATACGTGAAACACATCTGCTTACAGACTGACTAGTTTGGCTTTGTTGAAATCTGAACACTTAATTCGGAGCTATATTGACTTGTTAATGTGTCTCACATCATGTATGTAACTCAACTGACTAGTTTGATTGTATTGAAATCTATGCTAAATACATAAAGTACACATAAGCTATATTCACTTGTACATGTATCTGATCTGACATGTCTATCATGTATCTGACTCAGCTGAGTCAGAAACTAACGGGCTTAGAGCGAACACATTTTAGTGTAGAGAGCCTATGCTCACAGTACAAAAACATTTCTGCTACCTTCGTAATAGAAAAAGCTGGCCCTCAGTGCCCTTTAAAAGAGTACAGAGGGCCATCCAAAAAATTTCAGATTGAGACGTCTGATGAAAATGTGTGTGTCATTTTACCGAATAGCGGCAAAGGTCCTGATGTGTGCAATTTGTTTCCGAGAAAAAAACTCACATAAATATGGCTGATGCCACGTCACCGATGACGTTACAAGGACAACTCATTCTGGTTCGCCAGTCAGTGGGGGTCAGCGCCTTATCCTCTTGCCGCCGCAAACCAGTTTTGCCAGTTCTCCCGGAGAATAGACTTTTTGAGAAAAGCCAGCGCCACCTGTGGCGCCCGAGGTATCATGGGAAGTTGGAGCGCGTGTTTCCTGTTTGCTGCTGCCGGCGCTTGCGCAGACGCTATGCAGATTGCAGACGCTCTGGTTGCATCTCCCTGTGAAAGTGATCGTTCGATTGCGTTATGTTTTAGAATGTGTCGGTTGTAACGGACGCGGAAGAGGTAGTGAGTGCTCTCAAGAGCAAGCCATGCGCGTTTTTGTATGCCTTAAACACTCAAAGGAGGTTAACAGTACGCGACATTCATTGCTCACAAAGTAAAAGCGTCGCTAAACATCCCACGTGGTCTCGCAGGAAAAAGCAGACGACAGAGCAGTGTCTCAAACATCCCAAAACGCCTTGCGCCGCTCACTTGGGGGCGCGGCCGCATTTCTCGAAAGGTCTATTAGGGATAGAAGGAGCGGCCGAATCATGACCGAGCTAGAGGCAGGGCTTTTTCAGATTACCGAACAGCAGAGCAGCAGACGACAGTGGAGAGCAGACAACATTTCTCTGGACCAATCAGCGAGCGTTCTCCTTGTAGCGTCAGCGCGAGGTTCCAGGCAGATCACAGGCTGGTACAGCTTGGGACAAAAGTTTACGGAACACCGGGGTGGCGCATTTCTCCATTGCAGCGACGCCCAAGCAGCAAACAGGAGCGGACAGACATACTGAGTTGGATAGCATAGCCTCTCACTCGTTTCTTATTCGACATCTCCCTGATAGCTAACAGGAGGCCGCTCCGATGAAGAAATTCAGGTTCAGCTCTTGAGTAAAAAAAAAGCCAGTGCCGTGTTCCGTAAACTTTTGTCCCAAGCTGTACTGCTCTCCACCGCCGTCGCTCACGGTCGCTTTTTGCTGCGTACTTTAAATTCAATTTCTGCGATAATTATGACTCGATCTGTGGTGTGAATTACTTCGCATGGTGCATCTTGCTGGCCTACTTAATAAAGGGACGGTCTCGTACAGCCGGGCGATTCCGAAACTTATCCAAAACTAGTTTCACGAGTACTGTACACATACAACCGTCAAAGTTTCATTCGGAATAACCAAGTCGTTTTCGAGGAATTTGTGGAAACGTGCCGCAAGAGCAGACGACGAAAGCTGGGCTTCTCTCACGTATGACGTCGGCCTGCGGGTGCGTCGTCGTTGTCATGGTAATTGTAACTTGCAGAAGCACCTTGGGTTGAGTAACCCCTTTGCTCTCGAAATGGGGACACTCAGGCATATACCTCCGCGAGCGGAGAATGTAGTCCAAGCATTGACTGTGGGGTCTCCCATAATGTGGCGCACAATCGGATACGTGGAAGCTAAGTCACGTCTTTTCTTTCCGCGAGTATTTAATGCGGTTTTTAAATAAACAGGTACTCCTTCTCCATGTACGTCGTCAGCGACACTTCATTTCGAAACATGATCAGTGTACAACGGGGAGTGTAATGGAAGCGCGCGTAATATATTTTCGGTCAGAGCTGTAACGCGACCGCACTCGCCGATGGCCAGCGACTTCAGATTTGTGATTGTGGGTGGGGTTATTCTGCGACTTTTAACTTGTATTTGAGGATTAACATAGTTGTTCTGAACTATCATGCTTGCCACTACTTAGAATGGGCTCTTTTCACCTGAGAACTGAAAGAAAATGTACGAGAGTTGCCGCGGTGCCCAGTAACTTCTGAAAGTCGTCTGCTCACGCCGATGTACTAGCGCGTACAAAAGCAGACGATTTCTGTATCCTATCACGGACTTACCCGCAGGGCGACGTGGCCGTTCTTATTGTTGCCAACACAGATCGCGGCATGCTCTGCAATCTTTATCAATTTAATTCGGTTATTTAATAACTGTGGCGTGTTTTGTCGGGTAAATTAGCAGTATTCCATTTTCAACAAAGGGCAATCGAATGGTACACTTTATGAAAGGGGCAGGGGTACGAGACCGTCCCTTTAACAGTTTTATAGGAAGAAAACAGGGTGTTAAAAATGACTTCTGTGTTACTTGAAAATAGCCGCTCCACATCTCCTCAACCTCCTTCTAAAAAATTTTTGTCACTTCACCTCACCTCAACCTCATTCTCAAAATTTTTTCTCACCTCGCCTCGCCTCACCTCAACCTCCCTCGCAAAACATTTCCCTCACCCACCTCAATCTCTCTTTTGAGAACTTTTCCTCACCTCACCTCAATTTCCCTTTTTGAAATATTTTCTCACCTCAATGTGCGTGAGGTGAGGGTGATGTGAGGGTGGGGGCACCTTCACCCTCATTAGCCCTCGTGAGGATGCCCACCTCTGTGCTTAACTCTTCGTTTCTTCGCTGTTTAGCGTGATTTTTGCTCATTTCTTCTCCACTTTTGGTTTGCGTTACCATTCTGCAACGCGTCAGTAGTATATGATCACCTCAACTTGCCCACAACTCACACAGTGGCCTGGACGCCATTAATGAGCAATTACAGCAATTTGGGACCCCCCACGGTAATTAGGATCGTTCAGTGAGCCATTACACTAATTGGGGAGCATCTAAGACGTGTCCAGACCACTGTGTGAGTTGTGGGCTAGTGGAGCTGATAAAAAATCAAAAAATAGGTAGAAAATAAAATAAAAAGATAGAAATAGAGTGGAGAGAAGAAGTTTAGTTGAAGATCAACAACGCCATCTTGAAGAAAGCGGTCCGGAACGGTCGCTGACCATCGCTGGGTAACGGAGCACAGAGGCAGGCTGCAAAGCATCACAGCTGTGACCACAAGTCCCGGACATCCTGTGACGTCAGTATGGCATGTCTGGGCAAGTTAGGACAGCTCTGGACATGCAAGGAGAAAAACACTCGTAATACAGAGACTGGGAAAGCAAGAGTATGCAAACCATCAACAGCTAACAAGAAAATAGAATTAGTTACACAACAAATGATCCCACCACAACAGGAGCGCAGTACGATGCGACTGCTCTATCCGACAGCCAGGCAGAGAACTGACTCGTAATGTTTTTTTTCTCCTGTATAAAGCCCCGCAGCTGCACCTCCTAGCGGTTACCTTCCCAACTAATTTCACAACAAAATTATTAAGAATCACACCAGCGTTACTCCCGTTCCCAAGGCAGAAGAAGATAGAAAATCGCGGGGATGCCCCGACAACAGCAACCAGCACCCGACGTGCACTGGCACGAAAATCGCAAACAAAGCGGGAAGAAAGTTGGCAAAAGCATTAGTTACACGACAAATCAGCTCACCACAGCAGGAGCGCAGACCGATGCGACTGCTCTCTGTGACAGCCAGCGAGAAACTGACTGGGACGCCGCTCCGCGGCCGCTATGCTTGCGCGCTCCTAGCGCCCTCTGGGGCGACCACCTCCGAGAGGCTAAGAGAGAAGAGCATTCCTGCGCCCCCTGCTGGCCGTTCTCATTGGTCGTGACGTCATCCTATTGTCTCAGGGCTACCCTGTTTTTTTTCACTAATGCTCCTTCGGGACAACACTTCGGGACAACAGCAACCAGCACCCGACGTGCACTGGCACGACAATCGCAAACAAAGCGGGAAGAAAGTTGGCGAAAGCATTAGTTACACAACAAATCAGCTCACCACAGCAGGAGCGCAGCCCGATGCGACTGCTCTCCGCGACAGCCAGCCAGAAACTGACTGGGACGCCGCTGCGCGGCCGCTACGCATGCGCGCTCCTAGCGCCCTCTAGGGCGACCACCTCCGAGAGGCTAAGAGAGAAGAGCATTCCTGCGCCCCCTGCTGGCCGTTCTCATTGGTCGTGACGTCATCCTATTGTCTCAGGGCTACCCTGTTTTTTTCCACTAATGCTCCTCTAGACAAGGTCAATCTGCAATGAAGCCACGGTATGACCTCATCATGCACCTGCGTGGCTCAAGAACGCGTGTGCTCTAGACAGGGGAGCTATTATTTATTGAATCACTATCCCAAGATTATTTCCTTTATTCTTCTATAACGATTGAATAGGAAACTATTGCAGAAGAGCACCATGCATGAAAGCTGATCGTAGGAATTCCAAAGTCTTACTAAATGAGACTTGCAAAAGAACAAAATATCCTAACACGTAACTCCATCAAGGGCAAATAAGAGGACTAGGCACTCAACATATCAACACAGAGTACGGGTAACCAGGAGCGCAGAACTCAGGGCAGCACTATCGTCAAGACAACAATGTTCCTTGTCAAAAAAGAAAAAATACAAAGCGTCAACAAAGGAAAGCATGCATATCGGGACATGTCAGAACACATCAGGACAAATTGCACGACTGCTGGGCAACAGAGGAAAACAAACACTTGAACAGAGTGAAAAGACACTCACCATCATTTTTCACATTCACAGCATTCCCCCATTGGAAATCCGCTCGTCACAAAATCCACCTGCATCGTCGAACACCATTCACCAGTGACGAACCACACATCCGCACCCCATCAGAGGCAGACAGAACCCCAGCGAAACTAAGCTCTTCCACTGACGGCCAACGCAATTGCTAGGATCATAATTAACGTGTCCAGAACCGCCAGTGTCCAAGAGAGAAGTGAATCCTTGCGCCCCCTGCAGGCCGTTCTCACTGGTCGTGACGTCACCCTATTATCTCACGGCTACACTGTTTTTTTCCACTAATGCTCCTCTAGACAAGGTCAACCTGAAACAGTAGTGTTGTGGTATGACGTCATCATGCAGGTGCGTGGCTCAAGGCCGCTTACGCTGTAGACAGGGGACCTGTTATTTATTGAATCACTATCCCTAGATTATTTCCTTTATTCTACTATAATGATTGCATAGGGAACTATTGCAGAAAAACACCATAGACAAGAGGAGATTGTAGCATTTCATTCCCAAAGTCTTACTGTACAGGAAAAAACAAAATAGTGGTTCAGCAAGACATGTCCATCTCAGCCAAGAGCCATGCACCTAACTGAATAATGACGCTTTGTTCCTCCTGAATAAAGTCACACACCTGTCCCCCTCGCGGTTACTCTCTGAACTAAATGAATCGCAAAATTATTAAGAATAGCTCTACTCCCATTCAAGGAAGCACTATCGTCATCGTCAAGAATATTCCTTGTACAAAAAGAAAAAAAAAACTACATGTAGAAGGAAAGCATGTCAGAACAGGTCAGAGCATGTCAGCGCATGTTTGTCAGACAACAAGGGGGAAAAAAGCGAAAAGAAACAAAGAAGAAAACCAGCATCAAACTATTTCTAAGCACACGCACTCCTCTTATTCAAAAACAGTGCTCATCATAAATCCGTCCAGGACAATACACACCATTTTTCTATTGCTACACTTTTTTCCAGTAATGGTCAATGCATTGCTACAGACTGCGTGACATCATCACATCCTGTCTGAAGAACACAGCGGCAAAGACAAAGACTCCTATTATTTATTGAATTGCAAGATTATTTCCTTTGTCCTACTCTTAATGACATTCATTCTCTCATTAAAATTCAACAAGAAAGCACCGTGCATATTAACGATTTTCACCTCAAAGGCTCATCATGGTTATTAGAATTACAGTACACTACTGCTCTTTAAAATAATAAGTGAGTCCACTCAACATCACCTCCAGGCTTATGTAATACATGACCCTTTCTATGCTCATACATTAGTTGTCTGAGGTTACACCTGCGAGCAAAAAGGCGCGAAAGCCGGGGCAAAGTTCCATTTGCGCATTGCGAGCAAAAAGGCGCGAAAGCCGGGAGCAAAGTTCCATTCGCGCACGCCAAAGCACAAGACAGAACGCCTTTACGGGAACACGATGGCATTCCTATACTATATTACTGATTATTGCATTGCAGTTTAGAAAAACTACTACTAAACTATAATTTTAGGAGCCCATTAAAATTCTACTTTCTATGGAAACTATAATTGCCCTATTACTTGGATCGCTATTAATGAAGCGCTCCAATTTTTTCTCTCTTCCCATTTCAGCCTTGTCATGCAGTGAAGCAGACTCACATCCAAAATAATTAATTTACACTGAGGGTGCCGTGCTTCAGGAATTCCTATCCTGCGCTCAGATGCAAGCATTTCTTCACGGATACCTTTAACAGCTGACTTCCTCAACATACTTAGCTCCTAACAACATCTAACAAACAATCAGAGAAACCCTCTTCTCAGCTGTACCATGCGACTTTCTTCTGCGTAAAATCGGTGATTTGAGGAAGAGAGCAGCGAAAAATTGCGCGCACTTGTGCTTGACTTAAAAAACCTGAAGCATATGCTAATAAACTAAGAAAAAGACACTCATACCTGGTATCTGATAGTGCCACATACACAGACACATTGCCCTTGCGTAAAGAAAGCACA
Source organism: Ornithodoros turicata (assembly GCF_037126465.1). Taxonomy (NCBI): domain Eukaryota; kingdom Metazoa; phylum Arthropoda; class Arachnida; order Ixodida; family Argasidae; genus Ornithodoros; species Ornithodoros turicata. Next base: position 76,316,000 of record NC_088203.1, on the reverse strand, counting down.
GGACAGGGATACACAAATTTCCTTAGGGGAGCAGGGAAAAGGCTTAAGACCTCAGGTCACCACACTTCGCCACGCGGCTAGCACAAAATGACACCAACAAGATACTAGCAGCGGGAAGAACTGCAACACTGTTAAACAAGTCCAGACATGCCATGATGACGTCACAAATCAGGAAAAAAGCACACGCATGCACGCACAGAGGACAACACATTAAACACACGGAGCACTCAGGAATAATCGTAGCGTTACCGCACATCGCTACGAAGCTCGACGTCTAACACAAGACGTCAGCAACAAGATATTAGCGAAGGGTAAAAATTGCAACACTACTGAACAAGTCCAGACATGCGACATCGCATACAAAAACACTGCTCATCTGGGAAAAGGCCTAAGCCTGCGGCGGATCATCATAGAGCATACACAACTTCATTTTTCTATCTCGCGTAAACTAAACGCGGTCTGCTTGGAAAACGACGTACAAATTTTCTTAGGAAGCAGAGAAATATAGAAATTTCTACTCCGTGCTCAGATACCAGCATTTCTGCTCAAAAACCTGCAAAATTAAGCACTGCTTACTTCGTCAAGATATCAACACTCAACAAAATCAAACAAACAACCCCACTTCCACTGATAGAACACTATTCAGCTTTTACGCAGGAGGCTTTCTTCTACATAAAAGTAGAGAAAATAAGAAAAGAGCAGCGAAAAATTACACGCACTTTTGCTCGCATAGCTACAAGAGAAAAAATAAAACAAAATAACGACGCACACGCTAATAAACTGTGACAAAGACACCCATTTCTGCTATCAGATAATTATTGCATAATGCTAAATACTCATTTGCATTGTCCCTGCGTGAAGAAAGCACAGGACAGGGATACACAATTTACCTTAAGCGAGCAGGGAAAGTCACTTCTACTAGAACAGCTTAATACCATAAAGTCTGAATTTTTGCAAAGAAAATAAAGCTTGAACTGCGCTACGAACGTGACAGACACATACTAACAAACAAACAAACACTTCTATTCATTTCTATTGATAAAGGCGTAAACCACACTACAAGAACAAAGCACACTGCTTCAGGAAAGCGTATCAAATGCAACGCAACAGGACCGGCTCTCATAAAATAGCCTGCCCAAAACAAAGACTTCACCAGGTTCGCGAGGCAATTCCATTAAAAACGCTCTCGGTCTATCCTACAGATAGCAATGCGAGCGCTGCTACCCTTAGTTTTTTAAAGCACAGCACACCCTTATTTTTTTATTCCAGCGCCAGCAGAATGCATTCAGAAAAGGCTTCGGGTGTGTAAGGTCAGCCCAAGGCGTGTTGATGGGAGCGCACTGCTCTGTTGGGTCTCCATAGTATTCTTGCAAAATATATGGGTGCAAGAAAATAAAAGGAAAACGAAGAAGACAATTCACTCCTGTATGATGATCGCTGCGTAGAAGCACGGCACGGTTTCGTTTTCTTCGTAGAGGTATAGCAAACGTGCATTCCTGTCTTTCTTTTTTGGTTCACGTTGGAGTGGCGATATATTATTACATCCGGAACGAGGACCTATCGCTTTGCGATCGCATACAAGAGTGAGCCATCTTTTGACGATGGTGGGATAATTATTGACCTGAGGAATAATATGGATTTATGTGGTTGTGAGAATAGACTTTGTGTTTGTGAGTGTGAAAATGTGAGTGTGAGTCTGTGTGTGCGCGCGGGCGCTTTTCTGAACCAGGGATCCCACTTGACAAGTAAGTTCTTTGTGTGTGCCTTTTCATGTGACACGAGTGATACATTTATGTACTATTGCGTGGAATAGTGGTTTAAAACAATAAGGGTAGCAGCGCTTGCATTGCTATCTGTAGGATAGACCGAGAGCGTTTTTAGTGGAATTGCCTCGCGAACCTGGTGAAGTCTTTGTTTTGGGCAGGCTATTTTATGAGAGCCGGTCCTGTTGCTTTTCCTGAAGCAGTGTGCTTTGTTCTTGTAGTGTGGTTTACGCCTTTATCAATAGAAATGAATAGAAGTGTTTGTTTGTTTGTTAGTATGTGTCTGTCACGTTCGTAGCGCTGTTCAAGCTTTATTTTCTTTGCAAAAATTCAGACTTTATGGTATTAAGCTGTTCGAGTGGAAATGACTTTCCCTGCTCGCTTAAGGTAAATTGTGTATCCCTGTCCTGTGCTTTCTTCACGCAGGGACAATGCAAATGAGTATTTAGCATTATGCAATAATTATCTGATAGCAGAAATGGGTGTCTTTGTCACAGTTCATTAGCGTGTGCGTCGTTATTTTATTTTTTATTTTTTTTCTCTTATAGCTATGCGAGCAAAAGTGCGTGTAAGTTTTCGCTGCTCTTTTCTTATTTTCTCTACTTTTATGTAGAAGAAAGCCTCCTGCGTAAAAGCTGAACAGTGTTCTATCAGTGGAAGTGGGGTTGTTTGTTTGATTTTGTTGGGTGTTCGATATCTTGACGAAGTAAGCAGTGCTTAATTTTGCAGGTTTTTGAGTAGAAATGCTGGTATCTGAGCACGGAGTAGAAATTTCTATATTTCTCTGCTCCCTAAGAAAATTTGTACGTCGTTTTCCAAGCAGACCGCGTTTAGTTTACGCGAGATAGAAAAATGAAGTTGTGTATGCTCTATGATGATCCGCCGCAGGCTTAGGCCTTTTCCCCGATGAGCAGTGTTTTTGTATGCGATGTCGCATGTCAGGACTTGTTCAGTAGTGTTGCAATTTTTACCCTTCGCTAATATCTTGTTGCTGTTAGACGTTGAGCTTCGTAGCGATGTGCGGTAACGCTACGATTATTCCTGAGCGCTCCGTGTGTTTAATGCGTTTTCCTCTGTGCGTGCGTGCATGCGTGTGCTTTTTTTCCTGATTTGTGACGTCATCATGGCATGCCTGGACTTGTTTAGCAGTGTTGCAGTTCTTCCCGCCGCTAGTATCTTGTTGGTGTCATGTTGTGCAGGCCGCGTGGCGAAGTGTGGTGACCTGAGGTCTTAAGCCTTTTCCCTGCTCCCCTAAGGAAATTTGTGTATCCCTGTCCTGTGCTTTCTTTACGCAAGGGCAATGTGTCTGTGTATGTGGCACTATCAGATACCAGGTATGAGTGTCTTTTTCTTAGTTTATTAGCATATGCTTCAGGTTTTTTAAGTCAAGCACAAGTGCGCGCAATTTTTCGCTGCTCTCTTCCTCAAATCACCGATTTTACGCAGAAGAAAGTCGCATGGTACAGCTGAGAAGAGGGTTTCTCTGATTGTTTGTTAGATGTTGTTAGGAGCTAAGTATGTTGAGGAAGTCAGCTGTTAAAGGTATCCGTGAAGAAATGCTTGCATCTGAGCGCAGGATAGGAATTCCTGAAGCACGGCACCCTCAGTGTAAATTAATAATTTTGGATGTGAGTCTGCTTCACTGCATGACAAGGCTGAAATGGGAAGAGAGAAAAAATTGGAGCGCTTCATTAATAGCGATCCAAGTAATAGGGCAATTATAGTTTCCATAGAAAGTAGAATTTTAATGGGCTCCTAAAATTATAGTTTAGTAGTAGTTTTTCTAGACTGCAATGCAATAATCATTAATATAGTATAGGAATGCCATCGTGTTCCCGTAAAGGCGTTCTGTCTTGTGCTTTGGCGTGCGCGAATGGAACTTTGCTCCCGGCTTTCGCGCCTTTTTGCTCGCAATGCGCAAATGGAACTTTGCCCCCGGCTTTCGCGCCTTTTTGCTCGCAGGTGTAACCTCAGACAACTAATGTATGAGCATAGAAAGGGTCATGTATTACATAAGCCTGGAGGTGATGTTGAGTGGACTCACTTATTATTTTAAAGAGCAGTGGTAGTTTACTGTAATTCTAATAACCATGATGAGCCTTTGAGGTGAAAATCGTTAATATGCACGGTGCTTTTTTGTTGAATTTTAATGAGAGAATGAATGTCATTAAGAGTAGGACAAAGGAAATAATCTTGCGATTTAATAAATAATAGGAGTCTTTGTCTTTGCCGCTGTGTTCTTCAGACAGGATGTGATGACGTCACGCAGTCTGTAGCAATGCATTGACCATTACTGGAAAAAAGTGTAGCAATAGAAAAATGGTGTGTATTGTCCTGGACGGATTTATGATGAGCACTGTTTTTGAATAAGAGGAGTGCGTGTGCTTAGAAATAGTTTGATGCTGGTTTTCTTCTTTGTTTCTTTTTACTTTTTTCCCCCTTGTTGTCTGACAAACATGCGCTGACATGCTCTGACCTGTTCTGACATGCTTTCCTTCTACATGTAGTTTTTTTTTTTCTTTTTGTACAAGGAATATTCTTGACGATGACGATAGTGCTTCCTTGAATGGGAGTAGAGCTATTCTTAATAATTTTGCGATTCATTTAGTTCAGAGAGTAACCGCGAGGGGGACAGGTGTGTGACTTTATTCAGGAGGAACAAAGCGTCATTATTCAGTTAGGTGCATGGCTCTTGGCTGGGATGGACATGTCTTGCTGAACCATTATTTTGTTTTTTCCTGTACAGTAAGACTTTGGGAATGAAATGCTACAATCTCCTCTTGTCTATGGTGTTTTTCTGCAATAGTTCCCTATGCAATCATTATAGTAGAATAAAGGAAATAATCTAGGGATAGTGATTCAATAAATAACAGGTCCCCTGTCTACAGCGTAAGCGTCCTTGAGCCACGCACCTGCATGATGACGTCATACCGCAACACTATTGTTTCAGGTTGACCTTGTCTAGAGGAGCATTAGTGGACAAAAACAGTGTAGCCGTGAGATAATAGGGTGACGTCACGACCAGTGAGAACGGCCTGCAGGGGGCACAAGGATTCACTTCTCTCTTGGACACTGGCGGGTCTGGAGACGTTAATTATGATCCTAGCAATTGCGTTGGCCGTCAGTGGAAGAGCTTAGTTTCGCTGGGGTTCTGTCTGCCTCTGATGGGGTGCGGATGTGTGGTTCGTCACTGGTGAATGGTGTTCGACGATGCAGGTGGATTTTGTGACGAGCGGATTTCCAATGGGGGAATGCTGTGAACGTGAAAAATTATGGTGAGTGTCTTTTCACTCTGTTCAAGTGTTTGTTTTCCTCTGTTGCCCAGCAGTCGTGCAATTTGTCCTGACGTGTTCTGACATGCCCCGATATGCATGCTTTCCTTTGTTGACGCTTTGTATTTTTTCTTTTTTGACAATGAACATTGTTGTCTTGATGATAGTGCTGCCCTGAGTTCTGCGCTCCTGGTTACCCGTACTCTGTGTTGATTTGTTGAGTGCCTTGTCCTCGTATTAGCCATTGATGGAGTTATGTGTTTGGATATTTTGTTCTTTTGCAAGTTTCATTTAGTAAGACTTTGGAATTCCTACGATCAGCTTTCATGCTCTTCTGCAATAGCTTCCTATGCAATCGTTATAGAAGAATAAAGGAAATAATCTTGGGATAGTGATTCAATAAATAATAGGTCCCCTGTCTAGAGCGAACGCGTCCTTGAGCCACGCAGGTGCATGATGATGTCATACCGTGGCACTATTGTTTCAGGTGGACCTTGTCCAAGGGAGCATTAGTGGAAAAAAACAGGGTAGCCCTGAGACAATAGGATGACGTCACGACCAATGAGAACGGCCAGCAGGGGGCGCAGGAATGCTCTTCCCTCTTAGCCTCTCGCAGGTGGTCGCCCCAGAGGGCGCTAGGAGCGCGCATGCGTAGCTGCCGCGGAGCGTCGTCCCAGTCAGGTTCTCGCTGGCTGTTGTTGCCAGAGCAGACGTGTGCTCCCCGCGCTCGCTCAGTTTCTGGCTGGCTGTCGCGGAGAGCAGACGTACGCTCGGGTGCTTCGCGCTCGCTCAGTTTCTGCCTGGCTGATGAGCAGTCGCCGCGGGGGAAAAGGTGAGTGATTTGCCGCGCCCCTTTTCTCGCATGTTTGCCGTGTTTAGCGGTGACCAACGAGTGATTTGTCGATGTTTGACCGCGCTCGTGTTAAGCCTTTTCTCGCATGTTTAGACTTGTTTAGCGGAGAGCAAGCCTGTTGTTTAGCGGTTCCTGCCTTGTTCAGCAGTGTTGGCATTTTCTACCTGCCGCTAGTGTCTTGTTCTGTCTTTCTCGCCTAGAGCTATGATGGTGGCGCCATCTGGTGTGATGCCTTGCAACTAAGTGGCCACCTGTCGTCGATCTCTGCAACTGCTGGGTGCCAACTACCAACATCACTGCCGCTGGTCACCCTGGAGCAGTTTCTTCACCGCGACATCGTTGATTTTCGAATAAATTGTTTCTCTCCACTCTATTTCTATCTATTTATTTTATTTTCTACCTGTTTTTTTTTAGCAGCTCAACTTGCCCACAACTCACACAGTGGTCTGGACATGTCTTAGATGCTCCCCAATTAGTGTAATGACTCACTGAATGATCCTAATTACTGTGGGGGGTCCCAAATTGCTCTAATTGCTCATTAATGGCGTCCAGGCCACTGTGTGAGTTGTGGGCAAGTTGAGCTGATCATATACTACTGGCGTCTTCACCTCAAACGGATTTGGAGGGGCAAGGGAAGCTGTCGTGGTCACATTAATCTAACTTATCACTGAACTAACCAAATTGATGATGTCTTAGGTTAGTTTAGTGAAGTTAGGTTAGATTAATAGGGCCATGGAAGCTTGCCTTGCCTCCAAATCCGCTTCGATAATGAAGTCGGGAGGACGAGGCAAGCTGCCGCACACATCTAGCCTAACTTATCACTAAACAAAGTCTATGATGTCTTAGGTTAGTTTAGTGATAAGTGAAGTTAGATAAATGGGGCCATGGTAGCTTGCCTTGCCCCACCAAAGCCGTTTCAATAACGAGGTGAAGCCGACTCGTAGAATGGCGACGCCGAAGAACACTGAAACCAGTCTTATGACACTGTGTGGGTTGAACGTTTCTTGAACACGGCACTTTCCGCAGCAGTGGGACTGCACTTGCATTATTTCTCTTCTTTTTTTTCACACTTTTTACAATGGGTTCACAGAGTCCTAGAATTGACTTTCCTGCACACAAATAAATGAATTGAAAAGTTCCGCTAAATTTACAAACGTACAGTTACACTGAGCGATCTTTGAAGTGGGCTTGACCCCTATACACGGAAGCGTTGGGTGAAGCCAACTTTCAAATGGTGACGTCTACCGAAGGAATGCCCAAAATGGCCAACGTACGACGCGAAATACCACACACGGCGGAGACGCATTACGAAGCGGCCATGTTAGTGAAGAAGAGACAGGAAATGGGAAGCGCGAGCGACAAGTGATACGTCATTGGGCGCGTTATGCAGGCTCCCGAGCGCCATATCCCGGGTTCGTAGGGGAATGTACCCTTGGTGTCTCCACACTCCACTGTTTGTGAGGTTTGTGTTTGTTTGTGAGTGTCTCCACTGTTTGTGAGGCTATCCGGAAGCCGAGCACCAGAGCCGCTGAGCGCGCGCCACCTATCCAGCTTCCTTCTGTCGTCTGCTTCTAAGTAAACATAGCAGTAAACCATAGCAGTCCTCTGGAATCGTATCACTATTCACCGCCGACATCCGGTGATTCCGGAAACACAAAAAGGGTCGGTTGCAACGTGCTGGAACGGTTGCGCCATTTCGAAAGACAGTACACCGAAGCATGCGTCACGCTCCGGAACTGGCCCCGACCTTCCCCAGCGTTCTCAGACTACGAAGAAGGGGTGCGCAGGGTGCACATGGAAACGTGCTGTCAGGCATTGAGGCACATCGGCATCAAAAACGGCTAGCGGTGCGATCACCATCGTCATGAACGCTTCTTCGCCTTTCTCGGGTTTTCTGACTTCCTGGTAGCATCTTGTGGAGCTCACACGTGTTTGTACCGATTCCTTAATTAAAACGTTCTAATCACGCTAACATGGCGCAGCTACACCAGGATCTACTTGGGTGAAATATTCAAGGTTTTCGACGAGATTTGGCAGCGACACCCGAGAGGATTGTGCGAGGATTCCGAGGATTGAGCCGGATTAAACTCTGCGAGGTATGGCATCGAGGAACGAAACGGCAGCCATGACGGAGCCCACGACCAACTCAGACGACGCTCAGTATAAGGAATTGGCGTTGGCAGAGCAAGAAATTCTGGCCCAGATGAATGAAATGCGGGAACAACTGCGTCAATTGCGCCTCAACAGTGCACCCAACGAAGCGACGGCGGCAGCAATGGGCGCCACAAACGGAGGCGACACTACGACATATGTTCCGAGCGAGAAGTCGGGACTAGGCGTACGGACAGACGACGTTACCTGGGCGCCTTCGACCTCGACAACGACATACGCCCCTAGACAGACTGATCTCCTGTCGATCATCATCGACACGCAGCGGCGCATCACCGAATGCATGACTGCTACTTCACATTCTCTGGAAGTCCATCCGACGATCGACACATCTTCAGCCGTCCCGGCTTACGACGGTAACGTTCTTACGAGTGTCTCCAGCTGGTACAAGAAGTGGGGAGAGTAGCCTCACTGGCACACTGGACACCTTCATTGACGCTACTCAACGCCATCACCCGTCTTAGCGGACCAGCACGGGATTGGCAGACAGCCTATGGAACTGGCTTGCGCGAGTGGGAGACGTGGAAGGAAGCAATCTGCGAGCGCTTCCGACGAAAGATGTCTATGCAGGAGTTCATAGACTACCAATCGCGACGCTGCCTGCAAGACAATGAGAGTCTGGTGGAGTATATTTACGCCAAAAATGTGATGCTCGAGAAGGCGCCATATACGCTAGCTGTGGATGAGAGGATATCTCTGATCCTGCATGGAATCAGGGACGACAGATGGGCTGTGCCTCTAACAAGTGCAGGTTGCAAGTCCGTTCTGGAGCTTGTCGATAGAGCGCTGCTGCTGGACTCGAGAAGAGCGCTGGGAAGCACGGATTCAGATGGTGACGTGCACACTCATCGTCGTACTTCGTCGCTCCGCTCCTCCGGTCAGCCGTCGGCAGCCCATTTTCGCGTCTTCAGCAGCACCCGACCCGCTGCTTCCTACAACTGTGGAACTCCAGGACACATTTCGAGGGATTGTGCTCAGCCGAAAACCGAAGCAACACGAGCTTAGCACAGACGTCGTGCCGCTATGGAAACGTCGAGGAGACAGACCGTCCCAAAGAACGTGAACTGCTTTCTGCGATCACACAGAGGCAATCTACCCATCGTAGACGCGATCATCAACGATAGCCACGAAATTAAGGCCTGTATCGACACCGGATCAAACGTTTCGATCATCAATACTAAGGCATTACCTTCGGGAATCGAAACCGTGCTGTGGAACAACGACGAAGTTCTTCACGTTTTAAACGGAACCCTTATCCCACATCGCAGCACTGAACTAGTCTTTCAAGTAGGCCACACGAATGTACGGCTACCAAACATCGTCGTGTCAGAACTTCCTCCTGCAGTGGACATGATTTTGGGGTCGGACTGGCGTCGCCTTGCGAACGTTGACGTTCTGTTCCACAGGTCCAACGATGTCACGATCGTCCACGTCTCGAAGGATTGTAGCGGAACCGCAGTTCGAGACCCTCCCGGCACCCCTTCACCTGCCAACAGCAAGACGACAGGCGAAACCTTCATCGCATCGTTCTGTAGCCGAACTCCTTCAGACGGGGATGTGTGCTTCCCAGCGGAACTACGTGAAGCGTCGAGTGTCCCAGAGGAATCTCTTCTGCGAGGAGTCGACGAGGCGATGCGTGCAATGACGAACGACGCCACTCCCAATCAGCGCTCAAAACTTCGGGAGATACTGCTGAAGAATCACGCCGCGTTCACCGATGACCAAAACCGACTTGGGCTTTGTACCCATACGGAACACTCAATCAACCTAAGAGACGACATTCCTGTCGCAAGCAGGCCTTACAGATGCAGCCCAGCACAACCGGGAATTCATGAATGGCAAAGTTAAGGACTACATGAACAAAGGGATAATAAGGCCGAGCAATAGCATGTACGCAGCGCCTTCGATCGTTATCAATCAGCCGCACCACCCTACAACCCCGAGGCGTATGGTGCATGATTACAGGAAGCTGAACGCAAAGACGGTATGCGAGCCGTACCCTATGCCAATGATGGAAGACGTTTTGGACGACGTCATGCGTAATCAGTCGAGATACTTCACAGTCATGGATATCAAATCGGCATTCCTTACTATCCGGATGAAGGAAGACGATATCCACAAAACAGCATTCGTGGCGCCTGACGGGAAGTATGAATATCTACGCATGGCCTTCGGGTTCTGCACCGCGCCTCAAACAATGCGAATGGTAATGAGACGCAGTTTCGAAGGTCTTCCGCGTACTGCGGTCTACATGGACGACGTTGGTCAAGGTGCAACCTCAATCGACGAATCCTTACAACTTCTCGACGAGGGACTTCAGAGAATCACGCACGACCAATGGCTTGCGAATGGATATCCTAAAGTGTCAGTTTATACGAGACAGCGTATCTTTCCTCGGCTACGTGATTACCAAGGAGGGAAGAATACCAGACCCCAAGAGAGTAACGGACGTAGACAAGTTCGAATCGTCACGGAGCCTGAAGTGCCTTTATTAATTCTTACAGTTTGCCAACCACTTCCGGAAATTCATCAAGGGTTTCTCGTCCGTATCACTTCCACTCCGGCAGCTCCTAACGAAAGGAGCCCAATTCAATTGGACAGACGACAGTCGACTCACTGAAGCTGGCCTTGAAGAACCCTCCCATCCTGGCGAACTTTAGAACTGGTTCTCCAACAACAGTGCATATTGACGCAAGTCAGGTCGGGCTTGGAGCCATCTTGACACAACTGCAAGACGACTGCGAGCGAGTAATAGAGTACGCCAGTCGAGTACTTAACAGTCACGACTCAAAACTGCATTTTAACGTGCTCGAATGTATGGCACTGCACTGGGCAGTAACCGAAAAATTTGCCATCTTCCTAAGAGGAGCACCTCGTTTCACGGTCATAACGGACAACGTCAGCCTGACGTACATAGCGCACAAAGGAGCAGAAAACAGAAGGTTCGCCCGTTGGATACTGGACCTAGCCGAATACCAGTTCACCGTAATTCATCGTCCGGGAAAACAAAATCAGGCAGCGGATGCTCTTTCCCGTTTACCGAAACAGCAGAAATCACCGGAGGCTCCCACCGGGGAAACAGCAGCTGGAACCCCAGCTTGCTACGCAGTTATTATGAGCAGAGGATGTCACCTCAGAGGGTTCCAAGAAAGAGACGAAGACTGTCGCAGATTCTTATCAAAGGCTGACGAGGATAACTCCCCATACAAGACGAGCGACGGCGTACTCACCAAGATCGTCGCCACGCATCGTCGTGCCAGCGGCATTACGCGAAACAGTCTTGCGGCTGTGCCACGAACAGACGGGCCACATGGACGTTGAGAAGACGAAAGACTTGGTGCGTCGCAAATACTGGTGGCCTTCGATGGCGAAAGATGTCAGTCGTCTTGTGCGTTCGTGCAGCACATGCCAAAGAATCAACGCTCGAACAGTCCGCCCAGAGGGTTGCTTTGCACCCAGAGACGTGCCAGTGGTTCCGAACACGGCGATTTCCTTGGATCACTTCGGACTACTCGTTGTGAAGGATGGTTACTCCCACGTGCTACATTGCATCGATCACGCAACGAGGTATGTCGACGCAGTACCCGTTCCAAGTACGGCGGCGACCTATTATGTGGAGTTCCTTACGAAGCGATGGATTCCACGCTTTGGAGTACCGGAGACTTTTCGGGAGCGAAAAAATGTGCTACCTTAAACATCATAATCATCATCACTTATTTTCGTTGAAGGCACATGCTGGCGTTATACAGGGTTGCTGCACGAACTGTAAACGTGCACCTAGCAAATGACATGTGCATATTTGTACAGTAGATTTAAAATAACATTGCAGAAGTATTGTAATTAAATAGCGCTTGGTGGTGGGTTAGTTCGTATGAGTTCAGTGCGTCCGGCTTTTTTTACTTATGCGCAGTGCCTAGACCTCTATGGCAAGTAATGTGTAGGGAACTTCGGGAACTTGTCCCTGGGAATCGCCGTCGCGGCATGTATGTGTTCCGGGACTGGAAGCGAATATCGTCTGATCCGCAAGCCTTGTGCGAATAAACCAGACTTTCCTGGGCCGGTCTGGAGCTCACCAAGAATGTGTCCCTTTGACACCCAGCCTTTTGACTGGGTGTCACGCTGTCGTTATAACTCTAGGGCGACTCAATAAGAAAAGCCGGATAAATGAAAACAGCGGGTAATTTTGGACATCGGTACGGTGGAAAGCGAGGAGCCACCAATTAGGTTAACAGTTAGATTATTTTAGTATGACGGGTGAACATATACATAAGACAACAAACAAGCTGCTATACGGCATATATATATATATATATATATATATATATATATATGTATATATATATGAGCATATATATATATGCTCTTTCCAGGGGTGTGGCCTTCTCCGATGTCTATGGCATTTAATAATCCTGTAATGCTGCTGCAGTCGAGGACTTGATGGCGCTCCCTCGACGTTGCCACTGCCGACACATGAACACAACACCGGTGCGACGTTTCGTCTCAGTTCATCGCACTTGTCGTACTACATGTCTTACACGCCAGCTCGAAGTGGGCACTCTGGCCACAACCGACTGAAATCTGTGGCTGCGCCTCGCAGATCGCCATTATAACAACCCTCTGTCTTCAACCGGGCGGTTTCTTTGTATTCGTATTTCCCCCAGGTGTGTGGCGTCTTGCGTGCCTTTCGTGATTCCCGCTTGCGCCTCTGCCTCCCCCCCCCCCCCCACCCCGTGGACTGCGTCTGGTAATGCTCGCGCCCCCCGTTACACACTTTCTGACTGATTTATTGCACTTCGAAACTTCGACAGTCCACGTCGTACCACAAACCTTGCCATGGTCAACTCCAGAACCCTGTGAACCTGACACCATAGGTATGTAGCTCTTCTCAAACGGTGACTTCTGTCTTCTCAAACACAGTGACAGTGGTAGGATCTCTGTTTATTGGTCTCTAAATTTATGGCTGCCGGAAGAACACATGCACGGGCCATTCCGTTAGACCGTAGAAGATTACGACTCTGGGCTGACACTGGGGGAGCCGTCGCTCCCCCTGCTCCCCCTGTTCCGGCGCACCTGGTTCCCGGAGCACGAACCTAACGCGCCCATTGATGTGAGCAAGTTTTGCTGCTCCGCCGAGAGCAAGTCTGTTCGATTGGCAGATTGGGAACAGTTCTGGAGTCTCCCAATAGGAGCTTCGGAGCGGCATCCGAGCCAAGTCGCTCCAGGGAGCAACCCATGTTGAATTCCAATGGTCGATTCAGAGCGCCTCCGGAGCAGTTTTGCTGCTCCGCCGAGAGCAAGTCTGTTCGATTGGCAGATTGGGAACAGTTCTGGAGTCTTCCAATAGGAGCTTCGGAGCGGCATCCGAGCAAAGTCGCTCCAGGGAGCAACCCATGTTGAATTCCAATGATTCAGAGCGCCTCCGGAGCAAGTTTTGCTGCTCCGCCGAGAGCAAGTCTGTTCGATTGGCAGATTGGGAACAGTTCTCGAGTCTTCCAATGGAAGCTTCGGAGCGGCATCCGAGCCAAGGTCGCTCCAGGGAGCAACCCAGACTGCTCCGCCAAAATAGGCAGATTCAACCGGAACTCTACGTGACGTGTCACTTGTCGCTTGTGCTTCCTATTTCCTGTCTCTGCTTCGCCAACATGACGGCATCTTCGCCGTGACTAGTCTTTCGCGTCGTACGTTGGCGATTTTGTTTCATGAAGGAAGCGATAAGTCAGACATCACACACACACACACACACACACACAAATAGAGATACGATGATGAGATGGGGCTGATGCCGGCCAGCAGGCTGGGCGCTGCCCCAGTGCCACAATCACAATGGCAACGTTCATGCCGCAAAACATGGCGTTATAATGGAACATGCGTACCTTCTTCTTCCTCCGTCTCTGGCAGTCATCCATCAAGGGAGATTTTCCAGAGTTAAAATCCAAGTTTGACGCAAGCGTTCTAGTCGCAGATTCGGATCACTTGCTCTAGGCCAGATCAAGCCGCTCCATTGCAGAGTCTGCCCCTTGCTCCGACTCTGCCATTGGAATTCAACATGAGAGTTCCGGGTGAATCTGCCTTTTTTGGCGGAGCAGTCTGGGTTGCTCCACGTGGGTTGCTCCTTCGAGCGACCTTGGTTTGGTGGCCGCTTCAAAGCTTCCATTGGAAGACTCCGGCGCTGTTCCCAATCTGCCAGTAGAACTGACTTGCTCGCGGTGGAGCAGCACAACTTGCTCCGGAAGCGCTTCCAATCTGCCATTGGAATTCAACATTATTCTGGCCAATCGTTCGCCCGTAAAGAACAGAATGAGCAGGTGTCTGTGCAGATATAGCGACCGGTCCCGTCACAGGCGAGAACTTATTGCAAAACCACACTGCGCTGCGAACGGTGAAGTCGAGACCGTCGTCAACAATGGACGAGAGATATTCTTCAGTGTACATATCGCTCGTCAAGTAATGGCGTGCTTCATGCACTCCCTCGAGAACGGAAACCGAACGACGAGACGTGCACATCGACTCTCGGTGAGCGATGCGCAGGTGTAGAATCAGGCATGTCCGAAGTACGGAACACAGAGAAGGATCACAGTGAGCCTACTCGCCAGGCGCCTTTATTCCAGGGCCGTCCTTTCTCCTTGAAATTAAATCCTTTCTTTGGAACGAACATGACAGTTTGTTAGACTGTATGAACGCATCACAGAGCAATACGCATTGTATAGTACATCCGGGTCGCTCACCAAGCTTCTTCGCGGGCGGAAGCCTGTTGAATATTTCGTTGTCTCGCGTCTACGAGGACGACGACGTTCCAGGTCCCTCTCACGCGATCCCCCATTCTCGGCTCATTCCCTTCTTTTCCTTATCTTCGCACTTTCTGATGTAACTAATGGTATCTTTGGCTAGCGGTACCATCGCTCTTCTCCAGAGCGCTCTGAGCTGGACGAAAAAAGGAGATGGAAGAAAGAAACAACTGCCGCAGCTGTTGTCAGAGCGCTCCGATTTGACCAGTGGAAGATATAGTGCGCTCTAGAGCGATCGGTGGCTGCCAGTCGAAGATGCCCTAAAACTCGCTGAAGCGAGCGAGTTTTAGTTACATCAGAAAGCGTTCACAATAACAGTTTCGAAAACACGAGAAGCCAATCACGCTCTTTCTTTGGAAGTGACATCACATTGCTAAGCTTGGGTTTGATAACTTCTCTTATCGTATCGTTTTCGTAGAATTCTTCCGATGCACTAGAACTCCTTAGCTCATCCCCTCTCACTGTCCAGAAGGAAGGCGCGGTAATCAAATCATGGGGCGGGCAACTGTCTGGCCCCTCATCTTCCTTGGCGCACTACAACTGCGCACCTGCAGAGAAACGTAAGAAGTTATGCGGCAGCGGCATTTCAGTTTTGATTTGAGCTTTAAAGTGGCCAGTTCAAGCTAAAAGTGCCATTGATTTTTTCGTATCATAAATCAATGAAGCTTAAAAACTGATAACGCAAACTATAAATACTGTCTGTGAACATGGATTCTCCCGGCACCCCTTCACACACTCCTAATACGATATCTGTCGAAATCGTCTTTGCGAATGAATTTTAGCGGCCGTTATACTTAGCAGGGCGGACACCCCGGCACAGCATGTTGGGTAGTTTATTATCAGATTAGCTGTTGGCATGTTGGCTGTTTGCATTATTTGTCCAGGTTAATCTAAGTTCGCTGTTGGCAATTTTCCTCGCGTGACGACATTTTAGGCGGCTTATTTTCAATTGGAGGAGCACAAAACATTTATTTCCTGCAGTTTATTTTGCAACGGGGATTTCGATCACGTGGTCCGCATGGTTGCTGAGAAGGCAAAGACACTTCGGCGGCACAATTTGGTGCCGGCGAGGCCAGCTCGACACTCCCCCCCTCCCCTCCCCCAAGAAAAAGAAAGCTGTTCTGGCCTAACCTGGACTAACCTCACCAAGCTGCGCTGACGCAACGCTTCCTACCTTTTACAAGATGGAAGAGTTCAAATCCGTTAGTCTTGCCAAGGCCACGGTTCTCCTGCAGGAGTGTTTCAGGTTGTATTGTATAAACGTATATGAAAAACGTTCTACACCACACAGTGTTATGATTCTTATATTTTTAGTGTCCGTATATGGCCATCTTTCACTCGTACTCGCATATGCGGTATTTACCTTTCAAGTGCTTTCACTAATTTTTAGAACCCAGTGTTCCGAATAACGAAGTGCACCCTCGATGAATTCTCGAGGAATGCAGGCTTGACCACCAGGTACACGCATCTTTCACCGAGGACTGCTGCACTGTAAGTAACAAACAAACGACTCACCCATAACAAACGAAATCACCTAAGCGCTAATAGCATCCGATTTCATCCCGAATTCTAGAGAAAACATAACCATATCGTTGTCCCCATTCCTCTTCCTGAATACCTATCACAATCTGGCGCAAATCGAAACTTCAACGTCGGCCATCTTAAGCGCAGAATGACTCCGACCGTTCGAAAATTCCCGGCGAAGGGTGACTACTCCAGGGTCACGTGATGCTACGTCATACCAAACTCCCAGGTTACTCGGGTTGAATAAAAAAAAAAACGCGCCCACGTACACACGAGTCTAGACGATAAAAGCTGGTGATCGCAGACAACGCCGCCGCCAGACGGATCTCACACCGACGTGGTGATCATGACTAGCCGCGGTTGCATGAATGTGAACAGAAGCACATCGTATCGGGTTATGGCCGTATTCCGAATATTGAATCTATCCGGATCTATGGTTCCGAATCTTGATAAACACATTTTTATTCAGTGTTAGCGCCGCGAAGCAACTGTGGCTATGAGCGGCGTACAGATGTGGACAGATGGGGGCTTAGGGGGGCCTTACCGAGAGCCACAAAAAGCGCGTAGCATGTGTGGGACGGGTTCTTTTTCTGTTGTATGCTAGTCAGAGGCAGTTGATGCCGACACCGAGCATGCCACAGCAGCCGTTATGTTCCTGTGTGCAATAAAGACGTTTATCGCTGTTACTCGGCCTGGTTCAAGATATAATACTGGCGACGAAGGCAAAATTGGACTTCCACGACGGACTGTGGCAACGGGTACAGCACTGACAGAACCGAAGGCATCAGATGAGTATGGTGAGTAAGTTGGCAGCGTCACATTCGCACGTCTGGATAGAACCGTTCCCTGTTGATACGCCAACAGCATGGACAGCGTACGCAGAACGACTGTCGTTTTACTTCGTTGCAAATAACATAAAGGAGCAGGAAGCGAAGCGCGCTATTTTGTGTAGCGTGTGCGGAGCGGACACTTATGGGGGTTAATCCGTGCTCTCAGTTCACCGGCATCTACGCTGGATACTACGTTCGAGGCAGGACATCTTGGTAAAGCTTCAGAATCATTTCATAGGGAAGCCTGCAGTTCCGTTCGAACGTTTCAAGTTTTACAACAGAGATCAACTATCGGGTGAGAACATTCCGGACTATGTGGCAGCCTTGCGCAAATTATCAGCGCATTGCGAATTTTCAACTTTCTTGGACGATATGCTGCGATACCGTTTCGTGTGCGGTATCAAGAATGTTTCGCTTCAAGAGAAACTATTAGCAACAAGTGATCTCACGTTTGACAAAGCCGTATCGTTGGCCCGCGCAGCTGAAGAATCGCACGTGAAGACTGAAGAACTTCAAAGGTCAAGAAACGTAACCCAGGCAGCACAATATACTGAAAGTCGAGTGCACTAGGACTGCATCCAGGGTAGCATAGGGTAGGTGGAAGGCCTTGAACATACTCGTGAAACTAAAGAACATTGATAAGACACATACCGTCCACTCCTATTGCACTTGACTTTCAGTACATTGTGCTGCCTGCCCAAGCAGCACAATGTACTGAAAGTCGAGTGCAATAGGGGTGGACGGTATGTAGCTTATCAATGTTCTTCAGCTTCACGAGCCTGTTCAAGGCCTTCCAGCACTCGTCCACCCCTATTGCACTCGACTTCCAGTACATTGTGCTGCTTGGGTGGGAACCAATGTTGTGAATCTAGGAAACACTCGTTAAACTTGTTCGCACCTGACCTACGCTGCTCGGTATAAACTCAACTGCATCGCCTTGTAACGTTAGAAAAAGCAAAGACGTCCGTTCTCGTTGGAGTTAAGACAAAACACTAACTTGATTCTATACAACAAGTGAAACAACTCACATATTTACAGTCACACAGAGAGGGAAAAGTCCTCATTCCCAGAAAGACCGGGAGCTCTCTCTCCCTCGGGGTCCCCCACACGGGTGTCAGTCTTGCCGCTGTAAATGTCCTCGGGGCGCGTATACTAACACCAGCGGGTGAAAGACTTCGTGGAACAGTTCCACAACAATCAGCACCTAAGGCGATAACATGCTGGCGTTGTAGCGGTAAACACGATTTTCGTACGTGTCGTTTCGCCAACGCAATCTGCTTGTTTTGTAACAACAAGGGACACAGTGCCAGAGCCTGCAAGAAGAAGGCAGCCACAAGAACAAGTAGGGAAGTTAAAGACAGGGCGCCATCGTCAACCGAGGCGAGCAGCAACAGGATTATTAACGTTCCCTCTACAATATTCGACATAAGTTCTGTCACACCACCTCCAAGTGACAAGTCCCACTCCTTGAGTACTACGCCACAAAATGTCATTCAACCCTTGCTCAACGGACACGCTGTAATGATGGAGGTAGATACAGGATCTGCTTATACTGTTATCACCAAAGCTACGCTGCAACAGCTGCACATCTCTCAGCAACAGCTAAGTCCATCTTCTTTGAAGCTCAAGTCTTATACTCAAGACTACATTAATGTAATCGGAACTGTGACAGTGGGCGTTGAATTCAAGTGCAAGAAAGCTCGTCTTCCTGTAATAGTGGTTGGAGGCAACAGAACGAATCTTCTAGGTCATAATTGGTCTGCGACACTCGGCATCACGTTAGAAGGCATTCACCAATTGACAGTACAAGCGGCGAGTGCGGAATTTCTTTCTGTGGTTCAAGACTTCCCCGAGGTGTTCCAGAAGGGTTTAGGCAAGAGCAACAGTAAGCCTGTGCACATTGAGACTTCGGCATCTGCAACTGCTCGATTCTTCAAGGCTCGGCAGATTCCACTGGCGTTGCGTTCTATGGTAGGCACAGCCATCAACATACTGGTAGAGCAAGGAGTTTCCCAGCCTGTTCGGAGCTCTCGCTGGGCTACTCCAGTCGTTCCAGTTGTCAAGGATAACGGGAAAATACGTCTCTGTGGCGACTACAGGCCTACCGTAAATCAATCTTTGGTACAAGAACAGTATCAATTGCCGACCATGGAACAACTCTTTTCCAGTTTGCAGGTTGTACAGTTTTCTCACAACTTGATTTGGAGCAAGCGTATCAACAGCTGCAGTGGACAGCGAGACAGCCGACGTGCTCACTGTCAATACACATCGAGGATTGTTCCGGGTAACTCGTTTGCCTTTTGCAGTCTCCACAGCAGTTGCTATTTTCCAGCGCATATGGAAATGTTGTTGGCTGGCTTGGATGGTGTACACGTCTACTTGGATGATACTGTGGTGGGAGGACACAACGAACAAGATCGTCTACGGAAACTTCACGCAGAGAAAACGGGCTTCGTTTAAATAAGGACAAGTGCACTTTTGGAGTCCACGAGATAGAGTACTTGGGCTATCGTATCGATAAGGATGGTATTCACCCAACAAAAGCAAAGGTCAGCGCCATCTGTAACGCTCCACAGCCACAGGACAGACAGCAGTTGCAGTCTTTATTAGGACTACTGAACTTTTATCACCGCTTCCTTCCGGGGGCAGCCCACATCCTCGAGCCTCTACATCGTTTACTGGATGAAGGTGTTCAGTGGACGTGGGGACCGAGGGAAGTGACAGCATTCAAAAAGGCTAAGGACCTTCTTAAGTCTTCTCAGTTCTTGACGCACTACGACGTAAACAAGCCGCTGGTACTTGCGTGCGATCTTATGATCTGGGTGTCGTCTTAAGTCACGTGGATGAAGCGGGACAGGAGGTTCCAGTGTTTTTTGGGTCGAGAACGTTGTCTTCGGCTGAACGTAACTACGCCCAGACAGACAGAGAAGTACTGTCTGTCATTGCAAGAGTGAAGAAATTTCACAAATACCTATATGGCCGTCCCTTCAAGATTTACACGGACCACAAACCACTTCTGGGGCTACTGCATCACAGCAACCCAATGCCTGCTGTATTGTCGCCGCTACTTTTGCGGTAGAGTCTGCTACTGGGCCAGTACACCTACGAGCTGGTTTATAGAACCGGAAAACAGAGGGGTAACGTCGACGTGTTCAGTCGACTGCCGCTTCAAGCACCAGAAAATGCAGACGTGACACTATCCGATGTCTTGCTGATTGAATCAGCACCAGAGGTCAATGTGGACGTTTACCAAGTAGCGAAGTTAACGAGGACGGATCCTTTACTTTCGCGTGTTATGCGCTGGATACAGCGCGGGTGGCCTGACGCAAAGCAGTCACCCGAATTTGTGCCTTTTCATTCCCGAAGGACTGAACTTTCAGTGTATCGGGGCTGCATACTATGGGGTAACAGGGTGATCATCCCTCCCAAGCTAAGATCCGGAGTGGAACTGTTGCATTCACCACACCCTGTTATAGTGCTCATGAAGGGTCTAGCACGTAGCTCCGTGTGGTGGCGCGCTCTGGTCAGTGACATTGAACGGGTGACGTTGACCTGCTCAACGTGTCAGCAAACAAGAAACAACCCACCTTGAGCTCGAGTCCATGCTTGGGAGTATGCTACTAAGCCCTGGTCACGTCTCCATGTAGATTTTGCAGGTCCATTCAAGGGGAAGTTATTCCTACTGGTCGTCGACTCTCTTTCAAAGTGGCTAGAAGTACGGATTGTTCACTCCACGTCAGCATCTATAGTGGTGAGGGAGCTCCGCCGTCTGTTCGCTACGCATGGTCTACCTGACGTCGTAGTCTCTGACAATGGGCCTGGATTTGCCTCTGAGGAGTTCAGGACTTTTCTACAGAAAAACAATATTCGGCAAGTGTTGTTCGCTCCCTCCCACCCAGCTTCAAACAGACAAGCAGAGCGTATGGTCCAGGAAACGAAGAGCGCTCTGGAACGTCTGTCGGACCAGGATATAGATGTGAGCCTCACAAGGTTTTTATTTAAACAACATATTCTTCCCTGTTACTCTACCGGAAGAAGCCCGGCCGAACTTCTGTTTTCGCGGCAGCTGAGAACTGCACTAGATTGTGTGCATCCTGATAATTTGGACCTTGAGCGGCAGCACAAACAAGAGCAGTTGGCTCAAGATAATCGTTCGGCCCGAACCTTCAGTCTAGGAGATACTGTTTTTGCTAGGAATTTTTCAAATGCAGGACAACGTTGGAGGCTGGGCATCGTCAGGTCATGCACCGGGCCAGTATCCTATGAGGTACTGTTGGATGATGGGTCTCTGTGGAAGCGTCATGTTGACCACATCCGGAAGCGCTCTCCTGATCTTCCGGATGCACCAGTTTCTACTTAATCTCCAGGCATGGGAACCTTTGATCCTTGTGTTCTCGACTGGGATGACCTCGGTTCCGAGCAGCCTGCAGTTACAGTGCCGTCCAACCCCCAGCCCATGGATGGAGGACCTGCACTGACAGTGCCTCCACCAGATCAACAACCTGCACAAGGAACCAGTGAGTCCTGTCTGAGGAGGTCTACTCGACAGACTCGAACACTCGACTATCTGAGAGAGTGTATTTGAGGGGGGAAGAGTGTTGTGTATTGTGGTATTTTGGATTATCTGTTGTATAATCTTTCGAGATAACGAGTGCTTCATGAGAAGCTCCGGGGGGCGTTACCGACAGCCACAAAAAGCGCGTAGCATGTGTGGGACGGGTTCTTTTTCTGTTGTGTGCTAGTCAGAGGCAGTTGATGCCGGCACCGAGCATGCCACAGCAGCCGTTATGTTCCTGTGTGCAATAAAGACGTTTATCGCTGTTACTCGGCCTGATTCAAGATATAATAGGGTAGTGGGCCGCACCTCGTGTGGCGAATTTTCCCATTCATTACCTGTTGTTAAAACGTGCCTTCCCAGTTCGCCGCCTACAGTCCTGTTGCCGTCTCTGGGATAAAGAACAGTAAGGACATTCTGCTCATCATCTCAATTTGCTATCATCCGCTCATGACACGCATCACAATTTTATTTGGCAATTGGCCATCTTGAAAATATTGGCAGAGTAAAAAGGCACGATCAAATGCTACTGATATTTTGTGATAATGGAATGAGAGACAGAGCATAGCAATAAATAGCAGTCCATGAGTAGCGCACTAAAATAAATATCGATGGGAAACCACTGTCGCTCGAGAAAACGGTTGATCAGCCTTCGTAATACTTTCTCAAAAACGCGTATTTCCGCAAGAAGTAGTCTTTGCACTGTGGTACATCTACCGGCCACGTGCATAGTCGGTTGTTGGGGTTGAACACAGTGCCATCTGGGCAACTTTTCTCGTAGGCAGTGATTTCTTGCCCGCCTTGGTAGACGCAGTCGTAGAACTTTTGACAGTCATTGGGGTGACTGAATGTACCATGAGTCGTACATTTGAAGCCTGACTCTGGGGGAACATTCGGAGGCTCCTCAGGGAATGGCTTAGAAGTCGTCGTCGTTGTAGTTGTGCTGGATGGTTTTGTCCACCATGGCTTTTGCGTAGATGGAACCGTTGATGACATAGTACTGGACGGTCTTGTCCACCATGTCTTTTGCGTAGATGGAACCGTTGATGACACAGTACTGGACGGTCTTGGCCACCATGTCTTTTGTGTAGATGGAGTTGTCGATGACTCAGTGCTCGGCCTTGGCCACCACGTCTTCTGCGTTGATGGCGTTGGGGTAGTCGCCTTTGTGCTTGGTCGTGGCCACCAGGTCTTTTCTGTAGACGGTGTCTGAGATGGAGGTGCCATCGTCGTTGAACTTGGTTGCGGCCAAGTTTTCTGGGTTGATGTCGTCGCTTGGGTGGTGGTGGATGAAGGCTGCCAAGTAGGTTTCTTAGGCGTAGATGGCGGTGGTGGGTACATAGTCGATGATGGTGTTTGACTAGAGGATGGTTGCTGAGAAGATGGAGTCGTTGGACGTGGCCACCAAGTTTTTTCAGTGCTGGGTGTTGGAGGGGGCGGTGCTGATGTGGGTGGTGGCACAGGAATAGAGCCCGTTCCTCCAGAGGCGAAAACCTTATTGATGGTGCTCAGAAGTGGATATCGCAAGCCGTGGCACTTTCCATGGAAGTCGTCAGTCTCAATGGACCACACCATTCCACCTCCTAATCCCATTGCTTTTGCGAAGTTTACTTTGACGGCTATACTGTCCATGTCGTCGTAGCCAACCCATTGCCGTTCGCGGAATGCGTACGGAGCCATATAGAAAGGATCTCGAACCACGGTCCACTTTTCCCGCTCGAGGTTTTCACAGATCTATGGAAGAATATGAAATGAGACAGCGAACCTAAAGTGCTTCTTTGTAACTTTTGGTAATAATAAGCAAACATGCAAGAGCAAACCTAGACAACATGGGTAATTCTAGTGTTCCTCTTGTCAAAAGGCAAAGAGCTTCCTAATAGCTACATACAGCGCTCTTGAGACATCAGTCCCGGACGATTCCGAAACTATAGCGCCGTGATGCCCTTCGTTCATCACCGACGATAACACAGAAAATCCGAATTAATTAATGGAGTAGTTTCTGTGCAATTTGATGCACTGCATGGCAACAGCAGACTGAAGCGGTGCCAAACGTTTGGGTTTCATACACACCTTTCCGGATGCGATAGTCCCTTTAATTGGACCGTTTTAAGAATTTCTTTTGATACAGTCACCCTCAATTGTTGTTGCACGATGGGATACACTTGTAAAGTGAAATAAGATCAAATATGACAAGAGGTACCAACTGTGTCTGCAATTTTTATGGGCCCTTTCTGACATGTGAAGTGCCTATTAGAGCCCCCATGAGGTATCTATGTTTGCTTTTCTCTACCGTCTGCTATCTACATGGTGTCTGAAGTATGGCAGATATGCACTCAATTGAAGAACCAACAGTTGACGCTTACCTCGTTGTACCCCAGAGAGCCCTTCTCCCTTGTGTAGGGGCCCGCTCGTCCTTTTTGCGGGGCACTATCCCTCGGGTTGTGGTTCTCCGACCTTGCCAGCGTGAAGGATCTTCCGTATAGACCTAGGCCTAATATTATCTTGTTCCTTGGAGCTCCTTTGTCGATCCAGTAATTAACGGAGAAATTCTACAAGGAAATATTCTTTAAGCTGCATTTCCAAGAAACGAGAGTGCGGGTTGTGTTCGCTCGAATGGAACTTACAAGATTTAGAATCCTTTCGTCAAGAGGCTCCTCTGGCCGCGAGAACATGGGTGCATGATGTCCGGTTATGGTCTCCCAGCCGCCGTGGAAGTCATAAGCCATGACGTGTATCAAGTCCAGGTATCTGAACAACACAATTGTCAAGAACAATCAGGGGTGGGTCTACGGGGAGAGGTCCTGACATCCGGACATTTCTGGAGCGGTCTGGACAAAGCATTTCTGTCTGTATTGGGCTTCAACTGAGACTTAGGCATTGAACGTAGAATGCTTTCTAATGGACCGGACCCCCGCCTGGCCCCTT
Source organism: Ornithodoros turicata (assembly GCF_037126465.1). NCBI lineage: Eukaryota > Metazoa > Arthropoda > Arachnida > Ixodida > Argasidae > Ornithodoros > Ornithodoros turicata. Next base: position 76,291,324 of record NC_088203.1, on the reverse strand, counting down.
AGAAATATCTTGGATCTTCCCCAGAAAACACCCCTTATTTCAGAGACGATTGGGAAAACCATTTAACCATGATCTGTAACCATTAAGCTTTCCGCAAATTAATTTTGTGAAATAAACTCTCGTGCTTTATCTTTCCCTTTGTCTTTGTCTTTCGTTTTTTGCGAGTTTCTGGCGCAGTTCTGGTATATGGGTTCGAGAGCGGAACAGCCTGTCGACCGTTATAGCACGGTCCATTACTCTCTCCTTAGGCGATGGGCCGTGATTATAGCCTCTAGAGTCTAGAAGATGGAAACAGAAAAAGAGGACCCCGGTCTCATATTGCTCCGTGAGATAGCGATGCCTTAGCTGCCTTTCGACGTGGTTGCTGTTACCCTAACTGTGTATTTGATGTGCCGTGACAGGTTCTAGTGACACACTTTCGAAACGGGCTGATACTATGGTCAGACGTAAAACGACAGCGAGAATGCCAATAAAATGAACAGCGTGACGAAGAAGTCTGATAAGGGGAAGGGGAACAGTGATGCGGCTTATCCACCGAGGATCAAGCACAAACGGCTGGAGAAACCCTGTCCCAGGGTTTCTCCCCACGAAACATCAGCCAGTCCAAATCCGCTAATGGCATACTCGATCAGGAAGGTTATGCTCACTTGGAGACTTGAGGAATGTCATAGGCAGGATCCATAAAATGTTTCCCAGCAGATACAGCTGCAGTGAGCAAGAGACCATGGGGTCGGAAGGCCTCACTGAGTTCCTGCACAATTGAAACTCTTATCGAATGTGTCGGTAATATTACCTGAAATCCAATGCTGACTCGAAGTATACAAACCCTCAGTAAAGCGACAAAGTTCTGCTTGTCCTCCGGCTTGCCTCCCCTTGATCCTGGATACTCCCAGTCCATGTCCAATCCATCGAAGTCGTATTTCTTGCAGAACTCGACGACACTGTCTACGAAGGTCTTTCGACTGGCAGGGTTTTCAGCCATGTTGGAGTATTTGATGGACCCTTCATTCCAACCGCCGATAGCGATGATGGTTTTGAGCTTCGGATTCTGCTTTTTGAGACCCGTGAACCTCTTGAACGCACCTGTACAGTGTTACGTCAAGTGACTATTAACGGTCGGTTGCGTGGCATCTGTATAAGATCAAGTAGGGTGCAGTAGCATCATTAAGCAGCAATATCATGGGAAGGCGCCTTCCGTGCTGACTTTGGCGTTCGTAACTTCACTAGCTGTACAATGTCAACATTGTAAAACTCTTGGTATACGAGATGTCAAAGGCAAGTACCTGCGCCTCGTATAACTGTAGACACTGTCACTACAGTAAAACCATCAGAAGAAGGAGGACCCCCCTCACGTTCCCCCCTCATTTTGTGGTTTTCAGTAAAATCCACGATAAACGGGATAAAGCTGCGGGTAGAAGAGGACTGAAGTATTTGCATTTTATCGCGCCTAAACCCTGCTAGCGGATATTTTATAAACCGTTTTCGAAATTTCAACCCGAACAGAAAAGACAGGAAGGAACCACCCCTGGGCTTCGATAGCTTTACAGGATCCACCAACATCGACAGCCGTGTAGGTCCCCAAGCAGCACTGAATCTTGGACCAATATTGGTTGGTCATTTGAAGGATTGGTCTAATTTTGGACCAGCTTTGCCAATAGCCAGCCAATAATGGCTGCAGCATAAAAATATTTGTCCAACACTGCCAATTACCAGCATATGTTGGCTATAAACGGGCAATGTTGGGCCAACATGTACTGCCAACAACGATATTGTTTGGAAGCTGGGAACGTCGGACTCATCATTGGCGTTATCACGAGAGAATTGGCACAATATGGGCAATATGGGAAGTGGACTGGTAATATGAGAATCCAATATTGGACCGGGTTGCATTTAAAAAATTGGGCCAATATTGGCATCAATAATTGTCAATATTGGTTCAATCTGGGACCAATAATGGCGTGCTGCCTGGGTCAGCCCGTAACACACTTGGAGAGAAGGAGGAACAAGAAATTACACTGGTACCGAAACGAGCGCAGGTCGGAAGACAGCCCTAGAAAACTACGTCATTTAAACACGTTTGGCAGAATACCCAAAGACGCAGCCATATTTTAAATATTGTTAATTCTTTCTTTCCGGGTGCACTGCAACATGGTACGATCCCCGTTCCGACTACCTCTCTTGAAAGAGGACTTCGTTTTCCCGTCACTTTTGGCGCACATAATGTTTGTTGTTACCTTTGCCATAGTTATCCGCCAGGTCGTTCCAGGAGTCCAAGCTCCTGATTCGGTTGTCGTGGCCCAAACCGGCGAAGCCGTACACAAGATGTGAGCAGAGGTGTGGGTCAATGGCCTCTACGGGAAACTTTCCTCCGCCCGGTCTGTAGACGGCCCAGGAACCGTAGTAGCAGACGACCTTGTAGTCATGGGAGTCTGTGAATGCAAAACACGGTTATTTGACTTAGCTACAGCTGCGGAGAGCTATCGGATCCTTTCGCTGCTCAAATGCTTCGTTTCTAATACCAGTCTTTAAATTCCGTTTTCATTACAGTTAAGTTTACAGGTATCCTGGGATGGATCCGAGGCAGGGTTGCACTAATAATAGCGCGCAGTGCCTCGGTGCAGTAGCGTAGCCAGAAAAATATTTTGTGAGTTCCGTGGAAACTTTACATGGGAAGGAGGACTGCCAGCATCGCTTGCTGAAATGGATAGCCCCATGAACTCCAGCTCAAATTACAAACTTCGCGTGCGACCACACCACGTATACTGCTACGCGAAAGCTATCCATACCCGACGGTTAACCTCTACCGCCAAAATAATAAAGTGACGCCTGTCACGAAGTGGGACGGAGTGCAGGAGCAGGAACTGGATGGTACAGGCCATTGAATATGCGAAACACCGTACAGCACCTCAACATAATACTATGTCACAGCGCGTCCTGCGGAAAGCATTAATGAATGCGTGTTGTGCGGTCTCGCGACCATGACATAACGGGCGGGAATGTGTTGTGATGCGGCAGTGTGTATTGTCATCGAGTGAACTTCAGTTGAAAACTGGAGGGCGGCCAATGCGCAATGTTCGACCTTCCCAAAACCTCAAAAATCTTGGTGAGTCACTGCTGGTGGGTTGATGGAATGTTGTCACCGAGTGATCTGCATTTTTCTTCAACTGCCATCAATCCATTGAAGATTTGCCTGCCAATTTGGCGGTATGTTGCTCGGGTGTGTGTATTGTCATGAAGTAGGAGAACAGTCTTTGGAGATAGTACCATGGAGTATATTGTCTTGATTGAAAACTGGAGGATACGGGACAATGCACAATGCTTAACTACACCAGTGAGTGTATTACCATCAAGTAGATAACAAAGAGGAGACTTGAGGAAATGCTGAATCCGCAAGTGAAGTAGTGATTGTCGTCAGTGTGTATTGTCATCGAGTAGAGAACCTACCTATGGAAGTATTCCAAGTCTTGTATTGCTACCTGGAGGATGGGACAAGTCAAAATACTGGAGAACAACTCCACCCGAAGGGCGATTGCTGTGCGTACCAGCGAGATCATGCGAGAAAAATGCGTGAGTGTGTATATTGTCATCAAATAGGAGAACTACTTATGGAGGTACACCCCTGTTAGTATTTGTATTGCCAACTGTAGGATAGGACAAGACGTATTGCTTGCCCACTCACATTTCAAAAATACTGCTGTGACGGTGGTTATGATGGAACCGCTTGCCGTAGTCGGCCACACTTAGGCAGGCAACGTCACGACTATCGCAGTGGGCTGGGCGTGCGTCCTGGGCCGACTTCACAGGGAACTGTGCAGACATTTGTCTTAAAGCGAACATGCTGCCCTCGCCCTAAGAACGAAGAGCAGGTCAATGGACGGCCATTTGTATTGTCAGCTGTTGGATGGGACAAGACGTAATGCTTGCCATCACATCACATTTCAAAAATACCGTGCCACTTGTATTGCCAAGTGTAGGTGAAGATTACATCTTTCTAGGAGCAATACTGCCCCGCGACCGTCAGGCCATATTCCAACTGTAGGTAGGATGCGTTATAGTAATATCCGGTATGCTGTAATACGGTTCAGGAGTGTTTTCCCGGCTGGTTGACACCACCATTTCGCCGTCATTTCCTTTTGATGCTATACAAAGTTGATGCTATAGATTAGTATACGACGTGATACGACCCGTGCACGTGCGACCTCTAGAGGCTGTGAGAGCCGCTTCTTCTGTGACTCTAGCGCTCCTTACATGCGAACGACAGAGATCTGGCGAACAAATGCGTCACCGGCGCGCAATGACTTACTAAAGATATATAAAGTACAGACAATTGTCTTCTTCTTGATCTTATGTGTTTCTGAGAATTCAATCATAATCTTAGCCATAGACAGTAGTCACGAGCTTACCTGCATGTTGCGGTGCGCTCTGGTAGCTCATGATTGGTGTGCAATCCACAAGGGTTATGCTGGCGACCAGTAAGACCAGCACTGCCGTGCACAGCACTCGGAACATGCTGCAAATATCCACACTTCTATAATTAACGTGTAACGGCGATCCATTGCAGACGGCAGTGGGCACATCTACTCTTGCACTTTCGTAATTAAAAACCAGATTGTTTGCGTGGATGCATTGTCTTAATTCTTTCATATGTACGAGGGTATTACCACCACACCTGGTTCGTGTGGACGATATTCGCAAATGTCGCTTATTTCTGCATAACTGCCATAGAAGCATGTCCGAGTAGTTCAATAACCGAAAAACGCCGTACCGAACCGAAAAAAAAAACGATAGAAAAGTACCGAAAACAAAAGAGCTCCACCACCCACATGTGTACCCAACCAAAATACACCAGTTCTCTTGTAAGGTCTAATTGATATGCTGCGGAACGGCGGGCAATAGAGCAGTAGGTCGTCATGTTTACCTGAAAGGCTTCGGATCCATAAGTACCTGCACGATATGTGTTGCCATCTTTATATTTATAGGTGGGTCCACCTGAAAGAGTTATACTTTGGGGGAAGGGGGAGTGTTCCAGTTCGCCCTGAATGACCCCTCCGGAACAACCCTTTCCGGTTCAGAGAGAGATATCGCTGCCGTGTCCTACACCTTGCCCGACAGGCTCTTGACAGTGTTGTGCCCTTTATCACCGTGGAATCCCCTCATTGACACCTGTCACGGCCAGCCCTATAAGATTTCCACGCTCGATAGTGGGTAATGGACGTTTAAGATAAAAGTGGTTCGTCTCGTTAGCTGGTGTCAATACGGGAAACCGGTATGCTGTGTCAGATTCGATGCGCGTTAATTAGTAAACTGTTATTTCTTGACTTGGTGCTGGACTTGGAAAATGTCAGTCGCGTGAATCTGTTGGAGGGACAAGACTTTGTTTTCTATCGTTTTATAGTATACCGAGAATATATGTGTGTATACAGGGTGTTTGCTCTAACGTGTTACAGCGAGCGATAAAAGAAAAGCAAGTGGTACTTTTCTGCTATTTGAGTAAAGAAGAGCACCTGTTTCTTAGTGAAGTAGCTGAAAAGTAGCGCTCGTTTCTCTTTTATCGCTCGCTTTAAATAAAATTTCTGGACACGTTAATATCTCTTTGCGTTCTGTTATAATAATTCACACGCTGTGATTCAAACTTCTTTTGGACAGGGCCGTCGGGAAGGGAGAGAAGCCCTCCACCCCCACCCCACCACGCCCTTTTCATGCATGGAGATCGGGTAGGGTGTCATGTACCTCGTCTTACAGAATTTGCATGTTCATTATGGTGTCGGTTTTGCTTACTGCATGCAATATTTTTTTAAGAATGTGATGAAAATGTGTTTATTCCCGAATTATCACTATTGAATGGAATGCTTCTCATAATCACATTGAAGCACGGTTCTAACCGTGCGTTATGGGGGAGCGTTCCATCGCTCTAGTGTCAGCATGCCATTCTTTAGTTGTTGTTTTTTTCAGCTTCTTGTTTTATATCTGTGTGTGTTTTAAAGCTTGATGCTCAGAAGCCATGGAAGCTCATAAAGCCCACGGATCTTCCATCTTGTACAAAGTCTTGGGTCTTGGGCAGTAACTTAGTTCGAAGTAACTAGTTACTGTTAAAGTAACTAGGAATTGTAACGAATTACTTACTCTTCCTAGAAATGTAATTGTCAGCTGGAACTAGTTACTTTTTTCAGTGACGAGCTACTGTAACTATTTACTTTCGGAATCGTAATTTTTTCACAATAATTTCGGAAGGTTTTCGCATTTTCTTTCTCCACTCGTTGTTGCCTGTTACTCGTGGCTCACACGACTGCCCGTAGCTCCAAAAGAAATGGTATTTAAAAACGGAGCAGCTATCATTTCATTCAAAGGAGGTCCTCAACTTGATTCTACCCGTAGTGACACGCATCTCACTATGCTAGGATATGCTCCAAGTACCCTCGCACAGACGTACAACGCTTACACTCTAGCCAAAGGCCTCAAATTAAAGTTGATTTTGGTATTATACAATGTAAAACGGAACCATTACTCTGATGATAAAAAAAAAAAAAAAACAGTTCCGTGGTCAGTGCTCCCAAGTGCAATATGGAAGAAGCGTTGGTCCCGTCTAGTGCCCCAGATGAGCGGCTGTTCGGCATTGGTAGGTATACTTTGTAATAAACGGGGCAGATTTACAGAGACAACCTTCGTGTAGTAGCTATCGTACGAGTGTAACCTGCACAAGTAGTTGACATTGCAGTAGTGAAGAATCTGATAATAAAGGTTTTTGGAGTTCTTTTTGCCACTTTGGAAAGTAACTGTAAAGTTCCTTATTCCTTGTCTACTTCATTCGCGTACTAACTGTAACTCTAACTCGGTTATTTTTTCGAGTAACTTTTTCAAAGAGTGCTCGTACGTAGCATGCGATAACTAAGTAGCATACCTTCTGGGGAACGTAGAACCCCCCCCCCCCCCGCCGCATTGCACCGCTGTTGTTGTAGGTATGAGAAAAACATATTCCATCGAAGCAACAGAGAGATAACTGTACCAAAATTCGGGGTCCACAACATCCTGCACCAAAACGCCGGAATTCAATAAAATAAACCGAACTTAAAAGCTGATTGCTAAAAATAGCTACGAAATGCTAAATTTGCAGATATGACGAACTCCGCCCTCATACAGGCTTTCCTGCCGCAACTATCCGGCTGAATAAACGTCACAAAGTTCTCAGACGAGATTTTTATCCGGGGCGCCGGCATCACCTGCTGGCAACCCATTTAATGACAAACGACGTTAGATCGTACATACCCTGCAATTGCAGCACAGCGCAGGTTCGGTCGTCCTTCACCTTGCACTCTGCGTGAGAAAAAAGAAGACCCGCTCGCAGCATTCCCTGGGCGTACTAGGAAAGAGGTCATCGGAACGTATCATCGCCAGAATAAGATACACAGGGGTCTCCTGCTGTCAGAACGTCGTCATATGTGAAGGATTTTCACCTTCTCTTTCACGGAATGTTTGCTTTGTGGAATAGACAGGATGTAATTAAGTCTGGGTTCGATCCCTTTTACGGAGAAATATTCCTCGCGATGAGCTGTGGAAAGAGGGTGGATTTTGTGTGACTGGCACGAGAGGTTTGTGACCTGATGAATGTACCTGTGAGTCATATTTTCTATGGAAGCCGAACCTTTACGAGCAAAACAATGTCGAGGCAGCAATGATCTGTCCAGAACACCACCCCTGTACAACCTCTCAAATGTTTGGCAACCCCCCCTTTCCCACCCTTTCTTTCCTTGCAGGGGGCCCTTCGTTATTTCACCTTTGGACATATTTCACCAACATATACATAGAGATTGATCTCAGTTGTCTGGCGACGTAAACACCCAATTATTATTATATACATAGAGATCCTGGATAAACTACTGCAAGACAGGTGTCTGTGCAAATCAGTGGCTGATCACGTGGTCGTAATCAGCTCGGTAAATAACAACACATGTATAATACGCGTGTTGTTATGACATCGCTGGTGGTCCTGTTGTTATTTATCTTGGGGGCTCAGAGATAATCGCGGCTTTAATAGTGGTGGTAGTGTTGTTATTTATTAATACAATTTATATTGATAAATGATACATAACAACGGTGCCACCACTAGTCCTTGAATCTGCGAAGTCCCCCGGCATGTCCACCAAACGGCATGACCGGAGACAGCAATGAGTATGCTATACGTGCAAAAATCTGAGTACATTATACTGATGGTAATGAACAAGCTGTCGTAGGTGAACATTTAGCATGTTTTTCTAGTATACCACAGCACATCATTGTTGGTGCAGCTGTCGGTGACTTTCTTCATTTTCAGTTTATTTGTCAAAAATATGTACATACTTTGTAAACGATGTGAGGAAGATGGGGGAAAAGCTTGTGAGCCCCTTACGAACCCATATTGATCTTGACATGAGATTTTACACACAACTGCAACTGTTCAAGACCATCCAGTCGGTTCAGAATTCGAGCTCATTTTAAATCACTCATATCATAGGCGCCGACTGCGGGGGGGCTTGGGGGCCTGAGCCCCCCGGAACTTTCCCGGCGGGGGGGGGGGGGGCAAGGCCCCCTCCAGAAAATCTACCCAGCTGACACTCAAGATGAAAGTTTCGAGGGATATTCTAAGAATCGCGTGTTTCATGCGAGTGATCATGAAAATCCTGTAAAAATTTGCCTTACAACGTCGCAACACGGAATTTACAACACCCTGCCCGACCTCCGTGCATGCCTGCTGCGCATGGCCAACCTCCTTCACCTCATATACAAATAAACAAACAAACAAACAAACAAACAAACAAACAAACAAGGGGGGGACGTTGTGCCCCGGCCCCCACTGGCAGATTGGAAACTCTCCGCCTATGACTCATATACAAAGCAGCTATAGTTAAACAGTTATATTTCCGTCGCTATATTATGGAAGTTCAATAGCTCCCACCACGTGGATGACCTGCAGCATGATAGATAAGGTCGGTTCTAAACTTGATCTACACTCCACAGGGGCAGTGTTGCTTTACTTCTAGCTATTTTTTTTCTTGGCACCAGTCCTTTTCCTGTTTCTATCTCCAAATGGAGGTTGAATCATTTGCTTCCACGCCGGTATTTGTGTGAACAGGATGAACGGCCTGATATTCAAACAGAAGCCTGTCCGAGGTCACCGGGTCCCGACGTACCTCTACATGACTCTCTTTGCGTCTGTTCGCTCTTGCAGTATTAGCTGTACGAAGTTGTTGCAAGTATTCATTCGTTTTCCTAACTATATTTTGCAATGCCGCACATTTGCAAGATGAGAGAGAGAGAGAAAAAAACGGCAAACCAGACAAGCGGCAGTTTATTAATTACACCTTTAGGTATAAATTACGAAGAAAGGAATTGACTCCGAATATGCGTGTTGCGAGGGCGATGATTCTGGTTTCGTTTTCAGCTCGGCGCGCATACGTCAGTCCACCGTTTGCGTGGAGCTGTGTCGTTACGATTTAGTAAAGAACCACAACGAAAGCCCTTTGCACACATTTATAGGGGATTGGTGGAGTGCCTCTATATTAAAATCACAGCACAAGAAATAGACCACGACTGGAGGGAGGCGATAACATGCATCATCGTTTAGCAGACGACGTACATCGATTTTCTTCATCGGGAACGAGGCTTACGCTTTTATGGACCGGTGCAAACAGAGGAACGTGATCGAGAGTTACAAACATGGACGCATCTGCGTCCGACGTTTCGGGACGGATGTCAAAAAGAACTTCAGTTGCATCAAGCCGAGTGCCTGAAAATGACCTGGTGCCGTTGAATTTTAGTCATTCCTGCAGAGGCAAGTGTTCCTACAACAATATGCGTCGTCCGCTTTGTGAACTTTTGGAAGGCTCACAACTTGGATGATGACCGACCGTATGATGCTGATTTTAGCATAGTACGGGTTTTGCTTTCACATCCCGAAAGTGTTACCGCGCTATTGCTGCATACGTACTGTTTCATTTACGGTTTTAAAAATGGAAAGCTAAAAATGCCGGTATTTAGTGTTTCTTGTGCAACAGAGACAGATGCACTTGCGTGTGCATGTTTGGCTTCACCTGTTGGTGCTTTGCCTTGAGCCTTGCAAGTGCATGCTACGTTGAATGCAAAGCCAAGTAAATGAAATTTTGCTGCGTACAGTTTGTAATACTTACATATGCAGATCAGTACATGATGTTCCCAAGCTTTTATGAAACTGCGCGCGACAGTTTCTTGCCGAAATCTCATTTTTCTTCTACGCTGTTGAACAGGTATCAAAAACGAGCTCTTACTACACGAAGCTGCCATTAAAAACGATGTTTCAACGCTCAAACACCTTATCGAAGCAAAAGTTGACGTCAATGCAAGGACACACGTAAGTTTGCGTTTCCTGTGATCTGTAAAATTGTGCTTATCTCCTCATCATTCCAACCTGTTGTCCAGATGGAACGTGTCCCTCTGCACTGGGCTGCTGCTCATGGGCATTTGGAAGCAATGGCTGCACTTATTCATGCAAAATGCGACATTGAGGTGACAGATAAGGTGTGTGACAGAGTACAGTGCCGCCCAATCTCTGGCCAGACGTTGTATGTGTACGTCTTTAAACTACGCCACCTTCTGTTGCAGTACGGCATGCGTCCCCTACTGATGGCTGCGTGGTTTGGTCACAAAGGTGCCGTGCAAATGCTGGTTGAAAATGGGGCCAATTGCAGAGCTGTGAACAGGGTAAGCTGGGTCAGAAAGACTTTAAAAGTATTAGAAACATTGGAGATGTACTTCTGGTTTCCTAAAGAATTTCAACCCTGGTTGGGCAATGTGTATAGACGTTCTTCAAAGTGGTTGCTAAGTACAGCACACTTCATTTCATGAAGGGAAAAAAAAGATAAAGAGGCATACGCGTATCAGCTGCAAGAACATTAATCTATATTCTTCTCATGCGTAGAATAGCATGAGATTTAACTTATTCACTAGTGATGCAAATATCGAAATCAAATCAAAAATCAAAGAAACATCAACATTGTAAAAAATAAGTGATAACATCAGTTAAAATATAGATATTTATATAGATATTTTAACGATATATAGCGATATTTTATCAATATATCAGAATTTTGAAACAAAATATCGATATTTGAAAAGCTGTTACGCCATTACTTGAACAACTGAAAAAAGTTGCCCTTGTTTTACCATTCCCCATGCGTATCACTGCAGATGCACGTAATGAAGACCCTATCAGGTAAAATATGTCTGTGTGGTTTCTCTTAATGCAGAACTGTTACATTTTCATTTCAAATAATTCATCTGTACTAACTTACCTCAAAATTGTCGGTCGTGATACCAGTTGGCTCGAAGGAATGCCAAAGGGCTGGATTCGTGAGAGACGTCTTACGAATAAGCAATCGGTTTCTCAACTTTGTTTCTAAAAAGTGGCATCAAAAGTATTTCCCTCAAGTAAATAGACAGAGTCATTGAAAAATGACTGAAAGCAATATACACACAAAAAAAGTGCACACGTCTAATATAGCAGAGCTAGGCGATTGCTGCCCTCAACTCAAACTCGATGCGGTTGACAAATTCTGCAACATTAACCCTGATACACCCCTAATGTGCATCACATCTTCACATGGAATATCGGCATCCTGTTGTTTAACCATCTCCACATCCCCAACACTTCCTCACCACCAAAGCAAAACCAAATCAAGAGGGAGAGAGGAAAAAAATTTGTCGTTTGGTTGATAGACTCGTTGACTTGCTCCTTTTTTCAAATCCGCCATTTCAGAAGCCACCAAATTACTGATATTTTGGAAAGCTCTAAAAACAGACATAGACATACAGATATCTGTGTGTCCGTGTCTTCATTGGTTTTTAGCGCTTTTAATATCGCCATGTCATGCCAACAGGCCCAGTTTGACGCTTTACGTGCTGATATTTCAGCATGCGTATTGATATCTATATTGATGTGAATATCGATAAAAGTATTGGTAATATCGCTAAGAATACCAATATTGTTGCATCCCTAGTATTCACTAAAGGTATATCATAGCACTGTCATGGAACAGAATGTAGTTATTGTTTGTGTTGCCCCTTTGCACTATGTCTATGCATTGATTACATACTCTAATGTTTGTTGGATACAGAAGTGCGTAGTGTACGCTGTTTTGCATGCGTGGATGACTGGAATGTCTCAGCACTTTATAGTAAGCTTTTGTTGGCTGAAATTTTTACCTGTAAGTCTCACCACAGGATAGTAAACCACATTAATGCTGTTTAATGGTTATGGTTGGATTGAAATGCTCCACAATTGCTTTTGAGAGGCGATTTTATTAGGATCCGTAATCTGGCAGAAATTACAGCCTAATGTTCATCCATTGCAGTGTAAGCCCATTATACAAAGCACCCAAACTTGGCAACGTGTTTACTCCAATTAATATTGTGCGAAATGATGCTATGTAACTGACAAAGCCAAACTGCAATCAACAATCCTTTTGTGGTTCTGATGATCAAGCAGTTTTCTGTTCCTTTTATTCTCTTTCCCCGCAGCAAAGCCAGACATCGCTGCATTGCTCTGCACAAAATAACCACTTCGAGGTGCTAGCGTTCCTGCTTGACTCAGCTGAGACTATCAAAGTTAATGCCATTGACAAGGTAAGCCCACGTCTGAAATAGGTAACATTGGCCTTTTGAAGCTGGAGTTGTGTTCCCTTTCAGAATGGCCAGACTGCCCTGCACATAGCAGCCATCAACAATAACATGGAGATGGTTGAAAAGCTTCTGCAGTACAAGGCCGATGTCACTGTCAAGGACAAGGTTCAGCACTCTCCCACACTTTTTCATTTCATTTTCTCTCATGAGTTCTTCACACCAACACCTCCCGTTTTGTTTTAGCCCATTGATTCCGTGAAGCTGTTTTGTTTGCATGAAGGTAAATATGATTTACAAGTTTTTATTTTACTAGATGTGTCTGGGTGGGTGACAAAGCCTTTTTGTTTTAATGTGAATATTCGTGACTTTGGTTACCATCCACAGTAGTTCTGTTTCTATTTAACTCCTTCCTTACCGCCGCAAAAATGGGCATTTTTGGGTGGTTTGACAAATATATTTTTTGTGGCTGACAGTATCACTTCAAAATATGTTGTTATATGGGAAAACATAGCCAACTGAATTCCCTATCAAATGATGTAAGTTCCAGAAGCAAAGCTGTCCATGTATTTCCAAAATTAATTTTGGAACACAAAAAAATCGGCGGAAACCGCAGAAACCTCATGAAGATACGCCTGTATCTTGAACAAAAATATCAATCTACAAGTTCCAAAATATACAAAATGTGGCCGATTTTGTCAGATATAACCTGCAAATATCAACACTCTGGATCAACAAGTTCATGAGTTGTGGAAAGTAACGTCAACACTGATGTTGTTAATGTATCCGAGAGACGGAGTTCATTGGAGGGCTAAAACAGAAATGAGCATCATAATTTCTGCAGAAAACATAGTTTCATGTTCAACTTTTTTGTTCTTGTACCACACTTTACTTTTTCCCCCACTTCCTATTCCTCCCGCTTAGTTTTGAGACAGGGTGAACAGCAATAGTGCAAATTATACATATCCACTCATTCAGGACGAAAATCTGATTATCTAACACCATCTGAGTCATTACGTATTTGCGTTCTAATAAACAAAATCAAACCCAAATATGCTTCAAATGCGAGTATTGCGCATTTGCGAAAAAGGTCCCCCGCGGGAACGCAGCGCCGCGACCAAGATAAAATCTCCACACTGCCTCCTTGGCGCAGAACCAGCTTCATAAATCACCACCACAAGGTAAAGATAAAAGGGCGCAGTAAGGAAAGAGTTAATGGTTTTCTTCTTTTCGTGGTTGTCGCTACATATTTGTTTTTCCTGCTATTTTACTTATATGGTTTAACCCTTCTGAGGGAAATGCTGAATGTATCATGTAAATATAATGTAAATGTTAAATTATTATAAAATCTTAAGTTGTGAGAGTTATTTTGTTGTGATATGCATATTCTGTGTCATTGCAAGCTTATCACAGTTACTTTTTGTGTAGCTTTAGCTTGTTGTTTTTGTATGCAACAACATAGCACACACAACACAACAAAAGAAAAACAGGGTTAAGTGATATGAGCACTAGACAGAGACTTGCAGAAAAAAAGGTGCAATTGAGGAACAAACACTTCAAAATCAGGTATGAAAAAAACACTGTTACCTTGCAGAATGAAAGACGCCACATCTAGAACAGAGTACCCCTACATGGCGACACGGTGTGTGCCCTGTTGTAACGCTAGCATCCCATACACTGCTCTTTCTCTCTCCTTTTTTGTCCTTTTTTCGAGAGTACCATGTGAGCAACATGTAGGAGCACCCATCTCGAATAAAGAGTTGTTAATGGTCTTGCCTATACCGATGGTATAAATACCACAGGCAGTTACTGTGAGAAAGATGCGTGACAGCAGTGCAAAAGGAACTGGAATCATCTGTTGCATTGTTTGTAATTTATGAGTGAAAGAACCTGCAATGTATGCATAATGTAAAACCCCGAGACTAGGGAAGACGAAGGGACAGACACAACACAAAGACTTGAGTCTTTGTGTTGTGTCTGTTCCATCGTGTCCCCTAGTCTCGGGGGTTTTACATTATGCATCAACTTCACCAGCTCACTTGCTTCTTAGCCATCTTTTCACTGCAACGTATGTTTCCCGTTTCCTCAAGAAGCGGAGATAGCTCAAATTGGTCTTCTCAAACGATATCTTGTGATGATTGGACAGATCGTTTGAAGATAACAATCCACATTATCTGCTTTCTTAAGAGGAAGAGCTTACATTGCAGTTTCTTTCACTCATAAATCACTAACAACGCAACTTATGACTCCCATTCCTTTCATGTTGGTGACAAAGCAGCAACATCTTTGGTTCAGCGAGGATAAATTTTTGCTCTTTAGCGTGCCCTTTATGGTGTTAGATTTCTCGAAGGATGTCAAGTAGAACTTGAAGTATACATTTTCCGAAAAAAAGCAGCCCCTTAACAGATTGACAGTATACATGTACATGAAAGAAATGTGCTAGAGGGATGGTTGATTTTCATCTTTGTAGACTGGCTGTACAGCACTGCATCATGCATCCCAAAGGGGCCACCATCTTGTTATGGTGCGACTTCTGCGTGCTGGCATAGAAGCTGATGGCTTAAATCAAGTAAGACCCTGTTATTGCACTTGACGAGTTTGAACCAAATAAATAGTTGTTGTAACGTCTTGCAGAGTGACTGTATTCGTGTCAACTGCATTTCTATTGAATATGCTGCTTTTCATTTTTTCCTTAGGAAGGTAGCACGTCTCTGCACCTAGCTGCTCAAAACGGCCATCAAGCTGCGGTTGAGATTTTACTCGAGCACAACTGCGCCATAGCCATGAGAGATGCAGTGCGTAATGCCTATCTTACTAACAGGTGCCATAAAAAGAGAAAGACGTCTGATCTTATTTTATGTCACACATACAGAAAGCTAGGACGGCACTGCATATTGCTGCCTCGCTGGGCCACTTGGCAGTGGTCGAGACGCTGCTGCAGTTTGGTGCCTCGCTCGATGTTAAGGACAAGGTAAGACGCATGGATGTTGGTCAGTATTCTTGCTGCGAGGCTCTGAGGGTGGAAAGGCATTTGATTTACGTGATGTTGCTGCCCAATGTGTGCGTGATTTACGTACAGGTCCAGACAAAAGTTTCGGGAACAACAGAGCGCCATATTTCTTGATCGGAGTGACACCCTAGTAGCGAATGGGAGTGGGCACACTTACTGCGGGGTGCATGGAATATGCAGTCACCTGTCTGTTAGTCTATGTCGCTCCGATGAAGATATACCCCACCCCAGTGTTCCGTAAACTTCAATGTTGATCACATTTTTCTTTCTTCTTGTTGATATGTGCCAGCAGTCTTTCTCTTGTTAGTATTGTCTTCCTCCTCCCGTATTTACTTACGTAACTGAGGCATATCTGAGGCATCTAAAAATGGAATGCATATAAAGGGGAGCATTAATTATGCTAGAAAACAATTGGATATGAACACTCAAGGCATGCTGAACAATACTACACTTTCCATCCTGAAATTCCTGACTCTGTGCCCAGCAACCAACAGGTACTTTCTTTCTCTCTTTCTCGAATCACAATCATTTTACGCTGATGGATGCCTTCCTTTCTCTGCTTTCTTGAGATTGCGTTCCGTGGTCGCCATCTTCTTTGTACAGTCAAACTCCTTTATAGCGAACACCTTTTTAACGAAAATACCACTACAGCAAATTTTTTTGCAGTCCCGCTGGAGCCCTATAGGTCCAATAATGGGCATCCTTTTTAACGAAAATACCTTTACTGCGATTTTTTTTTTGCTGTCCCCTGAGTTTCGTTGTAAAGGAGTTTGACTGTATACAGTCGTCGACTGTTTCCTCTGAAGGGCTCCTTCACAAAAAACATCCAGCTGTTGCACTATACACTGATATCAGTTCTCCCATTACTGCCACAAATTCGATCTGGCATGTCAACTGTCATAATTGAAACAAATGACGTAAAGCATTACAGCCATTAAATACTGGATTCATTTTTATCTTCTTGCACTCTAGCATGGGAACTACCCTTTGCACTTGGCAGTCCTCGGTTGTCATCCGAATATGGTTGACCTCCTTGTAAAGAAAGGAGCTTCAGTGAATGCAACAAACACAGTAAGCTGTAAACCACACTATTGCCCGGTGTCGTATAATGTGAATGCAATTCCTGTGCATATGAAGAGACATTTAATTTGCATACTTTGCATTAACAGAGACTGCAAACACCATTGCATATAGCTGCAGAGCTGGGTTTCACTGAAGTGGTTCAAGTTTTAGTGAACCATGGAGCAGACCTGTTCTTACCCGAAAAGGTTGGTCTCACATGGAACTGTAATCTGTCTACTGTGGTGCAGTCGAGCCTGTTTATATTGACGTGGGTGGATATATGGAATTCCCTTTCAGTTTATCATTGTGTACAGTTGATAAAATTGAAAGTGACAAAAGTTTGTTAGCGTAAGCACAAGCCGAAGGCCAATTTTATATGTATACATATTAAGAAAATGGTTAAAAAGCAAGTGAGCTGGTGGCATCAATAGATAGATTTTGTGCATTTTCCTTCTCGTCCCTAATCTGTGTCTTTTTGCATTACATCGTAACATATGATTAGGGCCTGACTTTTTCGGGTTTTATTTTTGGCCAAATTCGGGGGGTAAATATCGGGTGATATTTTTCATTTGAAAATTCGGGTATATTCGGGTTAAATCCCGTTACGGCATATTCTGTCGTCAGACATTCGGGTGTATTCGGATGATTTTTTTTTTGTTTAATAAAAATTTGTCTTACCATGGAACTAATGTTTAGCAATGCTATCAAACTTTATTTTAATGCACGCTTACGAGTGTGCCACACGACCCGGATGTTTTCGGGTAGATTCGGGTTAAACCCGAATTTTACAGATTTCGTTCGGGGGGTAAATATCGGGCGGATACGGGTTTAACCCTAAAAGTCAGGCATATGATTAGTGAAAGACTGCCAGTAGCTGGGCTTGTGTGGTGCTAGGTAGATTTCCATCACACTTCTTTAATGCTTGTTCAATGACAAAACCAAAGTGAAACACCACACACACAAACAGACCACAGAGATCCGCCTGTAAAAACAAAGTGTGCTGTGGCCACCCATGATGATGATATATCAACCCCATATAGACCATAGCCACACAATAATGTTGAAATTTGTTATACTATCCCTTCATTTGTTGCACACATTTTGCCTTCCAGGGTGGTCGTACGGCATTGTACATTGCTGCACGAGGGAGCTACACGGCGATCGTAGATATGCTTATTACGGCTGAACGTGAACTCAAGCACAAGCCCCATGCCAATGACATTTCAACTACGTTACAGGTTAGAAGGCACGTTAGAATAATAATGGAATATAACGAGGAATCAAACTCCCTCAGGGTTCTCGACAGTTTTGTAACAGCTTGGTTGACATAAAAGAAGAGCCAAGCATAGCAGCAGTAGAGCAAGATGAGGCACAGAGGCTGCAGAAGCTTCAGCAGATGCAACGTCTTGCATGGACTTTGGCAAAGGATCTCCTCGGACCTCCTGACTGGAAATTGCTGGCAAGGCATTGGGGCTTCACGGCGGAACATATCAAAGCGATAGAGCATCAGTACACAGGTTGGTGGCTTTGTGTATGCTTGACAGTTGTGTTTCTGCAATTGTTGTTGTTTGATGTTGCAATATGTATGTTTGTTTGTTTATTTGTTTGTTCAGGAAAATACAGCTATAAGGAGCATGGCTATCGGATGATGTTGATCTGGTTACATGGGCTTCCTACAACAGCAAACCCTCTGAAAGAACTCTTTGAAGCACTGGTGGCTATTGACAAGCGTGATGTGGCAGGTAAGGTGGTATGCTTTGAGGTTTTCTTTACGCTAATTACCTTTGAAGACCACGTTTCCCCCATGGGATTACACAAAATTGTACTGATATGTACTGGCATGTACTGCTCGCAACACGGTTGCCTGAAATCGCCGCTCTGTGTGTCTGCAGCCCACGCTTCCGTGGTGGCCCTCTGAACTGTTGTGTCAATATTGTATTTAAGGGTAGACCACATGCTGCACATGTTTATTACTCGAAACGAATGGTCTTACAACACCTGGAGATTTAGGATGGCATAAACAGTGGAACGCTAATTTCAGATAACCGTGTCGCGAGCAGTACATTATTCAAAATAAGACAAGGCTTAGCAGGAGGAAATACATGCAGTCTTCAGCTTGGCCTTGGGCACAGTGTTCCGTATGTCTTTTTATTTCTTTGTATAAATGGTAACAAGTATGACATGGCAATAATGAGCAGATGTAGCCTTACATGGCATGTAAAATGCACACAGTTCAGTGCATTTAAAGTACTAAAAGCTGTACTATTTGGACACTACTTAAAAGAGATGCAATTAAGTAAAGCGCATAGGGTTAATCGATTCGATGGACTTCCTGTCCACACCACCTTGCCAGGCAACAGTAGCAAGTTGTGGTCCTACTTCTGTGACCATATTATCTCTCGTATTGTGCACACAGTTTGTAGTACAATGCTATGCATGTTGTTCAAGCAAAAGTATTTTTTTTTTACAAGAAAAGTTACGCCTATCAAACTTGATGAACATTTTCCTACCGTATAAAGTAAATGCTCTCCAGCACGTAAGGAGGTTATGCTAGACCTCCTGAATACAATTTAACGTACCTGAACTGAGTAAGGTAATTTACCAGACCATTTGCTAGAGCCCTTGCGACAAGCTCACATCGAGTTCAAGTACGTACATGCATGGATTAGCCGAAACTGACCTCTTGAATGGTGACGCAGTCCAAAGCACAGCAGGCGCTGCTGCCATGTTATTTTCAATATTAATATATTATTTTGGTGTAGCACATGCGCATGTTTGGCAGTTTTATATGTATCGCGAGTATATATCGCATAAGTAGGTTGAGGTGGTTGAGTAGCTTTTGGTGCTTGTGAAAGTCTCGTATTCGTATAGTTGCACTAAGCAGGTGCTTTGGAGTGCAAAAGTATGAGCCACTTGGCATGAAACAGAAAGAGTACAAGTTTCTCCTCCATACACTATTGATACGGTCAAAGCTTGTGCTTTTGACAAGCATGACATTACCAGTGTTCCACCAAGAATTATCACTATGCTCTCGGAAGAGTGCACACGTAGTAGACAAGGCAGATAATCTTCCCACTGTGAGCAGTGGTGTTGCTAATATAATAAACTGGTAGATATAACCACCTTTGCTGTGACTCAAGTGCATCCTACTAAAAACTGAACCATAATAGTGTAACATTGCACTTCATTGGATTGCACTTTCCACTAGGAACACCACGAGTGTATATAATTATCGATTTCACTTGGCTGTGTAAGTGCATGTTTGCTGTCCTCAGCACCCTACAATCCAGCGGTACCACTATTCTCTTGTAGAAAAAATTAGAAAAAAAGCTGAGGAGCAGCAATACTCCAGCCGACGTTTTAGTCCTGGCAAGCTGTGCCACATGTGCTGCATCTTGTGACCACTGGTAGCTGTCTCCGTCCACCCAAGTGCCTCTAGGACTTTTCTCACCCATGTGCTCTGCGAGCGCCAATGGATTTCACCTGTATCACTGTTGGACATCATTCGGCGCTGTGCCTGCTGGTGTCGTGTTTTTTATGCAGTGTTTTGGACTCTTTACCCATTTTTCTTCCACTTCCTTTCCACGTATCAATGTCTTCCTGTTTCTTCGATTCAACGTGAATATTCTCCTTTTTTTCTACGAATGACGTCTTTACTCGTGCCTGTGAGTGCTGGAGTGTGCAGATATTCGACAAAGTATTTTTACCTTCGATCACAGTTTTATCTTCTGGGTACGATCAATCTTGGGATTACATTTGCAGAAAAATCCACGCGCATAATTTTGATCGCCATTACTTGTTCGCCTCCTTGGTTCCGTGCATGACTAGTATGTGGAGATGTTTGGAAGATTGTTAATCACAGCTTACTTTCTGTACTATAATAGTATAGCTTTTGCTGAACTTTGTAGCATCTGCCCGTGTATCAACAACACAGATGATATGACATATCACAGGATTAGATGTGCACAGTTATAGGACTAATATTAAAAAGATGTTTCACTCAACAGATATATAAAATTGGCAGGCCTTGGCATAAGACAAGAGATAAACTTGCTGTGTAAGCTCTGTCATATCTTGGGAAAACTTTCTATCTTTACTTGGCAAAACACGGCATACTCTAAGTCCTGCGCTCTTTGTTTCCATCCGGAAGACAGTTGCACTACGCCCTGCACACCAAGTCATTCTATTTCAAATGGGCTCGGCTGCACATAGCTTGGAAATCACCTGTACAAATTCTCTAGCACAACGTATGACATCAAAGTAATGAGAAAACCAAAAGACAATTAATGTTCAGCCAGTATAAGGCGGTTTGCAGCTTGCATGGTGTGGCAGCATCGTCTGTGCAGACTTTTCAATGCTGTGAAAGTTTTGTTATTACGCATTCATGGTTTTGAACGAAATTTGATTATACAAAGTTCTGGGGAAAGTATGTTGAACGTAGAGCTCACGAAAAGCTCATTCCAGTTTGCGTACTCTATTGAGTCACTTCCCCGTAAAAGATAGTGAAACTTTTTGCAATGCTGCGTAGTATGCAATGGCACATTACGTTCACATTGTGCAAAATGGAGATACACACGACTCGAATACTTGCACAACTCTTCTGCACAGGTTTGTCTACTTGAAGTTGTTGTTTGGCTGTTGAATGGTGGATAACCTCCTCTTAAGGAGCATTGTCTTTGTTCCTTTTTACATGTGTTCAGATGCACGTAGATGTGCAATACAGAGGGTGCAGTTTTGCATACCAAACATACAGCGAAATTTAGTAACGCCTAGTTTGTAGTGAATGTGTTGTGAGTCAGTTTTTGTAAATGTGGGTGCACAAAAAGATCAAGGACCACGGACACATTTTGTCACTCCATCCTGTTTTCTTTCTGTGGATGGTTGATGTTTCACCCTGTCACATAGTCCAGGTAGTCCTGTGGGCCATCCTTGGTTCGTTGAACACCATCACATATCGCGAGTGATACTTGGGAGTACTTTCTGAACCATCTGTCTGTGAACTGGCAAAGGCATGTGTGATATTGGAAGAAGGCCTTGTGCAAGGATAGCAAAGGGCAGATCTTGAGGGATCCCACCCCTTCAGAAAAATTATTGGTATGCCCCCGACCACAGGTGTGCATTTACTTGGGAGTCTACTGGTATTTTGACTTGTGGTACGATACAGTACCACTGCTGAGAACGAGGGTAGGCTGTGATGCTTATCGCGCTGCACACATTCGGGAGTTGCGCGAATTGTGCACACTTTGTATGGATCTGAAACAGTGATGAACGTGGATGAAAGTACAACGGTTCCTGTGCTGCTGACTGCTAAAAAAAAATTGCGCTCGTTAGGACAAAGTCATTTGAACAGGTGAATGTCTTTTGATTGTTTGGACAAAATCCGCATGTTCTGAATGCCTTCTATACTGTGCGCACATGCGAATGGGTTCGCGAACTGTCGCGAAAGACAAAGCCAGTGTGCATGGAATTAAATTCGGCATCAAAATGAATTTCTCGTACGCTCGTGGTAGCCTTCCTCAGGGTGATTCGTATTTAGTCGCCGTTTCCTCGCTAGCTCTGCCTCCGCCTTCTTCATTTTTAATTGCAATGTATTACTGTCTTCCCGTGGTGCGGATCTAGTGGAATCTGAGGACACGTTTGCCCATCATCATGCCCCATTGCAACGGCGCCCTGCACACCTTACGTCTGCTCGGGAAGCGACTGAAGCTGCTGACGCTAGCATATCGTGCGGACACATCCAACGCCACCTAGACAAACATAACCCGGGCCCCGATCTGGAACTTTCACATAGCGATCGTTATCGTTATATTTAAAGTTCGCGCACTCCAAAGCCGCTTTGATAGGCTCGCGCATGAGGTCGTGGCGAATCACGGGCCGAAGTGATGCATTTAACGACAAGTTGAAGATCGGGTCCCTGATCGCTAAAGGAGTACAAAGGGTCATCCAAAAAAGTATTCAGATTAAGACGTCTGATGAATGGGTGTGAAAAAAAAAAAAGAAGAAAACTCACATAAACATCGCTCCGCGCGTTCTCCCTTAACTCACCACTCCGGGTATAACGAGGAGGAGAAGTATGATGCCACGCCTCCGATGACGTTACAGGGGCAACTCGTTCTGGTCAGTGGGGGTCAGCGCCCTGTCCCTTTGCCGCCGTAAACCAGTTTTGCCAGTTCCCCCGGTGAATTGGGGATAGAAGGAGCGACCGAATCATGGAGGAGGAGGAGGAGGAGGAGTGTCGTTTGGGAGGAACCGAGAGGTCTGCCTGCCTGATTAGGCGGCATGTTTCTCGGGAAGGGAAAGGTGGTGGAGAGGAGGAGAGGAAAGGAAGAAGGAGAGGAAAAAGTGGAAGACCGAGCGGAATCCGCTCAGGGGGAGGATAGCTGCGTCCATGGGCCGATTTCAGGGGAACTGTGCCGGCATACGCCTATTACACATCTGAGGGAAACCCAGGAAAAGCCCCAGACGGCACAGCCGGCCCGCGGATTCGAACCGCGGACCTCCCAGTCTCCAGGCGCACGCGTTACCGCTGCGCCACCGGAGCTGGTGACCGAATCATGACCGCGCCAGGAGCAATGCTTTTTCAGAACCCCGAACAGCCAAGTAGCAGACGACGGCTGAGTAGCAGACAACGTTCCTCTGGACCAATCACCGCCGTTGCGCACGGTCGTACTTTGGGGCGAAGTAATTCTAATGGTGCATCTTACTGGCCTGCTTAGCAGTTTTATACAACGAAAACAGGGTGTTAAAAATGACTTTTGTGCTACTTTATAAAGGGAGACTTTGGAAAGATCGGACAAAAAATTGCTGCACATCGTAGTTGGTGCATAACATCCACTCTATACCTGCCATCGACTTTGTTTCTTCCTCGTGTGAGGAGTTATGCCTCAAATTAGAAAGGAATCAAACCGAAACTGGAACGTGGCGTGGAGAGGAGGTCACAGAATTTTTTCCCTCTCAAGGCCACCGCGTTGATATCACTCTGCATGGAGCGGACAAGTAGTATTCCACGCTGGTCGCAGTCGCTATGTTACATTCCCGAAACGAAGCAATAGTCGAAGATTCGGGATCAGAATACTCTGACGCAGATGGAAGGAAACAACATTTATTCACCTTCCACGAGTCAGGAAACAGCGCAAGAATGGTATGACTCATGCACGGTGACGTTCGCCAACCAGAGAAAGAAAGAACGAAAGTGCTTCCATCGACACTCGGTGGTCGAAGCCAGGCTTTTTCAAATTTCAAAGGTAGTTTATGTGATTCCCCCTCCGTTTTCAAGTGAGATATTTCACAACTGTGTTCTGTTCGTGTAAATGATTGTGGGAATACCACAAGCTTGAAATCCATTTGGTTGCGAAGTTTCCTTTTAAAAGATGTGACGTAGTTTAAGTGGTTGAAGAGTCCGCCAATCCGACCGTGCTTTCGTTGGCCGTAGCAGTGGAGACGAGCTTCCATGAGCCGCATGGACACCCACAGCTAGCCACAGAAAGCCCATATTTGAAATCGTCTGTGGCAGTTGGCTGTAGCAGACGACACACTGACTTTGTGTCCACGTGGTGAAGGTCTGAGAGGTGGCATTAAGTAGCACAGAAGTCATTTTTAACGCCCTGTTTTCTTCGTATAAAACGGTTAAGTAGGCCAGTAAGGTGCACCATGCGGAGTAATTCATACCACAGAGCCATAATTATCGCAGAAATTCATTTTGAAGTACGCCGCAAAAAGCGACCGTGCGCAACGGCGGTGGAGAGCAGTACCAGCCTGGAACCTGCCTGGAACCTCGCGCTGAAGCTACAAGGATAACGCTCGCTGATTGGTCCAGAGAAATGTTGTCTGCTACTCCGCTGTCGTCTGCTACTCGGCTGTTTGGGGTTCTGATACAGCCTTGCTCCTGGCTCGGTCATGATTATGCCGCTCCTTCTATCCCTAGTTCTCCGGGAGAACTGGCAAAACTGGTCTACGGCGGCAAAGGGACAAGGCGCTGACCCCCACTGACTGGCGAACCAGAACGAGTTCTCCTTCTCCTTCTAACGTCATCGGTGACGTGGCACCATACCTTGTCCTCCTCGTTATACCCGGAGTGGCGAGTTAAGGGTGAACGCGCGGAGCCATGTTTATGTGAGGTTATTTTTTTTATTTATTTTTTTCTGGGAAACAAATTGCACACATCAGTACCCAGGGCCGGCGACAGGGGGGGGGGGGGGGCGACACTGTCGTCTGCGACCGAATATCTTGTGGCCGAGCCGCAGGATATTCCCCATGATTAGAACACGAAAAGATGTGACGTTGAGCGCGAGCGCTCACGCGGCAGCGGAAAGCTATGCGACGTTTTGCGCATCCTCCGCTTGCTCTGGGGAATATCGCTCTTGTGAATACAGGGATAGGCTCCTACAACGTTTTCAGTAACGCTAAACATCACTTTGAGGTATAGCGCACGTAGAGAAAAAGACAGATCTCCTCCCGACATCGCAATTTGTGCGAGTTCCTCAGAACTTCCAGAACGGGAGCAGGCGACTGTGTTCCCAGGGAGCCGGGTGAGGGGACAACTCTCAGTTTGCAAACGCAATTTTCTGCCACGCATTGGTGCCGATGACGTTTATTCACATGGGAGCGGAATTTCAGATTCATACATCATATGGAGACTACTTGCCCCACTTGGGGCTTTTTGTGCCTGTCTCTAGACATCTATTTCGGAATTCGTCATCGCACCACCAATACCAGCTCTTTCTAGCTTTTAGTTGCCTAAAATTCCGTGCCCCAAGCATCACATCCCAACGCGGTCCCAACAAATCGAACTGCCAAACTCCGTTTGCACATCGCTTTGAGCGGCAACAAGGAAATCACATGTTCCTGGCATAAACATTAATTATTCGTGTGACGTGCTTTGCAAACACCAGCTCCTTCCTCTTAGATCAAAAGTGTATTTGCGACAATCACGTCATCAGCTGTAGAGTTCCACGTCAGAAATCCTGAGTGCAGTGAACTTGGACAAAGGGCACGCTCAGTTGGTCTGTGACAGCACAAATCCTGTGTTCAATCGGCTTGCACAACGACACATGAAGTAAACAGATCGCCATGACGTAATCATTATGAGTCCACCACGTTCCGCCAATCACGACCGTGCTCGGCTATGGAGACGAGCCACATGGGTAGGCACAGAAAGCCTGTGTTTGAAATCAATTGCGGCGATTGGCTGAAGCAGACGAAGCAGACTAGGGATAGCGCTGTAAGGCAAATGCTGGCACACTTCCCTGTGAAATCGTCCCCGGACGTACCTTCTGCCCCGAGCAACATGTGGTTACACCGGCAGGGATAGCGAGAGCCCCCAGAACACCCAGACCTACTCCTCGTTTGTACCCACCCTCAATGGATTTTTTTTTTTTTTTTCGTTCAAATATAATCAAGCTGTGTGGTCTGCAAGCTATACGAGGAGCGTGTGCGCCTACGCTGCGATCGTTCGCAGACGACAGACGCTGTGCGGGGCGGTGCAGCGATTTGTACACTAAGAAGAAGAAGAAAAGAGAGAAGGCATTGACAGAAGCTTTAAAGCGCGAAATTGATGCGAGAACACTATTTCGGCATTCCTCCACGCGCATTCTCACCTGTTATGCGTGTTTTTACTTTCCGCCTTTTGTCGTACAGCTCAACGCTGACAAGGTGATCCATCATCCGTATTGTGCCACCTGCTGTGGAAGAATGGAAGTGAATAGACAATGGCCGTGATTTTGATTGACACTCTAGTTGTCTGCACTTTTTTGAGCTGCGTATGTGAAGAGTGATGTGCGAAAACGGACGTTTGTTTTTCTCACTTTTACTTATTAAAAGAGACTACTTCATACTTGTATGTGGTGTCTTTCTTCGTTATATTTCTTTCGTGACAGAGAGCGAATTTGAGTATGCAAAGAGGCACTCGGTCGTACCCAATGATTTACTCATTAGCGCAAAGTGTCCCACAATATAGAATATCGTATTTGGCTTATTGGACAGAAAATAGTGTGACCATCGTTGCGCTACATACCAGTATACTCGGGTATATCGAACCGCAAAAACTGTGACCTGGCAGTTCCGTATACGACGAAGCCTGAGTTGGGTGATACTGCAACGGAGGGATGTAAAAGAAGAAAAGTCGTTTTACCTGTGGCGATCGTTGTCTCGCCTGACCTTGATGTTACGTTGCCAGTATAGCGAGATGTGACCCTGTTGATTGTCAAGTGAGACATATGTCCCGAATGTGCGCCACTGTACGTTTTAGAGAAGGACGGTGTTTTAGGAAACACACAGGGGGGAGTGTCAGGAAAGGGGCGACGGCAAAAAACTCCTCTAGAGAGATAAGCCTCACGAATCGTCACATATCTCGTGTCATACCGGTAATGAAAGCATGGAAATTTACTAAACGTTATGGCGCAGAAAAATATCGGTGTGCAAAATGCACTATAAGAGTATAGGAGCAATTTTAGTCATTTTATGGACTAGATGCGTGACTGCAACCATTAGTCCGTTTCGTGACTAAACGCACAGAGGTGTGTACTTGCAGTTGTGGGGGGGGGGGGGGCTGTACAAATTTCAGGGTCAGCGGACTACAATAAAGAGTAATTGCAACTTAGGGGTGTAGAGGGTGCATTGGAAATAGAATTGAAGTGGTGTGCACTGATCGAATATTGCGGCATAGTGTGGAGGGTGAAAAAAGGAAAGAGGCAAACCCGCCAGTCGTGTGAATTGTTTGATACTTGCGCTAGTGCCCCTTAATAACGAACTCGCGCGATAACGAACGCTGGGCGAATGAATGTGAAAACTGAATGCACACGTGACGATCGTGAAAGTAATCCACGGTTACACTTCAAGTAGGTAAGTATTTGCAATTCTGTAACATTTGAAAGCGTAACATTCTTCGCACAACATATGTAATTAACATTCCTTTTTGATTTTATCGCACCACACTCCGTGCTCTTGTCTCCTTCTATGATTTGATCTCGTAGGGCTCTCCGAGCTCTGCATCCCTGCGACCCATGAATAAGACATAACACATCGTGTCACGCCCCCCCCCCCCTCCTCCCGACTGTTCGCGATGACACAAGCATTTCAGTTTCAGTGCATAAACAGCAGAAGAAAAAAGTACCCTGGAATTTAATTTGACAGTCCATAGTCAGTGTGATTCAGCCAAGCTAGAAACCATCACAAAAACAAGAAAGAGAAGAACGCATGCGCGGCAAGAATGGCTGTGGCTGTTCCTACTATTCACAAAAGTGAGCTTGTTTGCTATTTTTCGGGATCCGCTACCACGAGCTTTTCTTGTAACGCGGAATAGTGGGCAGAGCATGGTCTAAGAACACCAGTTGCTGTCCCTTTTTTCAACTTCTCGAGGCGTTTCACGACCCCCCATAGAATCTGTTACACCCCCACCCCCCTGGGGGTCGCGACCCACAATTTAGGAAACACTGTGACGTAGGGCATCGTGCAGTACAGTCGGAAAAATAGAGGGATGGCTTACAGGCTCCACTAGGTGAGTTTCGCAAACTAACAGGAGGTATTGCGTTCTACGTGACTTTCTGACACTGTTTTCAGTGCCGTGCACTTGGCGCTTTTCTTTCCTTTCTGAGGGCCACCGGCCTCCTTCAAGAACTGTAGGGATTTCCTTCCCTCGTCATCCTTTCATGTGAACCTTTTTGGAATGGGGTAGGGTCCTGCACTCAACGCAGGGAAACATCATCATCATCATCATCCATTCATCTATGTTGTTTCCCTACGCACTTGTGATGAGGTCATAGGGCTCTCCGGTGCTCCTGTCGCTATATATCTGGCTAAACACAACAGAGTGTTGGCAGTCATAATATAGTACTGTCTCCCTATCTGTACTATCTATTCCGACGCTCAGGCGGTAGCCGCTTGTTTTTGCCAAAGTACAGTTACAGGAGCTAACGGAGAAAGGGAAATTATTTTGCTCGTCGTGGGTGTGGAAGAGAAATAGGAGTTTCCTCGACCTTCAATATCGGAGCTGACGTCACTGTAATAATTGCGAGGGATGCCGTATGCTGCGCACGTGCGCCTGTGTGTACAACAACGAGATTACTCCGTGACTTCCTGCTGCGTCGCTCGCGTGCTGATTTCGATTCCGTCACGCTGCAGTATAGTCACGCTTCGCGAAGACGTGCTTTTTCGTGGAACGAGTGGCACAGTTCAATTACGTCACGTTGTTGCACTTACCAGGAACGACTGAAGCAATGGGTGAACATGGGACGCGATCTTTCCTGGCGTGCACCGTCCATCCTCGTTTCTTCGACCACGTACGACAGGGGGATTCTCGTTTTATGTCTTATGTCATTATGCTACATCGTCTTCTTAGTGAGCCTTTTCCGCTAACTGACAAAAAATGCTGTCGGGGGTCTATGGCTGAACGCACGAACGTAATATCTTTCGCTCGCTGATTTTAGATAAGGGACGGCCGCATCCGGAAACCCATATATGCAACCGATACCACTATGTTCAGCATCGGCCGACAATCTACTTGGCTAACTATTTCGTCCGACAGGAGATCAGCGCTGTTTCCGGCAGAGGCGTGACGTCACTCCCTAAGCGGAGGAGTGAGAGGGCGGCGCTCAGATGAAAAAGGCACTCTGTGAGACGTTCCCAACATTCCTTTTCTCAAGGTCGCGCCCATCATTGGTCCTTAGGGAGTGACGTTTTCTCGTTTTTCCCGAGAAGGTTCTCGTCTCAAACAACAGCGTGCTCCCATACGAATTGTCAAAGAGCTGCTCTCTTGCGATCCCTGTCTTGCTCTTCCTATATACATTTTCAATGCTGACTTCCCCTTCATGTGTTTCTGCCATCTTCTCGTCTCAGCCTCCCTCACTCTGGTTTTTGTACTCCTCTTTCCTTCCTCTTTGGTACGTGCGAGGTATCTGGCTGTAAGCATTCTGGTTCTCTTCCTTCACCGAATGTCAATATTTTGAAGGTATATAGGGACTGTGCGGCAAACTGGTGGCGCCTCGTTGCGGCCGCCGGAGAAAGTGCCTTGCGTGAATAGAAAGTGCCTTGCGCACCGGGTAGCCAGCTTTGTTTACATGTGAAGTGCGAGCGTCTTTTTCTTGAAACAGTGGGACTGCTGCATCGCTGACCGTGCAAGCACCCAGAAGAGCTCTTCACTAGGGGCAGGATGTTTTATTTGTCGTGATTTCTATGCTTCCAGTACCACCGAGGGCACTAGACTCGCAGCGAATAGCGTTCGTGACGCGCTTTCGGCCCTTGCATGAGGTGTGCGTAACATGAGTGAATATATTCTATTTCCTTTGTTCTAGTTTCGATGAGAGTGATTGAGGACCTGCAAAATGATAAATGCTGATTTACAGTTGCCACTTTCGTGACGGTGAAACGCCGCTGGATACTGTATCACCGTCAAATGCACCGACCAAACGGCTACTTACTTCCAGATAATGATTGAGGTGTTTCATCGCCAGTGCCCAGAGCCGATATTGCTCCCGATGATTGGATTGAGGAGTCTCACAGTGAGATAGGAAGTTCCACGTTGTACAAAACGTTTAGTATTTATGCACCGACCATTTCACAACCGTCGTGCCGAAAGCCCATATGCCGGCAGCCATTGCAAAAACTCGTATATATAATTTCTTCTTTGAGGATTTCTTTAGCGTTATTGTATCTGAAGATAATGGAAAAACTGCAGTACAACTTCAGACAATATCTTGTGACCACACGTGTTTATTTGTAAGTATAAAACGGACGCACGGATTTCCGTGACAAAGCTATGTGCACAGTGATGTGCCAAAAGGACGAAAGGAATACGAGGTTCAGTCGAAATCATGATGTTGGCTGGAGTCAGAGATATGCACCTCTTCGCTAGCAAGCCAGGATTTTGTGAGACATTAAATGACTATCCTCTCGACGTATCACTTTTTGACACAGGCAGACGCGAGTGGCTGTATCTCCTTCCGCACTGTTAGATGCATTATAAATACCGTGGTAGCTTCTGTGCGGTTTGTCTCCATTCTCTTCGTTCGCGCCCCAGAAATGTTCCACGTTATTTGCACTTCGAAAATTAGCACTTCTAATTATGGCGGTCGCCACGCAAGCCACGGTTCCACTTGAGAACGCATAGAACGGGCGGCGTGGGATCACATCGGATACTTCCAAGGCCGCCACTGGCGGCGCTGTCGCGACGGAGCAGCGCGCCGCCTTTGGGTGTCGCACGGTGCCTATATATGACAATGTCTTCCTTGCCCAGCTATTTTCCCCTAATGTTCTAACTCTTTCTTCATGTTGTATTTTACGTACTCATTTTCTGCTTTCAAACGTCGACCGCCCCGTCATTGGCCGGGTGTTGTCCCATGCTCTCCAAGCGCTGGTCGCGCTACTCCATGGGCACCGTCATGGCTTCAGCAAGTAAACATTGCCGTTGCAACACAATCGCAGATTACGATTCCTTTGTTCCCTCAACGCTCCCGAAACGTGGGGTTTCGGAGCCCAGACAATGTAGTTGCGGGCGCAGTCCACGCACAGAATTAGATGCAGATCTCGTACTGTGAAAACCACTACCCCAAACATTCTGCATTGCCCCCCCTCCTGAAAAAACAAAACATCCTGGTGGCGCCACTGCCCTACTCCCTTTTGTCAAGTCTCCATGACAAGTAATATGCCGGCGTTGCCAAAGATCATGCTCGGTACCATTACCACCTTCCATACCATTCGTATTACCTCATATCGACTGTATATACCCAAAGCGCTCTGCTTTTCATAACCGACGCATTCCTGCTTACTTTCCTCATAACCTCCTCCTCGTGTTCTCTCAGGTAGTTTTGTCCGCGTTCGCAAACTATTCCCCCAGATATCTGTATTTCTGAACAGTGGCGCCACTAGGGGGGTTCCGTCCGCACGGGATTACGCGACGGAAGGGGGAGAACGCCAAAAACACTGGCCAAAAACGTCGTGAGGAGCCCTCTGTGAGCACTTGATTTTCTTTTCTTTTTTTTTTTCTGCGTGTAGTGTACTATTATTTATCGTGTACCGCCTGGAACGAAAAGGGTTCCGTCGATTGGGGGGTTGACGCAAAGAGCACCCGCACCGGGTGACGCGCACCCTGGTTACGCCTCTGTTTCTGAACGTCCTTACCTTCCCTGCCCTCTGTGTAGAGGGGTGTATTATAAGCCATGACACCCGACTTTTCACTACTGAACTTTAAGCCTATAGGGCTTCTCTCTACTTTCCGCATATTTCCATGAGGCTCTGTAATGTCCGCCATATGGACTATATCGTCTGCATATATCAACCCGGGAATCTTGTCTTGTTCCTTGTACCCCATTTCCGTAGCTCATGTCAAAGCGGCCGAATCGGCTGCATTCTCAGTACCATTCAGTATCATTCTCTCGCTCAGTCAGCTCTCATCATCTCGCTCAGTACCATTGATATAGAGCGTAGAAAAAATTGGTGACACCCCTGTTTCAAGCGCAGTTTTGCGCTGATGTTTCCGTCCTTCCTATTCCACTTCTACGGAGCTATCCTTATAAATATGCCTCGAAACGTTCACTATACCCCTTTCCATTCTTCTGTCGCCCCCATACTGCGCCATCTAGTAAAGACGGAGATAACCCTGTCTGTCAACTCAAGGTCGTGCGCATTCGCATAGGCCGTTGTGAAAAAGGTCCAAATTGATGTATCTTGAGCGAGACAGTGCGAGATTTCGAATACAGCAAGGTGATAATCCGTAAAAAAAGAAAGAAAGAAGAAAAGAAAAAGATGTTGATTGTTATACAGATGGGGTTAAGCGTGAACCGCATGGCCAGAAAAGCGTCCGAATTCTTTCCGAACCGAATTCGGAACCGAACTTGGCCCGACCTGGCCAAGCCAGATTTCTCCTTCGAAATGGGAAGTGACGCCAACCGAAAAAGTAGAAGCATCCAATGGCTATTCAGCCGGAAGGAGAACCATATAGCAACGATGATGTAGCAATCGGGTCGACTGTTGCCGTGTGTGCGACTTCTAGGGATTATCTCATTGAGTTGGATGGTTGAAAGTCGATGTCCCCCAAGGTCAGAAATCTTCGGCCGAAATTCAGGGTGCATTTCGGTAGCATGCGGTGATGCACAGAAAAAAAGTTCGGTCCCGATTTCGGTTCGGCCAGTTTTCGGCCAGTTTTTCGTGCCATGTGGTTCAGCCTTTACGGTACATTTTTGCTAAAGCTTTATTTCGTGACTACAAAGGTGAACGATCCACGAAATGCTACTTTTCGTCGTCTTCTGAGCACTGTTGGTAAAGTTTCTAAGGCTGACCTGAGTCAACAGGAATGTCGCTGAAATCTACCAGCGAAGACTTGCACGCCAATTAAATAATAAAAATATAATAATTGGGAGTATATTTACACGTAAGGTGAGTCAGCCTATTTGTGTGGCGATACATTAATACATATATACGTACATACATTAATACATATTCCTTACTAGTACTTCGGGCATTTTTGTGTCACAACTGTGACCAAGCTTGCTTTCGCGGCTTAATTTATTTATTTATTTATTTATTGTCAATACCTCAAATGCCCTCCTGGTGCGATACATGAGGGGGGAAAGCATCCTTACAACACTTGAAACAAATTGACAATATTGCACTATTTAACAAAAAAGGTAAGTAGCCAATGTGTCTCGAAATGATGAATGCTCAGAGATGGATACGAGTGACTGAGGCAGGTCGTTCCAGTCGGAGATAGTTTGGGGAAAAAATGAGTACATAAAGTAGGAGTTGTTACAAGAAAAAGGCTCTATTTTACAAGAATGGTCTAATCTAGATGAGATGTAACTGGCTGGACATATGAACGAAGGTATCGATGATACGTAATATAGTGTATGGAAGAGGCACAGGCGAGAAAGTTTCCTACGCTGCTGGAGTGTAGGCAGATCAAGAGACGGTTTAAGTAAGGTGATACTAGATGGATAAGTGTAATTAGAAAGTATAAATCTGGTGGCGCGATTCTGAACAGATTCAAGGAGATCGACATGATTAACGTGGTATGGGTCCCAGATGCCGGAAGCATACTCAAGTTTGGGTCGGACCAAAGCCTGGTATGCATGAAGTCTAACAGAGGACGGTGCTAGTCTAAGAGTCCGACGAAGAAAACCCATGACACGATTTGCTTCACTGATGATGCTATGAATGTGGTCGGACCAAGAAAGGTTAGTGGATAGAGTAAGACCCAAGTATCTATAGGAGGTAGAAGAAGTGACAGGGGAGGGACCAATGTGATACTGATGGGTTATAGTCGACTTGGACCGAGAAAATGGCAGGTAGCAACATTTAGAAGCGTTTAGTGGCAGCAGCCAGACAGAACACCAGTCGTAGATTGAGTTAAAATCCTGCTGAAGAGCCATCCGGTCAGAAGAAGAACGTATGGGACGATAAAGGAC
The DNA here is from genome assembly GCF_037126465.1 of Ornithodoros turicata. Classification (NCBI taxonomy): domain Eukaryota; kingdom Metazoa; phylum Arthropoda; class Arachnida; order Ixodida; family Argasidae; genus Ornithodoros; species Ornithodoros turicata. Next base: position 76,257,235 of record NC_088203.1, on the reverse strand, counting down.
ACAGTCATCAGCAAAGAGCCTAATAGAGGCTGTTAATGTATTTGGTAGATCATTGATAGAGACGAGAAACAATAGAGGTCCAAGAACTGAACCTTGCGGGACCCCGGAAGAAACCGGGATGAATAGAGAGAGGGTGTGGTTAACAAATGTAGCCTGGGACCGGTTGGATAGGTAACTCTGGATCCAGCGAAAGACATTAGGGTAGATATTAAGGAGAGAAAGCTTATGAATGAGACACGTGTGAGACACAGAGCCGAAAGCTTTTCGGAAATCAAGAAAGATGGAGTCCGTCTGCGTACAGTTATCCATCTGAGATGTGATATCAAAGATAAATGAGGCTAATTGCGTTTCACAGGAAAAACCTTTACGAAACCCGTGTTGGAATGGGAAGAAGTAGTTGTTAGATTCCAAATGATGTGAGAGTGCAGAATAAATAATATGTTCGAGTATCCTGCAACATATGCTTGTTAATCAAATGGGTCGGTAATTCAGGGGTGATGATCTGTCTCCGCACTTAAAAACCGGAATGACCTTCGCCTGCCGCCAGTCACTCGGGACTTCCCCAAGCTCGAGGGATTGCGAAAAAATGGCACACGACGCATCTTTCGTGTTTTTAAGAACTTTAGAATTGATGAGATCGAGCCCGCATGAGGATGGTTGTTTGAGGAGGAATTGTTACTCTTAGAAACTTTAATCCTGTGACGTGATATTCGATATTCGAAGGCGATTCGTATTCGAAAATTTCAATATTCGCGCACCTCTAGTTTTAGTGCATGGTACGCTATCGCATTTGCGTATGTAAGGGATAGTGTGATGGTGCACAATGCGTGAAGCTCTGTTTTGGGCCTGCGCAGAACCACCAACGCTATCCCTTCCGTACGCAAAGGCGACAGCGTACGATATTCTAAAATTCACTAATGTGTGAGGAATCCGATGCTGAGGGGTGTCGTGTCAAATTCCACGCGCTTATTACTCGTCGATTAGTTAAATTTGCGTTATGACTCTTATGCTTTATGTCGTGGGTTCGAATTACCGTGGTCGGAGGCCTCCAAAAGGACTTGCATTGTCATTCGACAGCCGGAACTTGAATTTTGAAATGGCAGATGACAGTATGCGCTGTACAGCTACTTTCAAAACGCGTACGGTGACGATTATAATTTATAATTGAACGGAAACATCTCCTTGAATCTGAGGAGCAACGTGGGAACGAAAAAAGGACGCAAATGGATTTGCTGGTTTTGAGTCGTCGTCGTCGGTTCTTGTCCCGTCCTGTGTTTGTCCTGTTTTCGTCCTCACGTTGCTCCTCAGACTCAAGGAGATGTTTCTGTTCAATCGTATACACCAGCTTGCTTGCCTCCTCTTCTTATGCTCATCATTTATAAATTTTGCAAGAGCATATAGACATCCTGTCAAACAATAGACTGCTTGTATACAGAAGTTCTAATGTAAGCTGGAGCACGGGGTAATATAGCGAGTGAAGAAGCAATAAATAGGACAATGACCAGTGCCTCTCCTAACCTCAAAAGTGCGCTGCTGTGGGGAGTGGTTTATAAATGACGTTATAGTCCAGTAGGTCGTGGCCGCGTCATATCAACAGTAAGCAGACGCGTTCCCGTGGCCGGTCGCGCGATTTCGAACCTGGGCCATCAGGGTTCGTCTCGTTTGCTAAAGAAAAAGTAATAACGCAAGATGGTCCTTGTATTGCTTTGTATGAGATATTATAGTGGTTCCTTGTTTTAACCAGGTTTAACAATGGGGAAATGGTTACAGTTGAGGAGTAATGTGGAGATTAAGCTTCTATATTACCCTGGACAGCAATTATTCCCCTATTTTAGTCCCCTTGCCTCGAAATTTGCTTCCCAGCTCTGTAAATAGTTTCTACACTTCGCAAATGATTCCTCGAATGCGACGGTCTACGTGTGTATGTGCTCCGCGAGAATGTGATGGAACGAAGAAATATAAGTTTGTACTCGCTGAGTAAGAAATTGTCAGTGTTTCTTTCTTGATGAATTGCAACCGGTGCATGCCACTAGATTTCATAAAACGACGCATTAGTAAATTTCAATTAACTAATCTCCCCCGACTTACTAGCATAGGGCAAGTCGGGGGGAGAACGTGGGATTGTGGCCGTCAGCTATATATCGTAACAGTAATTTCCTACAATGTAAACCGAAACATGCGACCGCAGCGTGTTGTATTGCCTGCTGTATAGGATGGGACAAGTGCTATGCTTGCCCATATCACGCTTCAAAAGTAAATCCCCTCCCCCCAGAAAAAAAATAAAGAAAAACGAAGAACAGCGTGTTGCAGCGCGTGAGGACTGCGCAAAGGACACGTGTTAGGTGAGTACGGCTCGTTGCTAAGGTACGCATTTTGCGCGACATCGGCGTCATCTTGGGAGATATTTTTTCGGGTGTTTCACTCATTACGGATGTAGAGTAAGGAACAGCCTTTGTACATCCGTATGGCGTTCCCGAAATGTGGATGCAAACATTTGTGCGGAACTGCATGTATAGGGGCAAAAGTGCCGGAACCAGATTCGGGGTAAAGGGGCCGCAAGACGTTGGGGAAATGAGCCCCTGGTGTTGTTCACCTTCCAGATAGATATCGGAAAGATATTTTCTGATTTCAGGTAAAAGTATGACTCGCACGTATTGGAAGGGATCAATTTGCAGCTGGAGTGTCGGACAGCTGGCAGCAGCCGTCAGATTTGTTCGGGATGGCGGCTCCATTCACGCTGTCGATATAGGCAGTTCAGTATCCCGTCACAAACCCTTCGTAGGAGTCGGAACACAGACAATATCGATGCAGCGGGGGCTGGCAGGCAAGGATGAAAGGTCTCCACATTTACTTACTCCACCTCTGCTCTACCTAGTTAGAATCAAAGTACACGTCGCCCTGACCAGTGAGTGAAGGACTAAAGCTAGTCACTGGTCTGAGCGGAAAGACCACAGCAGTTACTTATCATATACCCGAGGACCATTTGTTATTCCGAAATAATGTAATACTGAAAGACAGGCATTTACGGGTGACCTTGGACCCGAGAGCGAGAGCACATCCTTGTTCGACTCATTCGGTCACTATAGAAAATGCCGGCTTTCACCAACAAGGGACTCTGCGCATACCGTATGGCTATGAGGTTGCAGAACGTTTGGGCCTGTGTCCTGCAAGAATCCTGCACAATGTACGGGGATATGTGCGCACAGTGGCAGCAGGAAGCGAAAGTGCGAATTCGTATTTGGAAACATTGTCCGATACGAAACGGGCGTATTACCCCTACACCTGGGCGCTTTCCCCCAAGGATCGGGGTGAAGCGGCACTTTGGGAGGGTTTCCTTTCTGTGTGCTTACTATAATAAAGTGTTACTATTTCATCGTCCAAATAATTCAGAGGGCTACTAGAAGACCTAAAGTCTCAAACCTAAGTGTTTTATCTCCCTACGTCTATACGTCCTGCTTTTATACATACTGTTCTTCGAAAATGTGGCTGCAATCCCCCGACTATTCGTTTATGCACAGTCCCGACACATTCGTTTAGTCCTGAAACGCACTAATGGTTGCGACGAGGCATTTAGTCTTTCCCTCTTCTTCTTTCTTTTTTCTTTTTCTTAGCGTGTACTACAACACATTCGATCACTCCGCATATCTCCCGTCAGCCTTAGTTGGCCCTGGTTAGTAGCCCTGGTCCTTAGTTGACATTCATCCCCCTTAGGTTGGTTCTTGCTGATCCCCCCTCCCCCCCGCCTTTTGTTATTCCCCTTGCAAAACAAACCGCTGGGAATAAATGTTTCGTGGAACCTGGATTGAAAATAAGTTGCCTAAATTGCACAGTCGCGCGCGGGACAATGCCAATGGCGAACATAGACTAACCTGGACATCGAATGCCAACACCCAACTTGGACTAACCTGATGATAAACTAACCAACATGCTGTGCCGGTGTGTCCGCCCTGCTAAGCCTAACGGCCATAAGATGTGGTTTCATTCGCTAAAATGATTTCGACAGACATCGAAAGCTCGTGAAGCTGATAGATTTTTTAGTTATATCGGATTTTTAAGCACGGGATGTCATCCTGTGAAGCAATCGAGCATTTTCTTTGTCGCGACGCCGTGAAATGGGGATTTCGCAACCGGGAAGATCGAGGCCCTGTGCTGTGCCTATGATCACACTTTTGCTTATTTCCCACGGTAATCCGTTCGAAGCCCTCAATGTCAAATGCACGATTGTATCAAAATTTGAAACTTTTTTATATTTCGTGTTAGCGCCGCATAGCAACTGCGGCTATGAGCGGCGTACAGACGTTGACAGATGGAGAGAAAACAGCAGGAATGAGAGGGGGACAAGGGGGTTTAGTGTGCGTCCTGGACGGACTTCAAGGAGAACTGTACTTGCCGACAGCATTCGTCTGAAAAGTATGCCGGAAAATACGGGGAAAACCTTACAACAGGGGGTAGGATTCGAACCCACGACCTTTTCTGCCACCAACGAGCGGATGCTATTACCCACTTTGCCGCTCGTAAAACTTGTGATCTTGTGATCAGGGTACTGATTGATACAGTTCAGTGGCGTTATACTGCTTGAGACAAGTTGACTCTCCTAGTTGCTGTCGCTGCGGAGCTCTAGAAAATCTAGATTACATTCTTCTTCATTGCCCACACTATACTAACCTTCCTGAACCGCACTCTCCGGATCTCTTAGTCAGCTGGACTCCCCCTCTCTCTCTCTCAAAATTGCTTGGTCCCCGGCCAAATCCAGCCCACCAACGCTCTGCCCTCAAAGCTCTTTTGACCTTTTTGGACACGTCTTCGATCCTTATTGTGAAGGGGCTCATTATTTCATTTCCCCGCATCACCACCAGCAATGGGGTAGTGTATCGCCCCTGGCGATGAAACTCCTCATTCATCATCTCTCCGTATAGTTGTTAGTTGTAGATTGATAGGTGGTCTATAGTATATACGCTCTTATAACACCCTCCTGGCCAATCATCATCTCTAATGACACAGTTCTCTACACTGATTCCTTTTTGTGGCACTTACGCCGTTACGATGATTGTCACAAAAAAGGTGGGCGCTTTTCGCACATCAGGGTTGGTAACTGTATCATTCTTTTCGATTGTTTGCCTTCAGCGTACGTGTGATGTGGTGAAGTTCTGTTTTAAGAGTGCAGTGCATAAAGCACGCTTTTCTTGCTCTATCAGAAAAATGGCACTTCGATAGTGGACCTGACAGGATCAGGAATGGATACGACTGCCCGTAGATATTATCGTCCGCTTCTCGTATTCATTCTACGAAGTTCTCTCTCTTTTGATTAACTTTGATACAGCCGAAGCGCCTTACCGCGTGACCCTTTTGTCCATCGAAGGCACTTTCAAATGTTGTATGAATGCGCAATGCGTTTCACGAAAGTGCACTCTACTTCATACGGCATGCTGAAAGCGGAATTTCGTAGAATCTCTTATAAACGTAAACGCGATCAAATGGGCTTCCCCTGAATGGCGTAGCATGGCGCTCTTGAACTGCATACAAATAAGCTTTCCTATACAGACTTTTACAGGCGGATCTGCGTCCTCGGTAGAGGACCTTCAGAGCTACCGCGTTCTTGTTTTTTTTGCAGTGCTTTAGGGCTGTGCAAATACATAGTATTATTTCCCAAGTGAATACGAAGCGAACACAGTATAAATATTTTTTTTGTATAACCGAAGAGATATAGAACATACATAAGGACATATAGCATTTATACTATTTGCATAGGGATGTTGGTATGAAGCACCACTCACTTCGTTTTATACCCTCTCCTTTGGCGTTCTTGGGCTTACGAGTGACTAGTATTCGAACTTATTCGGTTTGGAAGAGAAAATAGGGAGTTTTAGTACACCAGAAGGAAATTAGGAAAACGATACGATAAGCATAGCTCGGCGTTTTGGGCCACAGAGCTCGCGATCACAATCATCTGATAAAGTGTGAGCTCAGCCGCAGGCTACGAACTCACGTGAAGGTGGACGTGGCGTATTGCTGAGCTGAATCATGACACGTATTAGCGCACTCACCAGATAACATCACACTTCTCTGGATACAGGTGTGATGTATCTGGTGGGCGCGCTAATATGTGGCATGATCGAGCACAGCGATACACCATGTCGACCTTCACGTGAGTTCGTAGCCTGCGGCTGAGCTCACGCCTTATCAGATGACTGTGATCGCGAGTTCCGTGGCCCAAAACGCCGAGCTATGACGATAAGTGTAGTTATCAAACCGAAGCTTAGCAATGTGATGTCACCCACTTCAAAGAAACAGGGCGATCGCCTTATCGTGTTTTTCAATGTCAGAAATAAAATATATGCACCTACAACACTTATGATACCACCACATAATGATTAAGCTCTTCAGAAAAAGAAGGGACGACGACGCCCAATCACAATTGCAGTGACCCAGTTGTCTCGCCTCCTCTGATGCGTTCTGTGTCGTCTGCTTTCTATTGTGCTGGGACACCGCGGACGCCCTCTTAAATTATCTTCACGCCCTGCGCGTCTTCCTTTATTTTTCACGCCTAAGAGATCATCAGTGGATCGTTTTCTGTATTCTTGCATCTTCTCCTATCATGTCGCTTAAGAACGACGGCGTGCAGGTTTAATTTAACAAACATTCACTGCATCCCTCTTTGCAAAATGCACGTGTGCTGCACTGCTGGGTGAATAAATGCGACACAAATAATTAAAAGCAGGCGGTGTACTTGCTTTAATTATTCTGAGTGTGTCTGAAGGAGAGGGGTCACGAACTCTCAAGCATCCATGTGAGGTTTGTGTTCCTGCACGACCAATCCAGACATACAGCTCCCAGAGCAGGGGGGTGAACCCCTACACACATGAGGTGACCTAAGCAGTATTTCGTTTCGACCGTTGCTACGTAGAGAACACCACACGAGGGGCACGTTTATGTCTTGTCGCCGTGCTTTTTTTTTTACGGAACACATAGTGCCAAGCCTGCGTAATGTACAGTGCTGGACAAAAGTTTACGGAACATGAGTCGGAACATTCCTTCCTCAGAGTGACACGCTAGCAGCCAATGGGACTGTGCGGACTTACAGACATGTTCCTAGGTAACCCAGCCACCGGTTTGCAGGTCCGTATAGTACCATTCGCTGCTAGCGTGTCACTGTAAGGAAGGAATGCGTTGGAGCGTGTTCCGTAAAGTTTTGTCCAGCATTGTACCAGTGACCTGATGCATTGTTGCCAACTTTTGGTTTAAATCTTTTAAAACTTTTTGTTTTTAAATTGCTAGTAGTCGATCACATCCTCTAAGCAGTGAATGAGGAGGGGTGCCCCAACAATCCATCCATCCAGGAAACAAATGAGTGCCGAATGATGCTGTACGGGAAACATGCGTGTGTCGTTAATTATAAATACTTTGTGCGGCTGCTTTACGCAGAAAACAGCGACAAAAGCACGCGTATACTTGAAAAGCGCGGCAAACAGAGCAGACGAACTTCACTATCGGCAGGGGCCGCCACGATCGCCAGTGTTGCATCGTTGCATCAAAAATTTCTGTTGCTTGTGTCCGTGTGTTGTGGTGGCTTAGGGCTGTGCCAATGCTCAGGTAGAAGCGTGTATCATACATACCGACCGTAATTCATGTTTCGGCACAGTCGGCGCAAAATTATAACTAACGAAAAACCAGCATCTACTTGAACGTCGGCTTGGAAGTCTCTTGTAAGGACAGCTCGCTTGCTGCGACCAGCATCTCCAAACGATGCCTTGGTACAAGACTGTTGTGTGCCGACTCCGGACACGTTTATGGGGAGATTGTGTGTTATTACTGTTGTTTCTGAGCACCACGAGGACTTCAGGTGAAAAACCTACCTTCACGAACCAGTTTGCAGTTCATGTTGAAGGTGGTGACTGTAGAGCTGACGAGATTGCTCGGAAACATGGTTTCACCAACCGAGGACAGGTAAACCCCAACTTTTTTATTTTGTAAATTCATAGACTTGTTTTCGGAGCATGGTTGGCATGACCTGGATGTGTTGTCATGTTCCGCATGCCTGTAAGTGCAATAGGTACAGATGCCCGCGCTGCTTGCTTGCATTCCAGTGATGTTATTTATTGGAAAATTGGGTACGTCAACGATAACACAGACAGCTCAAAATGCGGAAATCGTCTTCAACTAGAGGGTGTAATCAACGAACGATGATTTGTCGCATTCTGAAGCAATCCAAACGCGTCAAGTATCTATTCAAGGCCCCGATACGCCATGCATAATTACTCGTCCATCAGGCTGACGTTCTTCAGCATTTTCGTGGCAAACGATTACGTAGTTCCTAGACCTTCACAGACCAGCTCCTTGTCGGACTCTCGACTTCGTTGTTATCTTTGAAGTAGGAAGCTGGACGATAGCACGAACCGCAGGAAACGCTACAAAACCAGCGGAATCAACGGAACCGCACACTTGAGTTCGATTATGCCAAATTGCCGTCGCTTGACATTTGAGCGAACAGTCGTCAGCAGTATTTCAAAACGCGTTTTCCACTTGTGACAGCTTCTCAGCTGCAGGCAGTGTCAGCAGCTGGAAAAGTGCACAATGACCTAATGTCTGTCATTAGCCCTGTGGGGGGGATCGCTCAGCTATGTCCCGCTGGGCAAAATTACGGCGCTTTTGACATAAGAGTTGCGGCGATGGACTCACGTAATTGTGTCATTCAGTGCGCGTTAGACGTGAAGATGCCTGGGGATAACTTACACAGCTTAAACATCCTCATTCGTTCCTTTTTGTTATGCTGGCTTCAGCTTTTAAGGCAGCCCACCGGAACACAGGCCATCCCAAGAGAAAAAAGTGTGATAAATATTGTACACAGTGATGGGCAAAGTACCTCAAATTTATACTTAAGTACCAAGTACCTTGCGTCATTAGTACTTCAAGTACGGTACAAAGTACCCAATTCCAAATGCACTTCAAGTAAAGTACAAAGTACTAGGCAAAGTACTTCAAGTATTCATCAAGTACATTGTGAATTTAATTTGTATCACTTTGCATTTCACTGTTTAGTATCTGTTTTTTTGCTTTTTTGGCAAAACTTTAGTGAGCATTCTTGACAAATGCTCTAAAGCCATAAAGTCCTAGGTTAAGTGCTAACCCGTGAATATGAACTTAATCAGGTGACATAATTTGCAGTTACATGTAGAGAGGTAATCAGTCAGCTGGGCTGTGATTATGTATTATACCCTGACTGATCCACGATCACCCGCCTAGTGTGGTGTTCCGGTACTAATCTTCTGCTATAACAGGCTAGGAAATGTCAGGGGAAAAAAAGTACAAGCTAACGAAGATTATATATTTCTGGCATTCCATGCTGCTTTTTGAAATACAACATGTTTAAAAAAGAATATGAAGAAAGTAAAAAAAGGTGATGCACAATGTAAGGCATCATTTTTATATGACTGTGATCTGCAGCAATGTAATCCATGTGACCAATTTAAAAAAACGTAAAATGTGAAAATGAAATCATGTGTGTCTTTCAGAGTATTCATCATGTAATGCAACCACACATTGTGATATAAAATGGTTATTAATTGTCAATGAAGGAAACAATATAAAAAAAAGCATAGAAGCCTGCATTGGGAGGACTGAAATGACAAATGACCAAGTCATTGTACTGCCGGTTGTTGTGTCATAATGTGTGCGTGTCTCTGCATTCCATACGTTTTACATAATCATAGAAGCCTTGATACTTCTTCAACATTTCAAGCCTTTCAACAATAAATTTGCTTCAACAAATATGCTCTTTAACAGCACAAAAATCCTTTTCGGTAAAATGTCAGACTGGGACTCTTGGTACTGCATCCCACTAAGAGCGCTAAAATGACGGCAAGAAGACAAAAACACATAGATAGTGCTATCTGTGTGTTTTTGTTTTCTTGTTGTCATTTTAGCGCTTTTAGGAGGGTGCATTTTTGATACTCTTTTGTGATTTTTTGTCTGGAGTCCAAATTTGGGTACTTGAGTACTTGATGAGAAAGTACTCAGAAAAAAGTACTTTAAGTATGGTACAAAGTACATGACTTAAAATGTAATTAAAGTAAAGTACAAGTACACAGAAATGTACTGAAAGTACTACTTGAGTACTTGGTACTTCAAGTACTGCTCATCACTGATTGTACATCTATTGGATTGCGTCAACATTTGGAACCAAGAGGGGCAATAAAAATTGCTACAATGATTTTGTATCACTTATCCATCAGTTGTCCACTGTCGTTTGTCAGGATTTTGTCGGTGGATCAGGGATCCCTTTATGGCTGAATGTGAGGAACGAGTCGATTGATTAATGAGCGAACGCTGATATCAGTTGACCTCCAGGAATTGTGTATGGAACAGCATTGTTGTGCATAGTGTTGTCAATACATTACACATTCATTTGTAAAAATGTCATCATGTTTTATATCTTGTAATTTGACATTAACTCCTTTTACCATAATATATCTGTCGTTAATTTTCTTGTTTTACAGTCAGATGAGCATGTAGAGCAGCACTCAGAAGCCCATTCCATTTTGTTGCACACAAATGTGTTCTGTTTCCATACTTAAACTGCAAGATGTGGGGCTACCTACAGTAGTGAATGTCTCACATGGAAATTAAGTCCATGTGCAGTCATTCTTTTTTTCATTATGGAGTCCATATACAGCCATGAAATCATATAAGCAGTCGTAACCAGTCAGATTCATGGTCATCGTATGTATCACAAAGAGGATATTATACTACTATAGTGCCTTGAAAAACATGTACTGAGTGTCTCGCGAACCCGGGAATATTAGTGTTAAAGTAGAATAAAATATAAGGGACCAGCTTTTGCGGTAGAGTTGTTGTCTGGTGTAGCATTTTCTTTCAAAGACGTGAAACCTATTTCTTGCTTTTTAATTTTGGCAGAGCATCTATACCATTGAAGCTGACCAGAGCTAACATTTTTAGTGTGCTCTGCCCTTCAGAGCCCAGCCTATGTCAGTGAAGAATAAGGAAGCAGGTTCTACTGATTTACTTCCTAAAATTCTGATTACAGATTGGGACACTAGAGGGCTTCTATTTACTGGAGCATCATGGTATCAACAAACGTTCTACGGAACACAGCCAAGACCACCACTCACGATTGGAAAATGAGGCAGGGGTAAGGGCACCCTTGTATTACATTTATTTATTTGTACGGTACGAGCGATGCCGAAAGACAAGTTGTGTACACAGTTGTCAAGAATCATTAGTAATAGAGCTGCCTTTCAGGTACATTGGGTGGAACAGCAGGTGGTCAAAAGGAGGGTGAAGAGAGACATGAGCTTAGACGACACGTCCTTTCAAGAACAATTCCACCGTTCCTACAGAATTTTTTCCGATCCTTTATACGAGAAGCAGTGGTACTTGGTGAGTGGGTTCTTACTGCGAACTCATTATGTATTAGTGCATCTTTACCTCTGGAGAAGCAAGCCTGAAGAGTTTAAATCTCCCGACAAAAAATGTGAATTGTGGCATTTAAGAGTCTTCTTTAGCTATACAAGAAATAACCTGTGTAGAATAAATAGCATATTAGGAACCACCATAAAAATGACAGCAAAACATTTCAATTACATAATAGCACATTGGCAAGCAGATGCCCAGAGAAAAAGGAATGGAAAAAGCGTAGTCATAACTGAAGCAGTCGCTTGTTCAAACAATAATTATTGAAAATGCTTGATTTGATTGACTTTATTTTATTTTATTTTTTTTAAAGATGTACTACATAGACATTTACATGGGGTGGAGACAGAGAGAAACACTCCGAAACACACATACACTCTTGTATTACAGAACGGAGGTGCATCTGGTGGTCACGATATGAACGTAGCGCCTGCATGGGAACGAGGCTACACTGGTAAAGGTGTTGTTGTGACTATCTTGGATGACGGAATCCAGACAAATCACCCTGACTTGTTGCAGAATTATGTAAGTCTGACACGTTAACCTTGGCACTGTGCTCGCAGAAAGTTTTAATCGAAATAGTATCTCTATTAATACACATGAGCCTTAACGTGATAACATGACAATTAAATGCTATGAGAAAGTACTGCCCCAAAGGTACTTAAATTTTTCACGTTATTATTTTGAAATTCTGTGACCGAAATTGAATGAAGGTGCACAAGCATTTGTCCCGGCAATGCATAGGTGATGTCTTTCAGAGTTATTGTTCATGTTCATCAGCCTAATTGCCTTTAAACATTAGATACTTCCATCTTGAAAGATGAAGGCACATATTGGTTTTATCTATTAAAAATTCACGGAATACATCATAATGTGACGTTCAAAGTTGTAGACCAAACATTTTCCAAAGGTTTTGTAAAATCTTTGTTGTTCATTGCGATCATACCAGGATCCATTGGCCAGTACAGACATCAATGATCAAGACGATGACCCCATGCCTCAGGACAACAACGATAATAAGTAATCAACCTTCCTGTAATTTGTGTACTTTTCTAAAGTTTCACTGACTACCAGCATAATTACCACATGCTTCGCATACTGTTCCTGATTGTAAAATTCTGTGTACTAGGCACGGTACACGTTGTGCTGGTGAAGTTGCAGCAACAGCTTTAAATGACTACTGTGGTGTTGGAGTGGCCTACAATGCTAGCATTGGAGGTAGTACCTTTTGTTCTGTTGGTATTCTACAGTTCATGCGAAGCAGCGGGAGCTAATACTGAGAGTTCACCCACAGGTGTGAGGATGCTCGATGGGACAGTGACAGACGAAGTGGAAGCACGTGCTCTCAGTTTAAACCCTCATTACATAGCCATCTATAGTGCGTCGTGGGGTCCAGAAGATGATGGCAAGACAGTGGATGGTCCAGGAAAGCTTGCAAGGCAAGCCTTCTACCAGGGAATTACCAAGGTATCCATTAGAACGTACAACAGACCACACTGACAGGAACGGTACAAACGAAACCAGGAACATCATCCACAGTCTTGTAGGTGAATGGGACATCAGTCCTGGCGCCTAACGTTAGCGTCCTTACGCATTTCTGAGAAAAGGGTGGACGGGGAAAAAATACACCTGAGCTTGAAACAAACCTGTGTCCCACCAACAACATAACATGTGGAGGAAAGAATACAGAACATATTTGGCTAATCTGAACCTGTCACTGTAATTATAGCTATTGTTTGTGAGTCTTCCTCTGATTTGGCACTTTGCTTTGGTATGTCCACCGTCCAGTGAGTATTTTTTCTTTTTTTCAAGTACGTAATTATAATGAAAATAAACTCCACAGGGAACAAACTTTGTAACATATATATTTTTTAAGGTCCGAAGGCACCACATAGATCATTGTAGTAAACAGGATGTATCTCCATTTATTCTCTCTATTTAGGGAAGACGTGGCTTGGGGTCGATCTTTGTCTGGGCTTCGGGGAACGGAGGACGCTTCAATGACAGCTGCAACTGTGACGGTTACACAAACTCTATATACACACTCTCAATTAGCAGTGCAACTCAGCATGGTTCTAAGCCATGGTACCTAGAGGAGTGCTCTTCAACTCTGGCGACTACTTACAGCAGTGGAGCTCCCGGGAAAGATGCGAATGTGGTGAGTTGCTGAAACTTTAATGGCTTTTATGTCTCCATGTACAGCTTGCTTGACCCTCTAGCACATCTTTCCCAGGTCACGGTAGACATGGACTTATCCTTCAAGCTCAAATCAAACGCGGACTCCTTATGCACACAGTCCCATACGGGCACGTCAGCATCAGCTCCACTTGCAGCGGGGATCTGTGCACTTGCACTCGAAGCAAAGTGAGTGTCAACTATTTGTGTATTGTCTTGCCTCGTACAGTGCTGCGTAAAATGATTACTAAACATGTGAGAGCCACCATTCCCTTCCTCGTCAACACCCTGGCGGTGGATGGAAGTGGACTCGCGCGTCCGTGCGGAGGGAAGGACCGTGTTTCGTGAACTTTTGTCCAGCACTGTACTACGTCCATTGTTTCATCGATTGATGCCTCATTATAACGCCACTGTGTACATAATAAGGCCAACAGAATCGAGGCTCGACACAGTTTCCTTCGCTTATGCCATTTCTAATGCGTGCAGCCCAAAACTGAGCTGGAGAGATATGCAGCATCTTGTTGTGATGACATCTAGGCCTGAACCTCTCTTACTGGAAAGCGGCTGGGCAGTGAATGGAGTCAAAAGGAAAGGTGCGCGGAGCAGCATTCCTCACTGCGTTCTTGTCTAGCTCTCCCCCAGTGCTTCATCTGCGCTGTATCGGGGTAGCGTAAAATTGTCACAATTTGCAGTGAGCCACAAGTTTGGCTACGGCCTCATGGACGCGGACGGCATGGTTGCCTTGGCTGAACAGTGGACACCCGTTTCCCAGCAACATATCTGTAGGACTTCTCCAGACAATGTGGAAAGGTAGAAATTTTATGAGTTTCATAGCGCATTGATGCGAGTGCAGTAACGGGTCTTATCATTTTTACAGGATCATTCCAAATCGCTACGGAGAACGACTAGAAGTTTCAATGAACGTGACAGGGTGCGCGGGCCGCCGAGACATGGTACGCTACTTGGAGCACGTGCAGGTGGTGGTTTCGCTTCAGTTCCTGCCAAGAGGAAACCTTCGCATCACTTTGGTTTCTCCCAGGGGTACTCGATCCCATGTACTCCTTCCACGATCATTTGACTTGAAGGTGAGATGTCACACGTTTTGGATGCGCTATATTTATGTGCGTAGGTTCAGAATACAAGGCCCCTAAGGTTTGACCAATGACAGCGCTTGCTAGGCTAAAGCAACAAAGTCATCCGAAAAATCTCCACAGACTCTGCTGTTAATGGAACGAACCCCCGCGCGAAACACTGCCAAGTGAAATTGAATTGCTCTCAGGATGTACACTGTGTGGAAAGGGAATCTTCTGTCCAATCGACGGATTGAAATTTAAAAAAAAAATCCGATCGATCATCTGTGGCGCTTCTTAATGAGTGTTGTGGAAAGCTGTGGAGGCTGTTGAGTCTAAAACGACATTGCTCGAGATGGTGTTCAAGATGTTCAACAACTTTATGAAATTGTAATATCATACATCCGTTTAATGTTTCAATGTCAGACTTAATATTGTTTTGCAATTCGTTCATATCGGTCAATCGATTAATCAACATCTGTTGCGCTGGACAAAATTGAAAATTTTTCTGTAGGATGACACCTTTGACAGCTGGCCTTTCATGTCTGTCCACTTTTGGGGTGAACCAGCTGCAGGGACCTGGAAGTTAGTGATCTCTAGCGAGGGCCAGAGACGTTCTCCATATCCAGGTAGACCAGCCTTACTACAATACAGAACTAAAACACTAAAGCAACCTGTGCTTGGGAACAGGAAAGACAACACTAGAATATTCTGATTACTCGTTACTCATTACTCAGCAACACTTGCACAGTATTGTGTGTTGCAGTGCATTAAAATCACTCGTTTGTTCTGTAGGGAAGTTGAAGCAGTGGTACCTCATCTTCTACGGCACCGAAAGCGATCCAGTGAAATTGCGTCCACGACCGCACGCGTCGTATATAATCAGAGATACTGCACGCCTTTCTGCTGTAGAGAATCGAATTGGAACCGTAAGACGTAGCGAAGGTTTCGCAAATTGGTGTTTCAAATGCATCATTATCATTTCAGAGTCAGTGTTCGGAGCACGGAAAATACGACGCTGGGAATTTGTAAGTAACAAAATCTTTTGCAGGTGCTAACGTGTATATGATCCCTTGAGAGTAAAACCTCCATACATATCAATCAATGTTAACAGTGGATGTGGCAAAAAGTGCAAAAATTATAGGAGCAGACTGTCATCAGGGAAAGTTGCTCTGAAATATTGGTCTTGTCCAGTGCATAAATGTCACCAGGTACCGTATTCTCTCGAATCTAAGACTACCCTTTTCCCCCCAAACTCCCGTGTCTGAAGTCGGGGGTTGTCTTGTATTCTAATATCTGCGCGACAATGATGTCAGGGGGGAGGCGGAGCAGGCCTATAACGCAGCGCAGCCGATATCACGTGTCAGCGCCAGTCTGTGCGAAACGAACGAAGCGATGCAAATGGGGACTGACTGTCATGGCATCATCGCTGTTGCATTCGAAGTTGGAACACAAAGTTATTACTTTTGCCACTGAATGCGGCAACAATTTAGCGGCGGCAAGGCGGTTTCAAGTATCTGAAGTAAATGTCAGAAGATGGCTGAAGCAACAGGGGGAGATCAAGATTTCCGCCTATGCAGTGGATTCTGGACGCTTATTGCGATGTGCTTGACAACGTTGTCATGCGCGGTTTTAAAAAGCTTTTTTTTAAAACTGAACACAATGAGCTGTGGGCAGATAGCGACAAAGAACGAACAGCAACGAAGAAAGCGGTGACGAATAAATGGTATTGTGCATTGTTTCCAACTGTTATACTGCCTCCCAATCTCTGTTTACTTTTTTTCCAAGATCGTGTACCCTCATCTCAGGGGTCGTCTTAGATTCGAGAAAATTAAAGGTTCTCACGCCTTCACAGCTTGGCGCTCCTTTGGTGCATTGCTGTTACTGACTATCGTCTGGTGAGAACAGTACCTGCATTGTGCAGAAGTGACTTATTGAAACAGCTTTTCTTATTCTTAGTCACACTATTGGTCACACTTGGTGTGACTAGCAAAAACATTAGAACTAGGTTTACGAGATGTTAATTGCCTCGAGTTTGAGGGAAAACACGGGACAAGGAGAACATACCAGCTAGCTTGCCTACTCCTGTTATGTTCATGGTTTACTGCTAAACTTCTGTGAATAGACGAGTTCAGAATATCCTAGAGAGCTTAGCTCCACTTTGAACTATGGGAACTTGCTTGTAACAAAGGAGGAGAAGGTTTCCAAACTGTTTCGGTTCCTTCGCTCTTGGCCGATTGTCCACGAGGAGTCAAGGTCAGCGAAAACGAAACGTGAAGGACAGTTCATTTCAGTAATCTCCCAGGATGCAACGCGTGCTCAAGGAGCACTGGGATTTTCTGAAATCGTCTGTTCGACCCTGACCCGAACGCGAAATTGGATCGAATTATCCGAAAGTCGAACTAAAGAATGCGTGGAGAAATGAATACGGTGAATGTTTCTTTTCTGCGATCGTCTGCTGTCGCTCGTGCTTGAAATGCGCATCTGAAAACATGCCATGTAGAGCGAATGTGATGGAACTCCTTTCCGGTCTTGTCTCCATGAGACAATTAGAGTTTCAGTGTGTCCAGTCCGACTTCGACGTCGACCGCACTTGGTCGCTCACACTGCACACTCTCCGCAAAATCGTCTTCAGTTTTGCTTTCACCATCTTGCTCACGGCAGGACACGTTGCACAGAATGTCGGCGTCCGACAACGTTGTTACCCACTTCCACGAAGTCATCCTCGACAGGCGCACGTTGTATATCAGACTCTTGTTGCACCGACAGAATCCGAACAAAAGCACGGTGAACGTGAAACAAAAAAAAAACGAGTAGGGAGACGTTTCCTCCTCGCCCAGAGCTTTCCAGAACTCAAATCCGCCACCAAATGGATTGAGCTTCTATTTGCGCTTCTGTTAGCTTCTGTTAGCTTCTGTTAGAGGTGTGCGAATATTCGAAATTTCGAATACAAATCGAATACTTGCTATATTCAATTAGTTCGTATTCGAAAATTTGATATTCGAAGCTTTCAAACATTCGTAAAAGTTCGAATAGTCGTTTTTTTTTTTTTTTTTTTCGTTTTTTTTTTTTCGAATATCATAGCATTATTACAAAGCTTTTGCGGGCTGGAATTTGTACGTCGCGGTGACAGCGACGAACATGTATATCAAAACAGCTGCAAGGCGACGCGCGGAGCTTTCGAGGTACTCTCATCTGCGTATGCGTAGCTGCGCGTTTGGTAACCGAAACCGAAATTAGGACACAGTTGTGTTCAGCCGCCAGTTTAAAGTCCGTCCCAGCCAAACGCGAAACCGCAGTGCGCTTCATGCGTCGTCAGCACAGTCTCGGCTTTAATGTATTGCCAACGAAGTCTGAACATTCGTGTGAGGCCTACAGTTTGGTGCAATTCCGGGTTAAATATCTAAATTATGTTGGCGTTGAGCTGAACATTGCTGTTCACCGTGCCACTAGATGCACAGCCAAAACCCTCGTCTCGAACGCGTTTTTTCGGTTGCGATTTGTGGTAGTCGGCGATGTATAATAGAATCATGGTCGCGGTGTGATAACGGCCATAATCGACGAGCGGGACGTGACGATATTTCGACATAGGTTCTCCAACTCCGGCACTGTGCGACCGCATGTTAAAAGTGCCACCTAGGACGACAATAATGCTGCAAAGTCACGTGAAACTGCATTCACTCTTGTTACAGATAGCAAGACGCATATGACCATAAGCCCGACCCGCATGGATCGATTTTGCACGCCTCGGCGTCGGCGCGCGACAAAGTTTTGAGGCGCGAAATGGAAGAAGCGCCGAACACGAACATTGTGGAAACAAATACACACGTGATGAGCACTGCTATACAACATCGTCGACGATCGTGGTTTTACTGCACTAAGGAGTGAGGCTGTTCCAAACTATGCATTACCGTCTGGAACAATGGTATTATGCGTGAGAGCACAGTGGAACCGTGCAGTTTCTCGCCCACTCGACAAACGCGGAAAGCATTGACAGTGCAAGAAGAGAGCACATCTCAGAAGGAAAATGGAGCAAGTGCTCTCTTCTTCATTTTCCTTCTGAGATGTGCTCATCACCATACCATATCACATTCAGAACATGTCATTGCCTTTTACTTCCACTCTGTCTGTTTCACCAGCACAGGTGTTCATTATTCATGTTTCATAGGATGTTTGAAGTGCAAGTTGTTTTTATGGTTTTCAGCTTGCCTCGTGAGAACAGCACATTGTTTCATTGTAACAATCATCTTACTGTACATGTGTGTATGGCCTATGCTAAGCCAATACAGTAATACATGTTCCTTATTAGTACCGTATTTACCCGAATGTAAGTCGACCCCCCCACTCCAAGATTCATGAAAATGGAAAAAAAAGTTTTGTGGTAACGAAAACGTAAACAAAATACAGAAGCCGACACTGAAGATCTTCACCAGATCTTCACACCAATCTTCAGTGTCGGCTGCTGTATTTTGTTTATGTGATCTACAGGACTTGACTCCCCTCTTCGTATACGCATCTGTAACGAAAACGTAAAAGATTTATTCATCGCCGGAAGACTCCTCCTCGATTTCATCGGAGGTGTAGCAGACGTCGTCGTCAATAGTCACATAGTCGACACTTCTTGAATGTACGAATGACCATGTCGCACAGCGCTACCGCCCACGCCGCCGAAACCCATCTGCAGACCTCGGACAGCGACACGCGTTTGACCCGCCCGCCCTGTCGGAGTCATTTCGCGCCCTCCTCTTGCCAACCATTCGTTGTACAACCGCCTGACATAGCTTTCGAACGGTTTGCTTAAGCTGACCTCAAGCAGTGGCAGCTGGCTTGTGAGGCCGCTGGGTATCACCAGCATGCCAATGACGGCTTGCCGTAAACTGTGCACGGCCCATTCCTTCGTCACTTGCAAGAAGCCTCCTCTTGCAACATGTCGCACATTACGAGGGGTTTACTGTCACGCTTTTCTTGTGGAAATGCTTCCCGTCCTGTCTTCGGTGAATCCGCGGTGCGTCCCGCTGCACCTGAAGGTCGCTTCACGTTGCTTACTCCATTGTCTGACGAGGCGTTCAGAAACGCCAAATTCCCGTTCTGCAGCGCAGTTGTGGCTCACTTCGGGAAACAGTATCGCACGTTGCTTGAATGACGCCGGGTTGACACGACACGTTTTAACCATGGCGAAGAACGGAAGAAGGAACTTTCGTTTTGACTGCTTTTATTGCTGTCGTTTGTCACATGTTCGACTCTCTCTCACCTCCTTCCCTCCCTCTCCCTCCAAGTGAGGAAGCGAGCGCGCGTGACCAGCGGCTCGGCCGCAAAGCAACGCGGTTGCGTAGATCCCGATTATAAGTCGACCCCCCTACTTTGGATCGTCGATTTTGGAAAAAAGGGGTCGACTTACATTCGGGTAAATACGGTACATTGGGCATATTTCTAAGGATCTGCAGAATACAACTTTGACCAAGCTTTTTTTCAGGGCTTTATTTTTACTCTAAGAAGCCTTTATTCTATGATGCTATTCGATATTCGAAGGGCATATTTGTGCACCTCTGGTTTTAGTGTATCACACGTTATCGCCTTTGCGTATGTAATGGATAGTGTGATGGTTCTGCACAATTCATGAAGCTCTGTTTTGGCGTGTGCAGAACCACCAATACTATCGCTTATGTACGCAAAGGCGAGACCGTACGCACTAAAACTCACGATCATCGGTACAGAATGGTACCGTTCAATCGCCATCTGCCACCTGAGCTTTAGCGCGAAGTTTTCTGTTGCTATGGTGCTAGTGCAACGCAGGTGCCTGGTTCGCGGACCCATTGGTCGAATTACACGATGTGGACTGCTTTCACGTTTGAAATAACAAACTTTTTTATCAATAGAAACATACGGGCATTTGATGGGACCATCGAATTCGATCGAATTAAGCGAAGAAACAAATTAGCGAAAGTCGTATTAACGGAAGTCTACTGTAGTTTCATTTCGGTAAAAATGTGCGGGCTTTTCAGGAAATGTGTAGAGCAGTGCCCCGACGGTCAGTACGGGAACCACGACACCTTTACGTGCGAACCGTGCAATATGGAATGTGACAGATGCTACGGGCCTCTGAGTGATAACTGCATCTCTTGCAAGAGTGGTCGACACTTGACGAGAAGTTCCTGCTGGAAAGAATGCCCCGACGGAACGTACGCTGGTAATGTCAGTTCGCATCCCTCTCGTGCTACGCACTTTTTAGTTGCAAAATTGGCATGAATCTTTGTGGCGTGCAGATGACTCGCTGGGGTTATGCGTACAGTGCGACCTGAACTGTGCAATGTGCGAGAAGTCGGCGTTCAACTGTACGGCTTGCAAGGAGTCATATCTACTCAGTGGCAGCTCTTGCACAACTTCATGTCCAAAAGGAACGTATGCAACTTCAGAAAGAAGGTGTGTATGCTATATGTTGTTCACAGAGAAGCGGGGTACATTTTCCGCAACAAAAAATTTAGGGGGCCTTCTGCGCTGGAGAGGTCTAGTTACGGGATGCACCGTTTTGATATTTGTGGGTACCGGTAACCAAACAGTTGAACCGGTATTTTTTCGTTTTTTTTTTTTTTTCTAGAGTGTATCTGCTGGCTGCGTGAATGTCGCAGAATGGGCTACAAAGTGCAAACGGGGAAAAATGAACATATTTATATGTTGCAGGAGATTTTATTCGAAAAGCCTAGCATGACTGCACTGCAAGTTTATATTGGCAAAAACGTCTCGAACTGTTTCCCCTTTACTTTGAGGAAAAGTGTACCCAGCGAAGAGTGCAATGCATCGTGTGTATGCAAGAAAACATAATTTTGTAACATAACAAAAATAACATAATAGACATCAGAACAGGCTGCCAAGGGGAAGCTCATACATCATTCTCCATATATACGGCAGGTTACCACGGACCATCATTATGTTCTCTAGAGTGTTCTCAGACAGGTTTCCTCTTTGTGGGGATAGGATGTACTTTAGACTGGAAAATGCTCTTTCAATGCTCAATTGCATTGGCAGCACTGCTAGGGCAATGCTGGCAAGTTGATAAAGTTTAGTCATTATGAGTTTTTTTTAACAAGCTGGGCAAGAAAAACTGTGTGAGGTTAAGCAAACAGGTATGGAAACAAACAACGTGCAGCGCTTGGTACCTTATATGATCACAGTAATACAGTTCATAACTCGTAAGGAACATACACAAAACATGTCATATAATGCGTATGTCATGCTATTATGGGTTCAAGCGCATAAGATCGTATGTTGTCCACACAACTTCTGAATGAAAAACACATGACGAAGAAATCTACTTTAACAGACGCACGTACTCCGCCACCAATCAGAGCTGTAAAGTGACACAAATATCGCATCCAAAGTTGTTCGCGTTCATGCTTGAACCGATTCATATGAACTAGTAACCGAAATCACATTTTTTGATTCAGGTTATGGTTTCGGTTAATTGCTGATGGTGAATTGGGGTTACGTTACGGTTCTGGAAGAAATTTGGGTTCCACGCGGTTTTCAGTTCTGTTCCGATTTCAGTCCCTGGTCTACGAGGTTTTGGACATACGATTTACGTTGGCGACTTTAAGTTAAATTTAATGTAATAATCTTACTTTACTAATTAATAAGTACCATAAATGTGTTTAATTAATTTACCCCTACACCAAACATTAACGCCAAAACCTTGCATGAAATTCCTTAAGTGTTACCCACATAAACGATTGGAAAAATGCAAGTTCTGTGCAAAGAAACAAAAGCAAACTTTACATGATAAGAAAAACACATGTACAAGGTATCAAAATGTTTTTGTAATTTATTCATTCATGTTTTTCTTGTCATCTACATAGTATTGCTGTATCTGTTGAGGTCTAAAGTGGTCTGCATTGACAGCTTAGTGCCTTTCTCACAGGTGTGCAAACTGTCACCAGAACTGTGAGACTTGTAATGGCCCAGATGATAAGAACTGTATCACGTGCATCGAAGGCTATCACGCCTACCAAAACCAATGTCTTTCTCGGTGTCCTCCTAAGTTCTACAGTGATGGTGACAACCTCTGCAAAAGGTGAGCTTTCGTGATATATTGTCTTATGGTTTCCCCTTTGTGTCCTTTTTTTTGTGTGTTATTCACTGGAATAAAAATAATGTTAGAAACATCTTTCGGTTTACGCAGCTGTGTTCCTCCCTGCTTGGAATGTAACTCGCTGAAGAGCTGCAAGTCATGTGTGTCGACGCACAAGTGGGAGTCAGGCTCATGCTCCATAGCGTACACTAGGTGTGGTACAGGTGAGCATCATTGTCATGTCCAGTGGCGGATCCAAGGGGGGGGCGGTTGGGCGATCGCCCCCCCCCCAAAAAAACGTCAGTTTATGCATTGCATTTCCCTCTCCCCCTCCCCCACTGCGCGCTCCGGCAAAGAAACCGCCCCCCCCCAAACCGAGGGTCTGTATCCGCCCCTGGGGAGGGGGCACCTGCCCCCCCTGTCCCACCGTCCGACCCATGCCAACAACGGTCACGCGCTTGCTTTCACCAAGATGCCGCCTTCACTCTTTATTCTGTCTCCATGACAGCGCTTTCCTTCTTTCTCGCGCGCGACTCACGGCACGTGGCCAATTCCGCGTCTAAGCGGTGAGAACGGAGTCTGAAGTAAAATGAAGCGAGCGAGTCTTCAAAAGATTGACAGTTTCTTTAGTCGCGCTCCCAAGCATGCCTTGCAAACTTCAATTCAAGACAGCGAGGAGGTCGCGGCGCCGGCAATATCACAATCGGGTTCCTCTACGTTGCCCACGGATGACAGCGACGCGGACGCCAATCCTCAGATAGCGTGTGCCATGCCAGCAAGTGCTGTGGCTGACGGCAACGGTTCACGACATGAGCGCAGTCACAGTGCTGAACATGAATGCGAACTATCGAACACCATGAGTGACAGTGGAAGGAATGATGGCTCCGCTGCAGCCTTTTTACTAGACGTTGGAAGCTTTGTCGGGAAACATGTTGACGACTTCACTAAGCGGCGCTTGTTGGAATCTCATTGGCATCCAGCGGAAAACTACAGTTTCCCATACTCCGTCCACAAAAAAGGCGGCAAGGAAGAAAAGAGATATGTAAGCCACTCACATTTGAGCAAATTTAACTGGCTGGTTCTCTCGAAGTGCCAAAGTGGTCTCTATTGCAAGTATTGTGCACTCTTCACAACGGGGAGCGTAGGAGGGTACCAAAGGAATGTTACTCTTCAAAAGCTCGTTACAAAACCTCTCCGAACATTCGCGAGGCTACTTGGCAAAGATGGTGACCTCCCTCTGCATGAAGCAACTAGATACCACAAAGAGGCGGTTCAAGCCGCAAAAGCCTTTCTTGCCTGTGCCGATGCACCTGAAACGTGCGTCGCCAATCAAGTATCTTGTCAGCGACTTCATCAAGTGGATGAGAACCGGAAAAGACTCTTGCCTATCATAGACTCTATAATCTTTCTAGGGCGCCAAGGAATACCGTTTCGCGGACACAGAGACGACGGGATGCTTGCAGACTGTTCGCAAGGTACTTCATTAACGTCAAACGAGGGCAACTTTCGAGAACTTTTGCGGTTCCGGGTCGCCAGTGGGGACACAGAACTCCAAAAGCACCTTGCCAGCACGTCGTCCCGGGCCACATACATCAGCAAAACGACGCAGAATGAACTCATCCAGTGCTGTGGAGAGGAAGTCCTTGCCACGGTCACTGGGCGTGTGCACGAATCCGGCATGTACAGCGTTATGTTCGACGAAACCACTGACCTAGCTCACATGTCGCAGCTTAGTCTCATTTTACGCTACGTTCACAAGAATGTGGTTCGAGAGGACTTTGTACAGTTCGTCGATCTTCGTCGTGTCAGTAGCGATACTGATACCGGTATCAACATTGAAGAGCCCGTCTTGACAGGAAAGATACTCGGGGAACAGGTTGTAACAACACTGAAGACCTTAGGCCTCGACCCAGAAAAGTGCGTAGGTATAGCTACCGACGGCTGCAGCGTCATGGTGTCCGAGATCTGTGGCGCTGTGTCTGAGATCAAGAAACATGCGCCTAATGCGGTGCACTGCCCGTGCTTCAACCACGCACTCAACCTGTCTTTGTCCAAGTCCTGCAAAGTCCAAGCGATCAGAAATGCTGTTGGCATTATGAAAGAAGTAATTTCCTTCTTTGCGGCGTCATCGAAACGAAACGTGGTATTAAAGAGCACCCTTGGAGGCCAACTTAAAGGCCTTTGTGAGACGAGGTGGGTTGAACGGCACGACAGCGTTATACAGTTTCGAGAGTCCGTGGGCAGTGTGTCGAAAGCTCTTGATACCATTGCTGACTGGAAAGAGATGCAAAGCGCAGCGAAAGCAAAGACGCTCCGTGCTGCCATCAGTGACTCCGAATTCCTAGTAGCAATTGTTTGCTTGGCGGACATACTCGCGCACACTGTTCCACTGAGTCGTCTCTTTCAGAAGGAATATCTTGACGTTCGCACGGCTAGGAGCGCGTTGGCAGACACCATGACTGTTCTCCGCGACCGCAGAGAGAAAAGTGAAGAGGCATTTTCGGAGCTCTACAAGCAAGCCAGTGCCCTGGGAGAAGAACTGGGAACAGAGTTGCGGTCCCCACGTATAGCTAAGAGACAGACTCACAGGTGCAACGTCGCTACGGCCAATACAGAGAGCTACTACAGGATGTCACTGTACACTCCGTTAATGGATAATGTGCTGTCAGATTTAGAGACAAGGTTTACAACCGAGGCGGAAAGAGCATACGAGCTGTTCCTTTTTGTGCCCCCTCACACCTGTGCCACAGACGGCGTCGACAAGGAAGCTGTTTCTGCTATTGGGGAGCGGTATTCTGCGTTCATGGGGAATAGCGCGCCAATAGGACCACTTCTACTTCAAGCCGAGCTGAGGTTATGGCGCGAAAAGTGGAAGACCCAGACTGAGGTGCCGGGTACTGCTGTTGAAGCTCTGGACAAATGCGACAGGGAGGTCTTCCCTCTAATACGTACGCTTCTACAAGTACTGGCCACTCTCCCTGTTAGCGTAGCCAGTGCTGAACGGTCCTTCTCTACTCTCCGTCGGTTAAAATCGTGGATGAGGACACAGATGGCTGAAGAGCGCTTGACTGCGTTGGCATTGCTGCACACCCATAGGGACATTGCCATCGATACGCAAAGGGTCATCGATCGTTTCGCAAGTAAGGCTCGCGGACAACGGAGACTAGATTTTGTCATCTGAGTGATATTTATATACCAGTTCTCTGATGCACAATAAACATCAGTTTTGAGTTCACTGCATGTCAGTAACGCTATACAAAAATCACCTTTAACGAAGAAAAAACTGTCGCAGTTCCCCGCGGCAGGTACAGTAGAAGGGCCCCTTCTTGTCCCCCACCCCCACCGCACGCACAACAAGGCATAGGCATCTGAAGATTGAAAACACTATATAGAAATTCGCTTGAGACGTTGTCCGCCCCCCCCAAAATGAGGGTCTGGATCCGCCCCTGGTCATGTCGCATGCTGTATTAGATTGGATTGGATTGGATTTCTGTTCATTGTCATACCGTTTTCTTACATTATGTTGAGACATGATTGAGGTACATGATATTGAACTACTAACAGCTGTTTTTCACATAATGTTGGACAGGTTATTATAGCCCTCAGGGAAACTGCAACAGATGCCATGAGACATGCCAAGATTGCTACGGTCCCAACGAGAATCAGTGCCTAAGCTGCCCACCTTCAAAGTGAGCTTATAAAGTATTGATGAGGAATTAGCGACATAACTTTTATTTACAGTGCAGCTGTAAGGGTGGTAGAACTGAATGAAATACGCATTTGGTGTATTCAATTCCAAAACAGAAATTGAAATTAGGGATTCATTGTGTGCATTTAGTTTCTGTTTATGCTGTTTCGGTATCAGCATGTAAAACAGTGTACAATCTATAGGTATCAGCATTGAGCATACAGGGATTGATAGAATTAAGATAGCTGTGCTTCTTTTGTGTGACTTTACTGTGCAGAGAATGTCTGCAAGCTGCTTTCCTAACAGGCTTCTAATAATTCCAGATCAGTACAATATGCTTTCTGCTTGTTACGTTTTCATCTATTGGAAAAATGGGACAGTCGTTTTTCGTAAACGAGTGTCCGTAAACTTTGCCCAGTGGCTGCTTTACCTTTTTTCGTTGGTGTATGAGCTCTATGCAAGATTTTGAGAGGTGTAGGTGCATAAGCTGTACTCAAGATTTTGAGAGGTTGAACATGTGCGGCATAACAATGCATTTCAAGAGCATTTTGCATTGAGGGTGGATGTGTAATGCTTCAGTAATGAGCATATTAGTAATCCATACTGGGCAGGCAGCTGTGATCCAGCTGAGACAGGCAGAGCACAAGATAGATCTGTCTGCAGGAGTCCAACAAATGTCCATTTTGACATTGTATCTGGTGGTATCTGTGCATGAAACATCATTGCGTACCTGTAAAGCATGCTTTAAATGTCATGCACAAGAGCACTGCGGGAAAGCCTACCTAGCTGCCATACATTGAATACCAATATTTTTAAAAGTCAAATTTTTTATTGTTCTTTAGCATTGCTGATTAAAACCCAACTGATACGAGATATTCCTTGCATCCTTGTGTTCAACTGAGTGAACTTCACTAGCAAGCTCCTTATAGACTGTTGAAATTAAATATTACTCTAAACCATTATCATCTTATTCTCATTCGATTTTAATCGGGCATCATAAGTTATTATTTAAAATGCCACTGGTACCACAATTGCTACTGACATTCATTCCATGACCGTCAGTACTTCTACATACTGTCACTGCACTGAAAGAATAAAATAGTGGGCGTGATACCTTATAGTGTGATGCCTGGCTCACGCAGTCACAGTGAAGTGCTATTGTTCCAGGTACTTGTACAACGGGCGATGCACCAGCGAATGTCTGCTAGCATACTACAGCAGCGAAGACAGGGTATGCATCCAATGCGACAAGAACTGCCTTAACTGTTCCAGTTCCGGATCTCCCAAATGCACGAGCTGCCTGTTTGATCTCTTCCTGTACGATGGCGTTTGTGTGGAACAGTGCCCACAGGGGTTAGTGAGAGTTTTTGTTGGACAGCTTCTTTGCTTTGTTGCTTCCTTCAGTATAATGGTGATTGCTTCCCCCGTCCAGCTTCTTCAAGGATGCCTCATCAAGCGTGAAGCGTTGCATCCCTTGCCACACATCATGCGAAACATGTGCCAATGCCTCTGCATCTTCGTGCTTATCCTGTGCCTCCGGCAGGACACTGCATAAGTCTCGATGCTACCCTTCACCCTGTCCAGATGGGACGTATCTTCGACATACAACATCAGTTGGTGATCAGTGCATTGCTTGCCACCCTGCATGCTCCAAGTGCACAGGTATGTATTTATAAATATTGCGACTATGGTTTCTCTCTGTTCTGCAGTGTCTGTGGGGTTGTTTGATTTGCTGCTTACGTTAATGGGAGTGTTATCTCGTAGTCATAGGAGTGTATTTGGTCATATGACTAACGAGACAAAAATTTTGCAACACGAAGATAGAGTGTGTGCACTTGCGCAAGCAATGCACTGCCTGCTTTCCAGAGGAACCTTCGGTGGTTCACCGCAATGCCTTTGTGCGATCAAAACCAAACTACAGACCCCTTTGTGTATTGTCGTTTTGGTTAGATTGAATAGGCGATTTCAGATAATCTCAAGAGAGCTTAGCGCTGCTTTGAACTATGGGAACTTGCTGGAGACAAAGCTGTTTTGGTTTATTCTTTCTTGCCTGATTCCACGAGGAGTCAAGGTCAGCGAAAACGAAACATGAAGGACAGTTCTCCCTTCCTCATTCCAGTAATCTCCCAAGATGCAACGCATGCTTAAGGAGCACTGGGATTTTCTGAAATCGTCTATTGGAATTTCCTTTATTTTCCCCCTCTCTTTGTTCGCCTTGTGTATCTCCCTCTGTAACAGTCCCTGCAGGGATTAACAGCATCGCAAGTAAATAAACTAGAGGTGTGCGAATGTTTGAAATTTCGAATACGAATCGAACATTTTCAATATTCGATTCGTATTCGAAAATTTGATATTTGAAGTTTTCGAATATTCGTAAAAGTTCGAATATTCGACTTTTTTTTCTTTTTTTTTTCGAATATCATAGCAGCTTATTTCAAAGCTGTTGTGGGCAGCGCACTGGAATTTGTACGTTGCGGGGACGAACATGCATAGTAGAACAGCTGCAAAGCGACGCACGGAGCTTCCGAGGTAGTACACTCATTTGCGAATGCGTCGCTATACGTTCGGTAACCGAAACCGAAACTAGTACGCAGTTGTGTGCAGCCGCCATTTTAAAGTCCGCCCCTGCGAAACCCGAGACCGCGGTACGTTTTATACATCGTCAACACAGTCGCGGCTTTAGTGGATTGCTAACGAACTCTGAACATTCGTATGAGGCCTACAGTTCGGTGAAATTTTGTTAACGTTGGAGCTGAACACCGCTGTTCACCGTCCCATTGCAGGCACAGCCAAAAACTGCGTCTCGAATGCGTTGTTTTCGTTTTCAGTTTGTGGTTGTGAGCGATATATGGTAGAATCATGGCCGCGCGCGATGACGGCGATAATCAAGGAGTGGGACGTGTTAAAGGAGCAGTCTAGAGGCCCACAACTTTGTTTCTGGTTTTCGTCAGTATGGAACGTTAGGCGGCCGAAAACAGTTTTCCCACAATTTGTACAACCGTAGCGAAATTGGCACGCATGAAATAGCTAACCGAACCTCCCGTGCGCGAAACACCCTCCTTCGCCTTCACGATAGGCACGTGATGAGCCCCACCACACGCGTCACATGCGACGCAAGTGGTGAGGACGCTCCTCATTGGACCTGGGATCACATGATCGAGGTGAGCAACATCGCGCAGGCGGGAGCGTCTGCTACCGCTTCGGAGACGCCATACGTTCTCCGGCTACGTGATGTCCGAAATTGAGGGTTTGAAGGCTGTCCACGACACAACCACGATTTTTTGGGACCGCAGATACCACGGGAAGAACGAGTGGTGCAGCCCGAAATTAACTGCGCTTGTACAGCGAAAATCCCGTGCTTCTCGACAGTATGCAGCCTGTCCGACAGTTTTCACCGCGCAGTTGGTTCAGTGGCTAACAGGTGGCGCCACAATACCACCGCCATCCCTTGCTTTCTGCTATTGTGAATTTTGAGATTGCACAGAAGCCACGGATATATTACTCTTGTGATTGTAATCTTATTTTCTCAGGCTGCACATATGCTTTTTTTTTTAGAAAACGTGATATAAATCATATAAAGAATAGAAGTCCACAAGAAACAGCTGGCAATGTTCGTAGCAGACGGTTTTTCCTGCGAACGAATGAGGGGCTCTCTACCACCAACGTCACAGTAGAGTGGGTGTGGTCTGCAGTTGGAGCGCTCCGGCCTGTCACCGCGGCAGCGATTCTCCAAATTAATTGCACCGTGGTGAAACAACTTTGGACAGAAATATTTTGTTGGAATGCTTTTCACATACTGCTTTACAAGATGACAGCAGTTTTTGGCCATGTTAGATACCACTTTAATGCTCCTTTAATATTTCAACATAGTTTCTCCAACTCCGGCGCTCTGCGAGAGCTGCGACTGTATGAAAGTGCCAACTAGGACGACGATAATTCTGCAGTCATTTGAAACTGCACTAGCTGTTGTTACAGACGATAGCAAGACGCATATACATTTCGCATACGATTACGCAAGACGCATACGATTTCAGTAACACTCAGTTCACCGCTACTGGAACATCGCCGTCGTAAAGCGCGTAGTCCTCAATGTTCAAGTCCTGTAAGTCACGTCGTTGCACAATTCATCACAGCCACTGAATTAGTCTGCTGGCTCCGGTACGGCGGTGGAAGACCAGAAACCCGCATGAACGAAACAGTTCACGATAATGGCTTGATGAACTTGCTGCCAGGCCTTTGATAAGTGCCACGTTCCGCTCTAAAGTCAGGGACTTCCATGTGCGTTGTTTAGCCATCACGCCGCGAAGAACGAAACGAAACTGAGATGCTCGGACGAATGCAGAGGAGGAGGAGTGACGTTGGGTGGAAAGGGGAGTGCGGTCTGCCTGCCACAGCTAGCGGCGCGTGAGTCACAAGGACTGAAAGGCTTTGACCTTGACCTAGCCTGGGGGACCGAAGAATGCACGTTATCAGCCGTAGGTACGCTGACCTACCGCTGATGGAATTTCGAGATATCCGTACTCGGGCAAAAAAAAGCTTAGACCTAAAAGACCTAAAAAAAAGACCTAAAAGGGCCCAAATACATAGGAAACATTGGGCCAAAGATCGGGACGCAAAAAAACATTTGAGATAACCGATATTTCGAGATAAGCGAGTTCGAGTTAACGGGAGTGATTTTGCTCGCGACTCAAGCGCGTCACCTTCGGCGCGACGAAGTTGGAGGCCCGCGCACAGGTGTTCGCCGTGAAATGAAAGGAGCGCTGAACACGAACGTCGCGGAAACAATCACGCGTGATACAGCCATACAACATCGTCGAGGATCACAGTTTTACTCTGCTATAATGCATGAGGCTGTTCTAAACTATGCATTACCGTCAGTAACGATGGTCTCACGCGTGACGTCACGCGTGAGAGCAGTGAAACCGTGCAGTTTCTCGCCTTTACGACAAATGCGTAACGCATTGTCAATCCAAGAAGAGACCACTTGCTACCTTCATTTCCCTTCTAAGATGCTCATCACTAAACCATCCCACATTCTGAACATGTCACTGCTCTTTACTTCCATTCTGTCTGTTTCACCAGCACCTTACAATGCCAACACAGGTGTTCACTGCTCATGAAAAATTTTTGAAATGAAAGTTTTTTTTATAGTTTTCAGCTTGCCTCATGAGAACAGCACACTGTTTCATTGTAAAAATAATTTTACTGTACATGTGCATATAAGCATGTATGCTAAGCCAATACATTAATACATATTCCTCATTAGCACTTGGGACATTTTCCTAAGGATCAGAAAAACACAACTGTGACGATGCTTGTTTTCGGGGCTTAATTAACTTAATTAACTCTCAGAAGCCGTTATCCTATGACGTGATATTCGATTCGAGATTTGAAGGACAATTTTGTAGATATTCGTATTCGATTCATATTCGAAAATTTCAATATTCGCACACCTCTAAAATAAACTAATAAATAAGTCATGCTTTTGTCCTGCTTGCAAAAACTTAATGCTCGAACTTGAAACTGCTCTAGCCTTATGGTAATCTGCCATGATAGTCCACTCAAAATCTTTTTTTTCTCTCTCTCTTTTATTTACTCATTGTTATTATTCTCCTGAAGGGCCAGGGCCAATGAGCTGTTCTGCCTGCAGCACATCTGCCTTCCTCGTGGGGAATACATGTGTTTCTTGCCTTTCGGATGAATACCTTTCGGTCGACAGACGGGTAAGTTGTCCAGTTGTTATTATCTGCAATATTGCTCAGTGAACTGCATGCCTTTCTCAGATTACTTTAATCATCAGCATGCTTAACCTTCAATGCCCCTTGTCTTTTATGCGTGAGCAGCGTAGTAGTGCACTGTAGTGTTCCTCTTTTTCCTTTTCTTTCCACTGGAATAGACTTCCAACCACGTGTTGAAGCTAATCTCTGGATATCTTGGCTAACTCAGCACCTAACATGAACTTTTGTTGCACTTTCCGTGACCTTGCCAAATCAAAACCACAGTGCACGAAAGGGGTGGAATTTGCCATATTATGTGAACCCCCATAGTGTCCTCTATGGTCTCAGTTCTCTCTAGATCCTGTCAGTTTTGTCTGTTACTGTTTTCTCTCATCGCTTTTTCTTTTTTCGATTTGTTTACTGCCCAGAAACGTGCACAGAGTGTGCACGTTTTCAAGCTTTTCTTTATTCTCGTGATATTTTGTGTGAATTCTTTCTTGGAAATAAAATGAAGATTATCTCACTTTTCCGTATTCGCAACAATGCATCGCTTAACAATTAGGGCTGTGTGAATAGTGATTTTCAAGCTCGAATCGAATATGAATACAGATCACATAATACAGTAGACAAAAAACACAAGCATTTTATTTTTAATAAAGAAACTGAAGTACATTTAAGTTCTTTGTGAACGGGCATTACCAGCTTCCGTGCAGAAACAACAGGCTTTAGTGACCGGCGACAGTTTGTGACCATGTTGGTGCAAACTGAAAACAGTTCAAGCAACCTGAAGTCGCTGGTATGGAAATATATATGTCAGCTACTATTTTCCCTAAAGTGGGGACTTCTGTTGACAACACTTGTATGCCAACTTGTGCGCCACAAAGTGAGAGGATTATTTTGTGGAGTTTCAGTGGTAATTGCAAGTGCTGTTCAACTTGCTGACGGTCAACTGCACATTAGAATACGGTAGGGCGGTCCGACAGAAGAAAGACTGATACTGTATTTACTCACGCACAAGATGCATATTTTTTACCCCAAAACATTGTGACATAGAAGGGGTGTGTTCAAAATGCGGGGGAAAATTCTAACCCACCAATTAAGGCAATCCCATTTTACTCCGAGATATCTGCGGCGATCTCTCTGGTATTGAATGCTGCGTCCCTCATCGTCACGCTCAGGCGCTCCGTTGATAAACAGCCCTGGAGTACGCGATATGAGCGGCGCGTGAGATGGTCCAGCGTACCAGCATCTTGCCTGTCAAGCTGGGATGCATTCAATACGTGAGTGTGTCCTAATATGCCGCAAATACGGTACCTTATTTCAATGCAATATTGGGAAAAAGTATAGAATATTTTCGGATATCTCTATTCAATTCGATAACCGAATCAAATATAGAACTATTCGATTCCATATTAGAAAATTACTAATATTCACACAGCCCTATTAACAATATATCTTACATGCCATACTGAAATTTGTGCACATTTTTATGTAGGCTAGCACCCGTTCCTTTCTGTATGTGTCCAACGTCTAAAGTTCTTCCTGTGTCTGAAGTGTGTTTTCTGTACCAGTCCAACCAATGCTCCCATTCCCTTTTATGTGACTTTTTTACATCCCTTGTACTATACTTCTGTTGTCTACTAATACAGGATCACAAAAAATGTCATTATCGTCTCCAGTGGCATTCGAGTCACGAATGACATTATTTGCGAAGCTTGTGCCACATGTCATTTTCTCATGACATTAAACGCCATTATGTCAATGCGGCCCACTCAGTAAGTAAAATATAAGTCGGGCTACTTTAAAAAATTAGGCCTAGTTAAACATTTTGAAAATGTGTGTAATATTCTGAAATATAATATCAAGTGGGTCCTCATGTGGAGCCGTTCCAACGTATTTGTAATAATTGTCGATGAAAATTTCGAACAACGTGGGACTTCTTTTCTCAAAAGATGTTTGAGAAAGCTCAAATTTATCATATCAAATTTTGTTGTACAGTGGAACGTGGTTTTATGCCAACTAAAATTGTTGCTCTATGCTAACAATGGGAGCGAGAGTAGGCATTTCATGGGTGAATGAGTTGTGGCGAACTCAACAAGCAGAGAATGGCATTAAGTCAAATGCCATTAAAACTGTCCGTGTGGCACCGCACAAATTACATCGCAACTTAGTTCACTAAGCATTTAATGTCATTTTTTATGCCCCATGTGGCCGGGGTATAAGTCCTCTCTTCAGAACAGAGCCGTAGCGAGGCAAGTTTGTACCCAGGGCAGGGTAAATCTGAAGCGCCCCTCCCCCCCTCTCCCACTGCCGTCAGAAGCCCTGTAAACAAAGAAATAAAAACGCTTATTTGCGCTGCCAAGATTGTAAATTCAAATTTTCTTCGTTCCCGCTTTATCCTGTCCAACCAACCTGCCAGGGCCTGCCGTTCGGCGCCCTCTCTGGCGAGAGCGCTCAGGGCGCCTCCCCCAGTTGCTACGGCTCTGCTTCAGAATGCTAACATTTGTCATTTCCTTTGGGTTGCCTTATTTTGATGTCCTACACTAATGTCTAAGCATCATATCAAACACTTTGAACTGTTAACTGTGCTTGTGGGAGAAGTACTAACTATGTGTTCCTTCTAAAGGCTTGTCTGAAAAGTATATTTTGATGGAAAAAAACATGTGGATAACATTTTTTTTTTTCATGTTTAAGTCTCATCCTCTTGTATCTTGCTTCATTTTTCCCAAGTTTAATTGCAAAACCCACAAATCTGTCACATGAAGTTGACTACATTCGGCCTATTTGTAAATATTCGCTCCACTTTCAATACCACTGCTGAAGAACTCTGCAGAGGCAGCAAGTAAAGCATGTGGTGCTTCACATTGAGATCTGCAAGTAACTGAATAATACTGTTGAATTTACTAATACATAGATGATGATCATATCCTGATTTTTCACCCTGTGTACTGATCCAGCTATTTCACTGTCTGTTGCATTATCTGCATGTTGTGCATGTGTTGAAATAACTTCCCTGCATGCTAGATTGAAATTGCTTGCGCAACACTGTTGTTCTGTGTTATGCCACTGGCAGATCTTCTTTCTGTCTCGTTCTGTGCATTTGGCTTGTCTGCTGTACATTTAGAGAGAGGAGGCATTTTTTGTTCAGGTATGCCCAATAAACCCTTACATTAACAAAATGAAGAGTGGAGGGATATGTTTATTGTAAAGGAACAAAGGAAAAGTTACCCATATGCACAAGTCAGCTTGCTGTTGCCTAAAAAAAAGTCTCGTGCACAATCATAATTTACACCATTCCCTTATAGTCTGTTGGTGGTGGAGTCATCATAGCTTGCCAAGAAGTTCTGGGGTCGGATTCACAACCAAGTTCATAAGATTCGCTATGATGTCGTAGTCTACGACCGTCGTACGACGTCGTCGCAAATCGTGGGGTTCGGTATTCACCAAAGGATCATAGGGGAGAGGGAGGCTCATGATGGGCAGAACGAATAAGAAGGAGCAGCTGACACGGTTCCTGTGACCGTGGGATTCATGAGTGAGGCGGTCCAAAGGTATGTTATTGTTATAGCAATGACGTCAGCTCAACCAATGGGACCCGTTGTATTCCATGCCACGGTGTTTGTCAACAAACACTGTGTTTGTGTTTGTGGTATTTTTGGAAGTGTGTTCTGAAGTTTATCTGAAAGACAGTCATCCGCCCTCAAAGCGTGTCTGCCGGCCTAATTTCATTGGAGGGGGCGATTGAGGCCCCCGTGGAAGGGTACGAAACAAACAAAAATGCTATCGACACCACTGGCGATGGACCAGAAGGAGCTCAAGACAAGCAAATGGCTTCGGAGTGCATCAGTGCGTCCCTCTTTGCGGTTTCAGGAAATACACGGAGCATTGCAGAAGTAGAAGTAGACGGACTTTAAAAGTTCGAGCAGAAAAAGATGCAAGGTGTGAACGTACGCAGGAACACCACAATGTCAGAGTTTATTGGGAATTACGATAGTTGTTAGGGTGGATATTACTGAGAGGAAAGGTGAGGTCAGTTACGAAATATTACAACATTCACACGTATTGATTTCAAACGTCAGGCGCAAGTGCAGGTCGTTGCGCAGCCAGGACCGGTGATGGTGCCCCAGGTGTCCCTCCAGTGATGCCGCTGGAGGAAAGAGTGGTTGGGGTCATTGACCGAACTGCTGTCCATGATATTCCTGGCAGTTTCGATATTGATGTGCGTGGGGGGGGATGAGCGCACTGAACACTCTCCCTGCAAATTTGCGTTAATTACGTACTTGTCTTGGTGGCTGAGAATGTCTCGCTCAGCTCTGACTCTTCACAAGAACTCGCCAATCCAGACCTATCCCATCGACCAGGTCCAAGGACACCCCTTTCAGGGGATATGCTTTCTCCCGTGTGTATCTTCAGTGGAAGTGACTGTGAATGATATTGTAGAGGAGGTGGTGTTCCCCTACATGAGTCCTGACCGGCGATGATGGAATGTCCCAGCGGGCAGATGTGCGTGGCCTCACACTAGGACGGTGCCGGTAGAACTGCAGTGCCAGAGCCGTAGCGCGTGGCAGCAGAGGCAAGTCTTCGTCATCACACACGGGCCGCCACATCACTCCCCCCCTCAGACGCGGAGCGGTGTAGAGCTAGCGGTTGGGGTCCGCGTCGATACATGAAGAGGAGGAAGACGGGCGACACGTGGAACAGGGACGACTTGTTCAGAAATCGCAGTAGCAGCAGAATGGTTGGTGCGGGCAAGCGCTGACCGGGCGGGTTCCAGGGGCGGTGTGAGGGCAGGTATGCCGAAGTAATTCAGAGAGGGGCGACAGAACCGCGACCGGTTCCTGAGCGCTGGGCTCGTAGTGTTGTCGCCAAGGAGACTGCGGGGAGGACCATCGTGAAGCACGGGGAGACCGGGAGTAAAACTCACTGTGGCCTCCGTGCGTGTCCCCGGTGGAACGTTGGTCCCGGAGCCTCTTGACCGCATCTGGACGAGCTGCCAGTGTCTTGTATGGAAGCCTGGTGGGAAGGTGAGGCGGGCAAGGTTCTTGGACCGCAAGCGTAGCAGATGCGTGTGGGGCGGTCGACAGCGGCGTACCGCGACCGGTACAGGAGCGTGATGCTCGGGAAGGTGCCGCTGGTGGAAGCCCGAGGAGTGCCATCACGAAGCGTGTGGCGACGTGACGTGGAGTGTGGGACCATTGCGACGTGAGCTGGGTAGATGGGTACAACCACGGTGTTTCGCGGCCGGGCGTTGCGATGAGTAGAGCCGCGGTGGATTGGCGTCGTCGCCTAGCGGTTCCTCGGTTGAACGATGCACCGCACCTTCGGAGATGACTTCAGAGGTGGGCTTTCAGGAATTTGGGATGGTGCTTGGCCGAATTACGCCGAACATGGTGTTCATAGTTCGGGTCACCAAATGTAGAGGAGGTGGTGTTCCCCTACATGAGTCCTGACCGGCGATGATGGAATGTCCCAGCGGGCAGATGTGCGTGGCCTCACACTAGGACGGTGCCGGTAGAACTGCAGTGCCAGAGCCGTAGCGCGTGGCAGCAGAGGCAAGTCTTCGTCATCACACACGGGCCGCCACAATATCTATGTAGAGCCTGCTCAGCAGCCTCAGGCATCCGGCTCATGGTCAAGCAAGGACTCTCAATGTTGGCACAGGGGCATCCAGAGTGGAACCATGCGGCAGAGGTACACAAGCAGACTGTACATCCTTCTGCTTCCTCACGTGCATTGGCAGTGTCCAATCAATAATTCTGTGCCTGTCTGTTCAGATTAGTGTGTGCATGACATTTCGTGAAGGCCTCGAGATGACAGCCGCAGTGGGGCGGACGAAGTTTTGAAGACACACAAGAAAATTGAGAAGCATTTAGCAGGCTGCTTGATGTGCAAAAGAGTGCTTGGCATAAAGCACTGTAAGTATGGGGTGAACACATTGCCAGA
Source organism: Ornithodoros turicata (assembly GCF_037126465.1). Classification (NCBI taxonomy): domain Eukaryota; kingdom Metazoa; phylum Arthropoda; class Arachnida; order Ixodida; family Argasidae; genus Ornithodoros; species Ornithodoros turicata. The sequence goes on along the minus strand of NC_088203.1, from coordinate 76,219,153 downwards.
GGGAAGCTTAAACCGAGACAACAGTGAATAAACTGTAGTCTTCATTTATTTTGTCGACTTCAGTTAGGAAATTACTTAGGAACGTATTCAGGCATAAATGCGCTTCATAAAAAGAAAACAACTACGCTCTCCATCCCCCGGGAACTCCACCTGCACAATTTCAGAATATGCACAGGCAGACGGAATGTTCACAGAGCAGAATCTTGCTTACACTACGTTACATGACAACTGCCTGGACATGACCAAAACATGATTCACTCAGGGTGGTCTTTAGAAGTTCACCTCATGTGAGCGATCGCCAGCCCATGACAGCGCTTGTTACACCAACGACGATGCGGGAACAAAAGCTTTGTCTGACGGCCCCCAGATCTCCTGTCAGTGACTAGAAGCTGCCACTTGCATAAAAGTGAAACGCAACCATAGCCTGCACGTCCACGGGCGTGTCCACAGGGGTATAGCGCAGCACTTGACAGTCTGTATAGTAGCGAACCAAGTGACTCTCGGAGACGTCAGACAAGGTCACACGATTCCTCAAGGAGCCTCTCACGTCACAAAGCTCGTTGTGATTCCGACTGTTCAAAATCCACAGCAGCCAAGCAGGCAGCAATGTTTGCTGTTGATTGACTTACAACAGCTCGCGGGGCTCTCTTAGGATTTCGCCGTAAATTATGACGATCTTACGACACGCGCTCTTCGTGAATCTGCGATGGACTTGCGACAACTTTTGTCGTATGAACTGTTTGTGAATCCGACCCCTGTTTCCTGAAGGATATTGTTGAGCTCCAACAAACTAATTTTGTAATCACTGCTCTGTTGTCGAAGCTATAGCAAGTGTGTTTAATATGCTATCCTTTTGATACCTTGGATATATCCAAAACTGAAATAAAGTCTTTTGATCTTGTACACTGAATCCAGGAATCTGAGTGTGCTGACTATTGCGTTTTCTGGCGTCACCAAGACCTGCCATTGTTTTGTGAAAACTTCTTTATATATAGCAGTAATGTGTGCACTGAAGATACATAATTGCAAACTCTGTTAGTTTGAAAGATACAGATTTCTGTAGAGAATTTTTGTATCTTGAATCTCTAGCGTGCAGCTACAACTGTATTGGTTGCTGCTATGAGGTGCATCATAGCAAACAAACAAAGAACTTTGAATTAACAATGATTAGGACATTTCATTGCCACAGGCGATACTCTACCATGTTGCTTGAAGTAATTTGGTGAATATATAATGACGAGCGTCACAGTGAGGACCGAAGTCCTACATTGCCTGCGCTACCAACGTTTTCGGACAACGCTGACAGCATCTCTAAACTCTCGCTACTGGGCTAGACTCTTGCCCTCTCACTATGAGAGAATTATTTGATCCATGGCTGAATCCAGCACACCAAAGCTTTACCCTAACGGCAACAAGCAATGGCCAAAATGAGCAAACATAAAAACATGCGCAAAATGATGCATTTGTCATCCAACATGATCCACGAGGTTTGGCTGTTCAGACAAAATGTTGTGATGTACAGGTTTGTGACTACTCAGGTAAATTCCTGAGAGGGCTACCATTATCCTGTATCATGATATATGATTTTTCATCCTCACTCTATAACTCTTCCTTCCTCAGTGCAAAAAATGCGAATCTCCATGTGCCTCATGTGTGGGCCCAAATGCGCAGCAGTGCCTTAGTTGTGTGCCTGGTCTAAGTTTTGACTCCCAGCGACTCATGTGTCTGCCCTGCTGCCATGCTGGCACTCACCGAGACTGTTGCACCTGCGACCCTGCTACAGGTACCTATTGACGACACCTTTTCTCAACAGTATAGTCAAAGCTTTTTGGAATCATTTTTGCTAGATTTTGCGGGGTCAACTACACACGACATACCTCATGAAAACACATTTCATTTGCAAATGTTGTGCCAAAAAAAAAGAAAACTGCGCATTTGTGCCACGCAAGTTTTTGTAGGCCTGATCACTAGTCTGTTGGGCATCAGGATGCATCTGGAACCTGCTGTTGATGGACATCAAATCTCAAAGTGACAGTAATTCAAACCACATAAGTATTTGTCAAATAGACGAATGAACCATTCTTCTACTGCGTTCTACATGAGAAGAGAATTTTCTATGAGTTAGGTCGCTATACATGCAGTCATCATAAACAAGATAAACTGTCCGCACATTTAACTGCTTGCCATTACCGTCCATCTCTGAGAGCAGCCACATTAAACGAGGGCAGGACTCAACTTTCAACCAGGCTTTACTTGCAATGAACAAACTGCCTATACTGTTCATGTCACCATAATGGAACCAAGTAAAGAAAGGCTTTTGTCATTGAAGATAGGGTCTGACGTTTACTTTTGTTACGAGTTCTTACTTTTTCAATGAGTTTTTGTCTACATTGAACCTAGGTGCAACGGCAGGGCGGTTGGTACGTAACTTGGTTCGCATTCCTTCTGCACGCAGGTGAATGCATCACCAGCACAGAACACACTCGCAGCATTGCGTGGCTGGTTCACGACGATACCAGTAAATCCTATGACCTCTCTGTGCAAAGCGTCAGCGTCACAGTGGCAGGAGTGTGCGCTGGAGCGGTGGTCATGTTCTTTCTGGTGTTTGGCCTCCTGCAACTGTTATCGCCAGGGGGATGCACACGACCAAGACATCGTCACTCGTCCGGCGACTACCGAAGAGTGCCTACGTCGAGAAACGAGCCCCGGGCTCGCTTTGAGGTAGAGGTTGAGAAGGTAGCACTGACCAGTGGGGACGCAGATGAAGAGGATGAGGATGAGGAGATTTTTAGGAAAACGTAGTCGACGCAGCATTAGAGTACGGTGTAAACAACGTGAAGGGGCATCCTAGCGTGCCTCCGACCCGGGCCAGTGCAACATGTAATGTAAAGCGCACACTCCTTGTGCTAGCTAGTACGGTCATTCCATGGTTATGCTGAAGAAGGGAGTCATTGCTCTTCATTTAGGAAGTGCCATTTTCCATTCCATTCCATTCTGTTTCTGGTCCATCCTGTTGGGATGCGCCTGGGAATCCTTAAACATCATACAGCAGCAACGCCTATTATGTAACAACCTGTTATCCCACCCGACCACCATTTGATTGAATTTGACAGACAGCATCTTAAATACTTTAGCAGATCAATCCTGTCCAGTGCAATTTATGCGACTTACTTAATTATGCCCAAGGAGCCTTATATTTTGCCTTATTATCCTGAATGTTTTTTCCCCCCTTAAGGCTTCTGTTTTTTTTTAAGGGATTTTTTATTGTGACTTTATCGTGACTAAGTTTATTATTGCAATTTTTTTGTACGATTTCAACGTGTACGCAGTGCTGCCTAATTGAGGATTTCGGATATATCTTGCTGGCATTTTGGAATAGATAATACGTGTAATGTGCTGTGATCAGTGCTACCTTACCAGCCTGGCTGTGATTCATGGCGCACAGGAAATAAACTCTGAAAACTCTGGAGGACATGGCTTGCCTAACAGCACAGCACCATCCACAGGAGACGTTGGGGGCAGAAGCAGTTGAAAGGGCTTGTTCCTCCTCGTAGCGCACACATTTCAGTGCACTTTCCATAGTGCTCTCCATTTTGTCCAGAAATTGTTGACAGATGATTGCTTTGATTCAAGTATCTTGAACTATTGTTATCTGTGGTCATAGCAACATCACCTTCCACACATATGTGTAGTCGTATTGCATACTAATAAGTAAATGATGAGCCCAAGTTCGAGCCCTAGGAACCATTTAGCATTGCGCATAGGACACACTTTTCTTCAAATGAGCCGTTATCTGCTTACAACTTTTACCAAGTTTATGTCATTTCAGGTTCTTTGTTACCAGCTGTGACTTTTTAAGATATTTGTTTGTTTCCGTTTACCTACCATTGCTCAGACTAGTGTCTACAAGCATTGCTGTGTTATCTTACCTCTAAAATGTCAGTCAGTAAACATGACTAGTATTAATGAAAGAAATGCAGAACAGATCTCAAACTACTTATTTTACGTACCATTACAGTGGGCATAGTGCGCAGAGTTGGGAGGTTGGTCGGAGACAGATTTTGTTGGGGCTTGCTCCCTGTGATTATGGACAGTGTGCATAATATCAGTACTGTAGTGTTCTTAAGCACACTAGATCTCTGCGCTGAAAAATGCACTGGTGCACCACACAATGCCAGGAACTTCACAGGCTACACAGTAAACTTGTTTGATAATTTGTGTATTGTGAATGCACGCGTGTGTCTGCAGATGCCTCAAGGAAGAAACTAAAAGGCTGTACAGTATGAAGTGGACTTTGTGTTTAGTACAGCAGCTGTTGGCGTTCTGCAGGTTGTTATGAGTGTTGTGCCAATAATAGCAGTGCAGCTGCTTAGTTTCCTGTATTTTTATGAACTTTGTGGTAAGGACACTTCCTTTTTTTAACTTTGCTACAAATTTTTATGCATGTCACTGCATATTTTCAATGACATTTTACTGCAGAAATACTACAAATATATACTAGTAAGCTTCCAGTTGATGTCTCAGCTGCCTTGGTATGCTCTCTTTGAATTCGACATTTATCTGTAAAGGATGAGGTAATTCATATTGATGACATCCTTTGTATGTGCCCCGGTCCTACAGTTTTTTTTTTTTGCAAGGAATACCTGTCCATATACTCTGCATGCTCAAACTCTAACATGCTGTCTACTGCCTTGCTATGCGACTATATGGATGCTCCAATTATGTGCCAAAAAATTAGTTGAAAGATGTGTCACATGTGCATGGATGTGCTGCAGACTGATTTTCAGGTCAAGGTATGCTGCTAACTAGCTATAAAACAGAAGGTGTATTAGTGAGTAGAATGTAAAAAATGTATAGGAGCTTGTGCAGATGACATACATTCTCGACCAGCGGAATAGTGCACCAAGTGAGCTTCTGTGAGCTGTACAGGTGCATTAGTGAGTAGAATGCAGAGAATGTAGGTGCCTGTGCAGACTTGACGTACATTCTCGACCTGTAGAATAGTATATCAAGCAGCTTGTGTGTATCTGTACATTTACATCTTGGAAAAGCAACCTATAAATATGCCACTATTTGTATGCTTTGTGATAAAGTACTTTTGAATGGTCTCGGTACAATTACATTTTCTAATTGTGTGTAGTAAGTTGCACGCAATATCAGTGATGGAAGTGAGCTGCGATTTGCGTCAAACTGCGCCGATCTCGGGGGTTCTGCGCTGTATGGGGCGATATTGCGGCATTTGCACCAAAGTGCGGAGTAGGCGACCACTTCGCTGTCCACGGTGATCTCGCGCGTCACGAGAAAATGAAGCCCGAAGTCAATGAGGCGCACCAGCGTTCGATCAACTTTAAACGTGAGAGGGAGCTGTCACAGCGGCTTAACTAGCCTGCTGATCGGTCAAAACCGATGTGAGCTAGCTGGCTTAGCCTAGCCCTAGCCAAGCAATCTCGGGGACCCGTGCCCGTGCTCAGGACGCAAATGTGCATCGTCGCTTCGACACTCAAGCAATTGCGCTGTTCGTTTTGTGCTATCTTTTACTTTCCCCTCTTTCTCTAGAGATACCGTTTATGCCCATTGTTGATGGTCTCTGTAACTTACTACCTTTGAGGATCGCTAGGCCATTCGGCAACGAAGCACATTGCGTATGGACACGCAGTTCTCGCCCGCTCTGCACTGACTCCTCGGAAGCTGCTACACGAGGCGGCTCCTTGACCTTGTGCCTCTAAATTGAGCGGAAAATTGTCCAATAACTAAGGAATTTGAAATTAATGTGGAAAGCGCCCATTCCACATCATAAATTAGAATACAATCAGAATACGTACAATCCCGAGGTCCTCCAACTGCAGGTTTACAAAATCGTGAAGCTGCGCCAAAACTTTTTTTTTTTTTTTTCCTGCGCCGGAACTGTTCGGGGCACTTCCATTACTGCAATATACTACTATAGCACCCTGTCTTTTTGCTTACCTGTTGATTTTTATAAATGCTGTTCGCATTGTACTTCAGTGTTGTAAACGCAGTGCAGAACACATATCGCAAGGCATGTTGTATGTGCCGGGTACTTTGTATCAAAATGTAATATATATAGTATTTTTTTAGAGCTTGTAATAGCGTGTAAAAGCATGTATGGGAAGTATAGCTTTGAATGGCATGACCTTGCACATTTTAGGTACAAGATTTTTACACCAGAGAGTAGAATGCCATTCAAGCTTTACATGATTTGCATAGATTTCTGGGTGTTCTGAATTGTCAGGCACGACACGTGTTATGTTCACACGAGGGCTAATGTAGAACACTGTTGTAATGTGCAAGATTTCTTGCCTTCTTGGTTACAGTTTGTTGTTATACTGCTGAATGCCATATTGCTCGGAACAGTTGAAAATTAGTTCTAGTCAGACAGCTGTGTTTGTGGTGTTTACTGCATTATGTATCATTCCAACGAATATATATGTCTAAGAATTACAAAAGGTGATTTTCTCATTCAACAGTGATGCAGAAGAATCACAAACACAATGTTACTGTGTATACACAGCAGTTAAGAAACTTGTATTGCCAGAGGAGGTACTATGGTTGCTTCCACAGGGGGCACCTTTGATGTGGATTCATTTGTGTGTTAGTATCACAGTCAAAGGCCTTGTGGAATCCAGGCTCGTTTTGCAATGGCACATTCATAAATAGGCTGTTATCCTCAGCATTAGTCGTATTTTCCACAGGCCTTTCACAAGACTGCAGCATTAAGTAGATGAAAAACAGTTGTTCCGGACCAAGGTCCCTGTCCTGTGGTAGATGGAGACCCGTCCTGTTATCGAGTCCCCGCACAATTTTTACAAAATGCCTTAAGGTTGGCTGAATTACTGCATTGTCCTCGAGACGTGACTTCGAAGCTGCCTTATCGAAACTGTACTGGTCCCCAAGACATCCCAGCATAGCTTCAATTTTACCCCTGGTCTCTTCGTTCATCCACGCATCAGAGTTGGCGTCGTCGAGAAGCATGCGAAAGATGCAGTGTGCTAGTCGAGCTCCAGCGCGTGGCAATTGGAACGCCTTAGACGCTTGCGCAGTCACTGGTAAAGACACGTTGAACAGCAAGGTCGGAATGTAAATGGTCCTTGGATGGTCTTCATTCCAGCAATCCGTGCGAAAGACAGATGACGTCCAACGAGTGCTCGAATCGCGAGCCAGTTTCGTGGAGAAGGTGTGCTGCTGCAATACAGCGTAGGACATCAAACCCTGGCCTCGAACTACCTTGGGAATGTTACCGAGGTATTCCTCGACGACGGCTTTGTCTCCGACCCAGGCAGGACCGAGAACTCTGTACTGCGTCGTGGTGATGATGTTTTTGGCCGCAGATTTAGCTGTATCGTCCAGGAATAGGGCTTGATCGACGCTCTTGATGACTTCACCGACAATGGCCTTCACCAGTTTGAAAAGATCCGTGGTGACGGTCTGGATACGCACGTCCAGAAGCGTTGCCAAAAGGAAGAGTGGAGGCATGGCGTTCTCCACGACTCTTACGCAGAGCTTCCATCTCGGAATGGATGTTTTGGACTTGTGGTACAAAAGTGAGCTGTAGGCATCTACGAGGTTAGTCTGTGGTGTAAAAGCGGATGTTTGTACCATCAGCCGGATGCCCAGAAGGTTCATTACGATGTGCGGCTCAACCTTTTGCACCATGTCGAAGAGATTTGTAAGAAAATCCGGAGACATCAGGAGGACATCGGAATTGGAACCGCTGTACGCAGGGGACGCGACGCTGTCAAATATTTCAGACGCGAACTTGTCCAGTTCTGGATAGGAGGAAAGTTTGCCCACGATGGGGGAAGAAGTGCGCCCCTTCTCCAGAAACAGATGTTCAAGCTCATAGGCAAAGTTTACAATTTGCATCGTATGCACAGGAGGGATGAACTCTTTCCGTAGGGCCTTTATGGCGGTGTACACGATGCTATAGTAGCAGCGGATAGATTCATTGATGTCACCCCCATTTGATCCAACTAGTGTGTCTGGAACATTGAAGACTATTATGTCTCTGTCCTTAGCGTCCGGGTGCGACACGAGGTCCACGTTGAGGAGGACAGCAGCTCCAGTCATCTTGAGCACCTTCGCGGCTGTCTTCCAGACGGACGAGCTGCTACGCACAGGTGGAGTGAAAGGAAAGCCTTCCAGCGATGTCAGAGCTAGTAGTTCTAGTAGAGGATCCCATCCGCTTTCTTCTAGATCTCTTGTATTCACACATTCGCGGAAGAGATTTCGAAGGGGCTGCAAAAGATGGTTGTCTTTGGTCAGGTTCTGAAGGACTGTGTACATCCTGGCTTCGAATTGCGCCGCATAATCATCGTCCGAGGTAGTCTTAATTTGGATTTTATCTGTCTCAGGGTACTGACTCCTCCAGCGGCTGCAAACGAACTGGTAGAAGTTGTCGCACGGATTTACGTTCCAAGAAAGAAGGTGGTTCAGAAAAATAGCGTCTTGCGAGCAAGCAGCTGTAGTGCAGTAAGGACCTTGCCCGGTCTCTACAATTCCATGTGCTGAGCTGGGTAATGTTGTGTTAGTGATGTGTTCCAGCAACTGACGCCGAGCTGCTGTTTGAGTCGGAAAGAAAAATATAAGACCAAGTGCTAAAGGGACTATGGCGAATAAGATGCATATGGGGTACAAACACAGCTCCCGTTTGATCAAGATGGCGTACATGGGTTGTTGCCTGGCTCTGTCAGCTTCAAGATCAATGCGGGACGACGACGGACCGACGGGGACTTCCAGTTGCTGAGAGACTACCGGACTCTGAACCTCCGCTACTGCTGGATATATGTCGACCGCTGCAGAGACTACCTCATTGTCGTTCCAGCAGTCTTCATGCGTCTTAACCCGGGTGTTAGAGTCTGCATGCTTTTCAGCAGCATCTGCTGGTGGTGTGGCAAAGAAGGTGACAACAGCTTCACCAAGCGACTTTTTGTACTCTCCTTCTCTTAATAAACCTGCTGGTGCAGAAGAGGCTGGGAACAGTCTGTCCTGGAGGGCTTTAATCTTGGGTGACGTTTTGGGGCTCCTAGTTGGGCTATGTCTACTCTTCTGCTTCTGGCAGGGACTTCTTTCCTGTAGAGACAGGGCTTCCACTAGGGACCTCTCCACGAAAGACTTTGAACGTGAGTCTGTCTTTTGGCCGTCGTAGCTGAGCTGTGTTTTCAGCTGCCTGAACCGAGGACCTTCAGGAAAGTCCTTCGAGCTGTGACTGCCTTTCTCGCCCGCCGTTGACGCAGATACAGATATGCTGTTGTCGTGGGCATCGTAGCAATCACGATTCTCGGTAGCCGCAGTGTTTGTTTCGGAGACCACACTGTCCTGGAGTATAGTTGTTCTTTCGCTTCCCCCGCTGGCGCCGTCAGTACACCTGTGGTCTGCAGTATGGGGACCAGAAAGTACTTGAGAACGACGGCTTTTGCTGGAACGTCCTGTCTTGTTAGACGGACTACCAGCAACTCGCCTTGGTGGTGCACTTTTCTGACTGCTCTTAGACGCCCTGCTCATCGTTGCAGTCGAGAGCTGAGGTCTTGCCCTTATTGCTGCGTTAACCTCGTCCCATTGGGTAGCTAAGAAAGTCTTTTCCAGAAGGTTGCTTCCCGTAGAGCGCCCAGACAGATCGTCTGGCGTTAACGTTGTGTTGGGATTCATCTGTCCTTGTTCAGACACCTCTGCAATACGTGGAAGTCCTGGTAGTTCTGTACCAGGGATCCCCGACTCTTCACTGCCGATTTCGATTTGGTTTGACGACCATGAGATATTTCTTGCTCGAGAACTATTCTTGGAAGCCTTGTCCCTTCCCGTGCTGTTTGTAGCGGTTGAGGCGGTAGAGGTAGCCCATCGTCTTGGCGATAGAAGAGGCGTGCTTTTCTGGACGTCGCTTTCGGGGTTCCCGGTGACGGTTGCGGTGCTTGTACGATTCGATCGCGAAGACACATCAGTGATACGTTCACCAACGGTGGTACACTCCGAAATGTCGTCTTTGAGAAGGCGTGTCCTCTTGTATTGGATTTCGTGCGTGTCGCCCATATCGCAGGTTTGCAGGTGACAGCTTCTGTTCGAACGCTAGGTAAGGTATGTCGGGATGATGCGATCTGTACGATGTACCACGTGGCGCCGCGCGTACGATGAGTATTACGATGAGGAAGGATATGCTTTGAGATGGCACGTTAGGATTAGGACGCGTCATTTAATTCGATCGTGTTCCACTGTTTTCGCAAAAAAGACTGGATTGTTCACTCTCTCAAGAAGGAACTGAGTTTTTTTCTTGTTGACTTAGACGAGTCACTACAAGATAAACTCATCATCTACCGTTCATCTACCCATAGTTGCTGACTGCGTGGGGGCTTGCCCCCTCTGGAACTCTCTCGTGGGGGGGGGGGCGAGAAGTCTGCCCAGCTGACACTCAAGATGAACGTTTCGAGGGATATCCTAAGAATCACGTGTTTGGTGCTAGTGAACACGAAAATCCTGTGGAAATAGACCTCTACCTGTTTGTAAACAAATGACGTCATAATGCTCGACAGCACCACGAGTTTGGTAGAGTTGAACTACGTTCAAAGTTAATGGCGAACAAGGTCGCGTCTAAAAGCCACGGTCTTTAGGGGATTACGATGGTCTCTGAAAGGGACGCGACCTTCGGTCCTACTTTCTTTCAGCTGAACAATTGCTCATTCATGGAACCCAGCTTTCCCCTTCCGATCTGTTTTGGTTTCGGTCTGTCTACCAACGTCATGATGACGTTTGTCGGGTAGAGGTCTATTTGCCGCACAACGCCACGGGGCACGGTATCCCCGACACCCTGCTTGACTCTGTGTGTGAAAGGGGGCGTTTTGCCCTAGCCCCATCCGACAGATTGCAAACTCTCCGCCTATGCATCTACCATTCTCTACCGTTTAGCATACTCGAATAGCGAGTGTTAGTAGACAGTTGATCACGTGGCGTCCGAAGTTCCGTGTCTACCGCACCCGGGGTCTTCGGATCCATTTGCTTTCTTTTACTGTTCATATCGATTGAAATGTTACAAGATACAAGTCATAGCGAGCTCATCAAAATCACTGTACCAATACGCGTCAACTCTCGTGTATCTTGAAGAAAAGCGTCCTTACTCCGTGAGTATGAAGTCATCGCGTTATCTTAGAGATGGCGCAATCCCGTCGTCATCATCAGGAACGTTTGGCAGGCTGTGAAATGCCCTTGTATAGTCTCTCGTGTCACAATTGCTAGACGTTTCGCAACGGGACTTGTAGGAAGTGTCCCATCTCCACAGTGAAGTATACAACAAAGCTACAACGCAAGTCAAACTAGATCATCCTAGACGCTATGCAGCTTACGGAAAAGCACATGTTGCCTCCACTTCGTCAAATATAGTGCCAGGGGCACAGTCAAAGGTATATATATCGTAACTTCGTCCGTTCTTTACGCAACGGTAAAAGCGATGAGGGTCATCAGGGTGCACGTAAAACCCCTCCTTGGGGCACGGCAAGGAAGGCGTCCCAGGAGTAGTCGGTGCCTCAACAGACGACGTACCGTCGGTGGCGATCGAAGTTGAAGTCGAAGGAGACGCAGGCACTGTTAAATCCTGGGATGCGGTTTTAGTGAAGACTGTTGTTGGCGTCTGTTCCTGTGGTGCAAGTGTGGCCGTGGAAGGTTTCAGGGCAGATTTTATAGCGGTCTGTAAGGGGTTCTTGAGCTCGCCACATGACCCAAGGAAATCGTCCATTTCGATTGCCCAGACCATGGCTCCGGCCAGGCCCAGTTCGTTGACGAATTTGGCCTGTTAGGAAATGTTTTGTAATAACGATCTGTGGCAGCGCTTTCGCTGTTGCGCCCAGATGTGATTAACTATAGGCAACCGGCACGTTATGTGAGTTGACTAGTCATGGGAATCCTGTACCTTTGCTGCCAATGACAGTTCATCGTCGTACCCTATCCATGTTGTGTCTCGCACGGCAACAGGCGCAAGGACGTTCGGATCCCGCCGGATTTTCCAGCCAGGCTCTTGGAGCACCTTGCAAATCTGTCCGTGTGAAATGGAAACAGGTTCATGCACGGAATATCCTCCAGATTATGACGAACGCTGTCTCTTCACCAACCATGTGTATATCCTTGGCTTCCCCCTCTGAAGACAGCTTTTATCAACAACGGTCTGTACAGTGTTAGGGGTAACTCGTTACAAGTAGATCGTTACTGTAGCTAAGCTACTTTTTTCGGTAACTTTTAACATAACTCTTGCTTTTGAGCTCTAGTAACATCTTGAGAAACTCGTTCATTTTTAGGTAACTTTTTCAAAGTAACTTCGAGAAAGTTCCAAGTTCCTTTTGTTCGATTCTCGTCTACAAACATCGCGAGCTGCGTCATCCCTCCCTATAGTGAGTTGAGACGATGAAATTGAGGTGGTCAGGACATCTTGACCCCCCACCCCTCCAGATCCGCCCCTGATAATGACAGAGGGCATTGTATAGTGGGGTTAAAACATGGAGCGGTTCTATACGACATGTGCGTAGAGGACAACTCATAGAACATAAACTTGCTTTGTGCTCCGTTCAAGAGCCTTATTACGAGATCAAAATCATCAAATCCCTCCCTAAAGAAGCACATAACTGCAGGCTTCTTTAGTCATATCAGATATTGGTATAGTTTTTGTATATCAAATCAATTTTGAAACGTCTGCATCGCCCACTGTGAGATCAAGATCTGAATTAACTATAGAAAAGTCAAGAACTAAAAAGTATATATTGGGTAGCAAGTAACTTGAAAGTAACTCGTTACTTTTCTGAAGTAGCTTAGGAACTTGAAGTTCATTTTCATTACGTGTAACTTGGTTAGTAACTTAGTTACATTTCTTGCACAGTAACTTAACTGGTAACGAGTTCCCTTTGTCGAGTAACTTCCCCATCTCTGGATCTGTTACTGTCTTGCTTGATACACTTCGCCCAGTCACGGCCCCTCGATCGCCCTCAGAGAGGAGCGATCGAGGGGCCGTGGCCCAGTTATGGGAAGTAACCCTATCCAAAGGCCAAAATGCATGGGACGTTTTCCCCGCGTCAAAACGCGTCCTTGCTCGCGCGACGGGGATCGCGCGCGTTGGTGGCACTTCCTTCCACGACTAGTAGGTACCATCCGCACACATCACAAAATGGGTACCGTTATGGGTGTCCTTTGCTTTTAATGAGAGCTCGTGCGTCTTGCTCAAGGTTTCGGAGAATGACACGCAGCTGAACCCCATCTTACGCGGCAGGAAAACAGAGACGTTCTTTGTAAACAGAAAGTTACGTTAAAAACGAACGTTACTCGTATTAAAGAGGAAAGTAGGTTCGCATACAGATTATCCTTACCTCATTATATCCAGCGACACCCGGCGTCTTCAGAACAGGGCCTTTCGGACCTGGACCGGAAGCTGGAGCTCCAAATCCAGGGTCTGAAGCGTTGGTCAGTTTGAATGAACGACCATAGAGTGGCATGCCCACGACAAGTTTTTTCGACTCGGCTCCCTTGTCGATCCAATACCTGATGCTGTATTCCTACATATTGGAACATTCGATGAGACGTCCCGGTATACCTTACCGAATATCCTTACGAGCGACTTTATCGGGCGCGATATCGGCGGAAGAGAGCGAGGAGCAAAGCACGCTTCAAGAAGATATCGTGGAAGAAAGGACAGGAGTATCCAAACGACGCTGGAAGAAACTATATAAGGAAGATCTGTTAGAAAACGTGAAGGAGGGGCGCTGTCGGCTGCAACCAGACGACACGAGTAGACGAAGGGCGGAAGATGGAATGTTCCGTGTATTCGCATGAGCGACACTCCCCACAATACTCTAGCGGAAGCTGCGCAAAACGTCATTGCTTTTTGCTGCCTCGTGAGCGCTCAGCATCGTTTCTTTTCGCGCTCTTCAAACCATGGCGAATATCCCGTGGCGCCCGTGGTTCAGCCACAAGATATTCTGCGGCAGACGACAGAGCGAGTCGGTGGTGTCGTCTGCTACGTGTGCACTATGTCACTGGTGATGTTCCAGCGCCGTGCGAATACTCAACATAAGACGCGACAGAACTTTCGTCCTGTGAGCCAGTTTGCGTATTTATGCACTAAAATATTCCGTGGCCGGGGATGTCGCTCGTGTGCATACACTGAATTCTGTGGTGAGCGGACAGTGCCAGTACCCGGGAAGTTGTGACGTAAGGCTTTGCTGGTCACGGGCACTCAACTGTCTCTGTCGTTGCTCCTTTCACCGATATCCCGATCCTTTGTCCGATAAAGTTACTCGTGTGGATACCCGGTGAGGAGAACATTCTGTAACCTACAACGTTCAATTTCTTCTCTGCTTCGGATCCACCTTCTCGCGAGCGAAGAGGTGAATTGTGGCCCGTCTTGCTGTTCCACGACCCGAAGTAATCGTAGCACATGACGTTGATGTAGTCTACGTAACTGCAACGGGTTACAATTAAGAACAATGAACTTTTGACACTTGTTCGGAATTGAAGTCGGTCCTTTGGGTGCCGTGAGGTAACCTACTTGGACAAGTGTGATACGTTGTACGCGCTGTCAATGATGACAGCATTGGCAGACACTGAGGCTGTTAGCAGGTACCCGTGTGACTCAAATGCAGCCCGCAGGTCCTGCAACGACGGATTTTACTTGAATCACACGCTAAGGGGAACAAAAAGGTGCAAATCTACTCCCTTGGGGCGCTAAGTGCGTTGGCACAACCAGGGGCTCTCGTGACTAAAAGCGTTGGTCTAAATGAATGTTACGGAATGGGGACTGCATTTCACATTTTGTCCTCACAGCCTAAGGAACATAACCGGTGCTCTTAAACGGAAATACTTTGCATTAAAGGGTATGTTAAGTTTTAGAACCTTGTGACACACATGTAAGATTAAGAGGGAATTGCTTAATCATATTGCATTGTTTCATAAAATTTCCGCAAAGTCTGTATTTCTGTAGGCTGTTGCATCCAGGGGACCATTTACGAAGTATGTTGACTATATGCTGGTGTATGAATTTCAGTAACATACAGTAACAAACTCGAAGAAGAAGAAACTTGGCGTTTGTTACCATGTTACTCAACCAACACGCTTTACATCTTCTCGCACTTGTGTTGTAAATTTCAGGGCCAGAGGTGAAGTGATTGCGATCTAAGTGAATAGAAGCTGTAATTATTCCCCCATATACTGTTTTTATTGCTTATTGGAATGCTATTGTTTCCGAAACATAGGTGCCCAGAAAAAAATCTCACCGACATCAAACGAGCATGATTTTCTCTGTCTTCCGGTACACCGCCTCTTGTCGTTGGATATTCCCAGTTCAGGTCCAGGCCATCAAACTCGTACTCGCGCAAGAACTTTAAGACGCTGTCTACGAACTTTTTTCTTCCTTCTGCATTGGCCGACATGTTCGAGTACTTCGCCGAGCCTTCGTTTTGGCCGCCGATCGCTATCAAGGTCCTTAGGTTCGGGTGGCTTTTCTTTAGTTGGTTGAATTTCTTGTACATCCCTGCAGCAACCTCGTGTTAGCGTATGATATCAATCGATCGCAATAGGACTTCGTTCTCCTACTTACCAAGGCCGGAATTGCTGGATGTATCCAAGTACGTGTCATACGGAGCTATTTCTCCGTCCTGAAGCGTTGCGAAAGCGTAAATAAGATGAGTGCATAGCGTGGGGTCTATATCTGCAACGGAGAACTTCCCAGGTCCGGTCATGTAATGGGACCACGAGCCCCAATAACACAGGAAAACCTTTTCGCCTGCGGAATACGAAGTGTATATACAGGGTGTCCCAGCTAACTGCAAACATATTTTTAAAAAATATATATGACACTTTTTCCAAGATGAAATCAATTAAACAAGATGAAAAATCACAATACAATATAGCATATCTCTTACCCAAAAAACTCGACAGGCCCAGCTTTGGCAAGTGCCTCGATCGCGTACAACCTATGGTGACCAAACTGTATCCTATCATATCTCGTCGCTTCTTAACAAATATACACTGCATGGGCTAGACATACAGAGCTTCTCATTGAAAGATCTGCGATCTATGTTTGTCACCTGACTTCACCTGCTTAGAGTCTATGGTTTCCATTTGTACTTTGACTCACTTGTTGTTCATGTTGTATATTCTTGGGTTTCTTCTTTTTTTTTTCAAATAATATTTTTTGCTCAAAGTTACATTGCACGAATCATATCATATTGTGTATTGTCGTCACGTGTGTATTGCTTGTATGTACTTTACTGCCGTTGTGCCGAGTATCCTCTTGGGGGCGTGCCCTCGTCAAGCAGCAGTCTTGCTGCTTTTAGGCCATCCCTTGTACATAGCCAGTGTAAGTTACATTCCCATCTCTTGAATAAATTCAATTCAATTCATATGCTAAAGGGCACTCCTTAGGAGGGCATTAGCAAAGTCCAAATGCAAGTTAATTAACTTTCATTGATTAACTTTTTAATTATAAAAGCTACGAAGTTGTCCCAATGAGAACATCTGTTCCTTTCGGTCACCTGATATCGTAGCCGTTTTCAGAACAAAAATCCGTTCGATAGATCGCCCGCAAAAAATTCGTGAAGGAACGCCATTTTTTTCTTTATTTTGTTCATTGCGCTTCTTAGAAGACGCGTCTTTCCTTCACCCCCAATGTGAGAGGGAGAAAGAGCACACTATCGCCTCTCGCGTCCTGGAAAAAGATTAAAAGGAAAGAGAAAATGCAACCCAAGATAAGGTCAGTTCCGATAGAGTCACCCGATACATTTGTTTTTGTTTTTTGTTTTTTCGCATGTTAAAGCTCATCTTCGACGCATGAGGCGGCTCTGCCTTCCCCCTCTCACGTTAGGGATGAAGGAAATACGCATCTCCGGCGATGCACAATGAACAAAATAAAGAAAAAAATGGCGTTCCTTCACGAATTTTGTGCGGGCGATCTATCGAACGGATTTTTGTTCTGAAAACGGCTACGATATCAGGTGACCGAAAGGAACAGATGTTCTCATTGGGACAACTTCGTAGCTTTTATAATTAAAAAGTTAATTAAGACATTGCCTTTGGACTTTGCTAATGCCCTCCTAAGGAGTGCCCTTCAGCATATGCTATATTGCAATTGATTTCATCTTGGAAAAAGTGTCATATATATTTTTTAAAAGTATGTTTGCAGTTAGCTGGGACACCCTGTATGTATATAGACTACAAGTAATGAAGAGACTTGGGTAGGATTAAAAACAATTGGTAGTTTTATTACATTTAAAAAAGAAAATTAAACGGGAAAGTACTAGAGATAGATTTACAGTTACATTTAGAGGTTGACGTTTCGTCAGTCAGCGCTGCCTTTAAATGGGACTAAACTTGAAAAAAGGTGACAGGGGAAAGGGGATTATGAGAGGGTAGAGTTTTCGTGGAGCGGCGTTGGTAATCCCCCAAATTTAATAGAATCTCCCACAATAATAATAATAAATATAATAATAAAATAATAATCTCCCATAGGTAATCTCCCATGTATTAAAAAAAAACTTTTTGCTTTTTGTTTTCTTTTTGAGGTCCGGGTAAACAAGGCATGCCTTCATTGCATGCATTGCATATTTTCAAAGTTACCTTTTAGTTGTGTAAACTAAGGAAGGTTTAAAACTAAGAAAGGCGGCACAAGGCACCGTGAGTACGAAGATAGTGCTGTTCTTTCTTTTTTCTTTTTTTTTTCCTCCGCATTGTACATCGGCATTGTATGCTGGCGACACCTGTCCGGTAGAAGGATGTGTTCATTGTGCTCCTTGGAAGTTGGATTTGCCGATACGGTAACTTATTGTCTTGTGCACATTTCTAATTAATACAAACGCGTGATTACGAACGAAACCCTAAGCCATGTGCTAGCCGTTCTCGGTTTTCTCCTTCAAGTATCCCCCACATATATGATGGAAAATTACGTACATAAATGCATACACACATACAGACAGGTATGTACCCACAGACATGCACGTACAGACATACACATATATACATATACACACGCATAATACATATACGTGGATACATACACATGCGTACATACAGACGTACATATACACATACATGCACAAACATACATGTACAGGGTGTCCACCGTAACTACAGAAGTGATTTTTAAAAACAGAAAAATCACTTTTTCTCAGTTTTAACAAATGGCAATGTCTACGCACACTAGGGCACAGGCAAGCTTCTGTGACGATGCATTAATTAAATTTCGTTAATTAACTTTTAATTATCAAAGATAAGAGATTGACCCAATGAGAACACCGAATCCCTTGGGTTCACTGGTAAGATTACCGTTTTCAGAACAAAACTCGAGACAGTTATAGCGCGAGGAAAGGGCCTAGAAATAAGGGGATCTGGTGGTCATTTTTCGAAGCTCAAGTAGAAGCGCTCCCATTTTCCTTTCCTCTGTACGCGTGGGAGGGAAAATATGTCTCAACAATCTGTCCCCAGCTACGACAGCGTTTTCGCTGGGCGAAAGGCTGCCTTGCAAAAGCATATATGAGGAAACGTTATGCCATTCGTTTGATCTTTTTACTACCAGGTATAGCTACTTATTGATGACTCGATGAGTGCTCGTTTATGATGGCGGTTGCACCACTTAACCACAGGGAAAACTGATCAATCCGTTAACAGTAAGCAGGCGGAAAAGTTTGAGGTTGAGAGGCGAGGATATCTCCAACAAAATACTGTTACAGAAAAACAGTATTGTGTTCGAAACATTATGATGCCGGAGAAAGCTATTAAATGCACATACGCGCTATGTGTATTAATTTACCTCATGGTCAGGATTAATGTGAAATAATATATCTTGGCTGCATGTAGTGGTATACTTTATGCCGCATGCTGGCTATGTGAGGGAACATAAATATTGCACCGTCTCTATGGACACATTCGGCAACAAGATGCCTACAGTAAGGTGTTGCCTAGAGAAGGGTACGGTAGCGGAAAGGTAGCCGTATAGTATTTACATTACTTTCTCAAATTTGTAGCGACGATAATATTGCGCTACATTTTCGTGGAGCAGCCGGTAGCGGTATGCCGTTACTTTGGTTTTGTAGCGGGTACAACACTGATACATACATACATTGTACATGCATAGCGCACGTTATTCAAGATTGTAATCGAATTATCACAGCGCACTGGCACCACAAGGAAGAAATCTAACACAAGGGGATCATTGTGTCCGTTTTTTTTATTCCCTTTTTTTATGAATGAATCTAACCTTCCCGTCCTAATGCCATTTTCTAGTTAGAATCGTTTCAGACGCAAGTGAAAACGACTAAA
Source organism: Ornithodoros turicata (assembly GCF_037126465.1). Taxonomy (NCBI): domain Eukaryota; kingdom Metazoa; phylum Arthropoda; class Arachnida; order Ixodida; family Argasidae; genus Ornithodoros; species Ornithodoros turicata. Next base: position 76,199,863 of record NC_088203.1, on the reverse strand, counting down.
CATTAGGCCGATTCCTACATATCATTACTACCGTAGAGCATGGGTACCGCATGCCCCGTTGTCACACACTCCACAATATACCTTTAGGCGTACCGGCGTTGTCGTTTCCATAAGATAGGACGAAGGACCAAAATGCTATGAGGACGACAGAGTACTTCATTCTTTGTCAATCCTGGGAGAAGCAAGTGTGCACGATGTATGCAGCGATGTCGTTCCTGGATGCACCTAGCTGTCGTCTAGGATTTACATAAATGTGTTAGAGCGAATGTTATCGCGGCGTTGACGACTCGCGCATGTTCGCTGCGTGAAGACAAAGTTTAACCAACATCCCGCTTATCGGTGCCTGTCACTGTTCCGACCCTTCCAACAATAGCCACCTTTTGTGACGCATATGTGGCAAGAATTCTGGGTACATGTTTGCTTTGATGAGTGTGCCTGCTGTGCAGGGATGTTACTTATATCTACTTGCATTACTTCTATGGTAAGTGAATAAATATATTTTGACTGAATTTATATCGCAATTACAAAACGTACCACCAGATAATCAGACTCAAATCTCCTACATGACGTAATCATGGCATGACGTAACAAAATATGCTTTTCCGAATTGAACCTATTTCCATTAATGCCAAATGGTATAATTGGTGTAACAACAACAATAAATACACCGATGATGATGAATGGGGAAATTCGCCACCTGGGTTGGAGTATATTTACATGTAAGATCGGTGGCTTAATCCTAACGGGTGATGTTGGTGGACATTGCTATAAGCCGAATAGAGTCTATACTATCAGCCGTTGATAGTTGCGCAATGGTCAGCGAGTCAATGAAGAAAACAATCCATTTCATGAAAATAACGAGAAATATCGCCATATAAAAAGCGTTAACTGTGTCATCAAGGCTGCGCGGAACCAGTGTTTCTACACTGTTGAAAGAGAACTTCACCACCACTGTGCTGATCGACATATGTCTGTTAAAATAGAACTTTACCACATAGCACGCTCCCAGCCAACCATCATTCCGAATGATATCATTCTGTGTCCATATTTGCTGAAAATCGGAGGAGGCGCCTGTCTGGGACACATTATGCATGTCCCAGATAGGCTGTTTTGAAAGAAACATGACACAGAATGATATCATTCGGAATGGTGGTTGGCTGGGAGCGTGGTATATGGTGTCGGCACAGTTCCCTTAGAAGTCGGCCCAGGACGCACATTCCCCCAGGGCGTAAGTCGTGACGTTGCTCACCTCTGTGAGGCCAACAAAGTCGAGCCCTTTCACCATCACCACCACCACCATCTATTTTAACAGTGTACTAGCCTGAAAGACAATCCTTATTTTCACGGTTTCCGAATTCCCGAATATGCCATCGCCAGTCTCTTTGCGTGCATTCTTTCCTTAAATATTTTTATTCATCGCGAGTATCTTACACAGGCCCAGTGAGAATTTTTGTAATCATGGTTAAATTTTTAAAGAAAATTATAAAGATTAAGACAGGCGGAGCTTGTGTACAATGGTCCCATTGGAAAGCAAAGTGTCCGACTCACTCAGGGACATACTTTTCGCGACACAGATTTTGACCAGGCGCCATTATGAAATGTACAACATTAACGCCGGGCGACGTGATGATTCAACACAAGAAGATATGGCATGGGGTACGTGAGTAATTCACACGAACACACATTTATGTGTGCATGCGCACGTGCTCATAAAAGGTAGGTGATATCACTGGCGTTGCTTTGTGGCAATCCGCCACTCTAGCAACTATACGTAACCACGGCAACCATATGTCATAGTATTTCGCCACAGAATCCGTACAAACTGGCACGCAATAAGACACAGTGACACGCTGGTATTTTACTTACCATGGAGAGAGTGCGACCGGTCATCAACCATGCAAGAGCTTGTCACGAGCTTCCTTTCCTGCGTAATATGTCTGGAACATTGGCTTTTCGGTGTGACATATGACTACGTGCGATAAAGTGTAAGAATAGAGCGGGCTTCTTTGGCCCAAGGGCAGGTTTGATAACATAATTATTGCCTTGACATCTTGCTGGACATTCCCAAGGATATAAGACCCTGAAAGGGCTTTATGTATTCGTTTTACGAGGCGACGGTATAACAACTGATAACTCAGAGTGTGGGAAGAAAAGAGCGCATTGTTTCACACGTGTGTCTATCTTGTTTACCCCAGAACTCTTGTGTCTCAGTAGTAGCTGCGTCTGTTGCCGAGTTTGTGACTGCAAACCCGATCGAGAGCAGTTTCGAAGCACTGTACAAATTCTCCTGGTACAGAGTCCTTACGTCTCCTGCTGAGATTACTTTTGTGTGCTGTTACACGGAATTGCCGTGCACGTGGGTTTAGGTGGGAGGAAGGATATGATTGATTGATTTATTGATTGACTGGAATAAGACAACAACAACAACAGATAAATTAGTGATGATGAATGGGCAAATTCGCCACATGAGGTGCGGCCCAGAAGAAAAAACAATGTTATGTAGAGAAATTGGCCACAAAAAACCTGCTACTCTATATTCCGAGGTTGCTAGCTGCTTAAATGAGCAGAGAGGTTAAAGAGAGGTCAGTCCTGTGTCCGTAAGGAAATGTCCAAGAGCTTCGATGGTCAGGCCCTGCAACGACAACGATGGGTTGGCCCAAGGACCGAGTAGCACTCGTAAGCGCTGCAGCGTTACCTACACTCTAAATCGTTTTACACCTTAAAGGGTGTAAATCAAAATGTTCATGGCGCACACCTTTTAAGGTGTATTTTAACACCCTCATGGCGATTGGGGTGTAAAGGGTATAATGCTAAATAAAACTGCTGGGTTCGTGGCAATATGCTGGTAACTGTGTATTCACAATTACCAGCATATTGCATATAATCACAGTGAGGTCCATATATGTATGCACGTCAAGGTGATTAAATGCGTGTAAACATGCACAGCCGACAAACAGACAATCATGTATGGCACGGCAGCTGTTCATGGCAATGAAGCATGGCAGCTGTCTATAGTCTTTCGTGAAATTGTAGACCTTCTCATGAGCAGGCACCTCCCCCATGTGCATGTTAATTACTTAGAACGTTGCATTTAGTTGTTTCTTCATGGATTTGCAGTGTGGTACCCAGTAACCCCTGTAAAATGCATTACATTGTTCATTAACCGCGACTTCTCAGGATGTTTGGTCCTCTCCTAGCTCTATGGTGTATACGTTTCGAAGGGAAACACTAGCATTTTAAAGATGTTGCTAGAAAAACTCGAAATTTTAAGAACGTAACCCTTTCATTAGCAAGAAGAAATGCATTTTATCAAATGTATGTGTGATCGCAACCCTTCATCAGAAATGCCACATCTACTGATGGTTCCAAGGAGATACTAAGCTGCAGCCTTCTATGTGCCCCACGAAGATTTTGAGAGAGCGTCCAAGCTCCCCAACGAGACGTCCTCCACGGAAGCAGAGCTATTCGCAATCAATATGGCCCTTCAGCACATCTCGTCCTCCCCACCTGCAGAGTGGACGATCCTCACCGACAGCAAGCCAGCCCTGGAGATCCTGGGTTCTCACGCCACCAAAATCATCAGCGACCTCCAAACGGCTATCATCGCCGCATGCGACTCTCTTTGCGCCTCTGGCCACGGTGTGCGGCTACAGTGGGTTCCCAGCCACATAGGCCTCAGTGGGAACTCCCGAGCGGACGCCGCCGCGAGGCGTGCCCACCAAGACGTCGGCCCGCCAGCTAGTATGCCGCTCACATCGTCCGCCTGCCTTATAAAGATCCGCGAGTGGTGTGCCTCCGAAATGCGTCGCTCTGTCGAAGACGCTGTACGCTCCAATGCGTATATCCAGTCCATTGACCCGACAATGCAATTCGCTCCATACCAGCAGCTCGTCCGCGCAGAAGAAACGCTGCTGCATCGGCTCCGGCTCAACGTCGCATATACACCGCAATACCTGTGCAGGGTCGGAAAGCGTCGCTCAGCCAGCTGCGCTACCTGTGGCGCAGTAGCAGACGTTGAGCACCTCCTACTAACCTGCTCGGAGTACTCTGCAGCCCGCGCTGTCCTCGCCAATCGCCTCCAACGCCTGGGACACGGCTCGCTCTCTCTGGCCGTGCTTCTCGGCCCCGTCGCACGCCAACAGCAGGGAGCCGTTACAAGGGCTCTCCTGCAATACCTACAGGACACCCAACTGAGTGTTACGTTGTGAACTGAGAACCGCGGCCCTGGGCACTCGCCCCCACTGCAAAGAAACCGGCGGTTTTTTTTTTTTTTTTTTTTTTTTGCTCCACCAGGGCGTAGCAAGCCGACATAGGTCTGGCTGACCTCTCCCTGCGTGGACGCCACCTCCTCTTTATTAAACTTATATATACCCCCCCCCCCCCCAAGGAGATACTACTTGAACATGCCCCAGAAGCAATTCAGAGTTACATTCATGACCGTGATATTCACGCAGAATCGATAGTCTATGTGAAAAGTGCAGTTGGTAATGATAACGCATTTGCTGTTGGCTGTGTTGTTGCAAAAGAACCTTCCGAGGAGGACTTACCCGTGTTCGTTGAGATTGCAGGCATATATGTTATTAACTCTGATACCATTTTTCTCATACAAATATTAACTGCAGTTGAGTATGATGAGCACTGTCATGTATTTGTTCTGTCTTGCAATGAGGAGCAAAGTGTTTTAAGAAATTTAAGCACTATCTCAACAGATCTTCTAAATCTGCATATATTATCTGATGGTAGACGTGTTGTAAGTCCACGCCATGCACTTTTGTAATGTAATTTCCCGTTCCCTATTGTTGTATATATTTACTTTTCTTCATGTGAACGAAAATAAACATACTCCCTTTATACACCCAGGCGACACACTTACGACCATATTTCACCTGAGGGTGTAGTACACCATTGTTACACCCTCAGGAACTTCCAAAACAAAGTTTTAGGGTGTGAAAGGGGTGTGATCTTTGTTAGTACACCTATTTTACACCTTTAAAGGTGTGAAACGATTTAGAGTGTATGGATAAATGCAAGCAAGGCCGTCGTCGTTCGTGACCGTAGTTGTCCTCCAGCGCAGTGGAGGGTGACTCCGAAATTGTGCCATCTTTAGGCTGAGCACAGGTGGGTGCGGGTAAGACCTGTGCTTTTGCGTGTTGACCTTACGCTTGGTCCAACTTTGAGTTCGCAAATAGTCCCAGGGTCTACACCTAGACAATCTGGGACCACATGGAGTATCTAGCTCGCCCATCACACCTCTCATGTGGCACGGGACGATGACGAAGTAATCCATCCAATGAAGTCGCGCAGACGTTCAGCATCTATATACTTCTACAGTGTTCCATTCCTGCTTCACCATCAGGTCTGAAGGACGTTCCAGCTTGCGGATATGCCTACTCCTCCAAGACTGGTTTATCTTTTCATTGATTGATCGATTTTATTTGCACGGGAATTTTCATAAACGTGCGGCATAAAGTTAATAGCGAAAGCTGGTGAAGACTGCCGACAGCATGGACAGAACAATGTAACATATTATGACACGTAACCAAAGTAAAGGTCCGTCATGCTGTGTTAGCCTGCAAGATCTGCGTCTGTTCTTACGTATGCGCACTTGCTTACGTTAAAACGAAGAACGACTTTGCTAGGAGGTCTTTTTGTCAAGATATTTGACAACCAGAGGACATTATGTTTTCAATAAAAGACATATGATATGCTGGCATCTCCGGTATCCATCGTCCTGACGAATGATATGCCTGGACCTATACTGCAAAGTGTCGACCTGGTTTGCGGTGAGCTGTCTGTCGTTCTCTTGTTCACAGCATCGAGTATTAGCCGGGCGTCAGAGCGGGTCACTGAACTAGAGCAGAACAAACATGTATTGGGCAGGACATTAAACATTTACTGTATTGTTGTCGTGTGCCAGGGGAGCAAGACCTCCGGAAACATTGCTTAGAGGCTTTCAACCTGGTCTGGAGTCACCAGAAGATCCAATACTTTGTGGTTACGGTTGCGAATGTCTTAACTACAGCGCCATGATGATGCCGTACAGCTCTGGAGCGGTGGAAGATGTACAATGGGACAGACGGGTGCGTGCAGCTCTCAGCAGAGAGTTCTGGAGGAACATAAGCGGCGTGTGGAAATTACTTTTATCGTAGAAGCATTTGCAAAAATGCACAAACACTATTTCGCTCGGGTTGTGTATAATCTGAAGACTTTGCTGCCGCATGAGGGACGAACTTCTTACCCATAATGCCAGGGATCACAGGACGGCACATCGTCTGTGTCGTCACTGTCGGTTTGCTGCCCAAGCTCAGGCTGTGTTCCCCGTAAATCTCGTCCACCAGCTGGCCTGCCTCTATGTCATCCTCTGCATATCACTGGACAAACCGGAGGAGGTGCAACAGTCAAGGCGGGATGCTGGACGTTGGTATTCTCTTATGCTTAGGGATATCGGCAAGGCGTGATTGCTTGGTGGAACGTTGAGGAGCTTCGTCAAGAGCTAGCTTGAGATAACGAATATCGACGCAGTCGCGTTGTAATTTGTGTATGATGGCGCAGCGATTCTTGTGACAGAGTCAGTGGGGGTTGCTTAGATTCGGCTATAGTCGCTACATTAGATATTGCCCGGAGAACGCCTAAGCAGCTTCAAGCTCTCTGTCAGCAATGTGACTCAATGTGGCTGTTACAGCTCAGTGGCAGCTTGCGACAAGTTGACTCTCCACGATGCCGTCACCCCAAGCAACAGCCACAGTTTGGGCCAACCTTAGCAGTAGCTTGACTGACCTAGCTGGCCTTGGTTGGCACATCGCTGGCCAACAAGTTTGTTTCTTGACACGGATCTGTACCCTAGCCAGTGACTTGCCAAGTATTGGCCAGCCTGCATTGTGCCAAGCTTGTGCCAAGGTACAGACTAAAGCAGTCCCGTGGATGTCACGAGGACATCGGTCTGGGATGTCGGGATGTCCGTCGACATCTATTTGACAGGTGGATGTCTACAGGATGACCTAATGGCCTATGATGCTGCCAGTTCGTCGAAGGGATGTGTATGGGACGCTACTTCTGCATGTAGCTACAGTGAATCCAACTATTTTTATTTCTTGAGAAGTGAGCGCACGTTTGCAATAGAAATCACCGTTTTCTTTTTTTTTTTTTTTAACCTCGGCCACCACACATTTCGTTTTCTGTTTCTCCTTTTTGTTCGATGTGCCGTGCAGGGAATTTCCGTGCACGTCAAAACCCTCAGGTGGGCAAAATCAATCCGTAGACAGATCCCTGTGGCGTCGCTCATATTCATACTTGTTTCGCGACGTAAGGCCACGAATTATCATCCTTTATTTGTTGCTAGAATTCCCAAAACGGACAATGAGCGCGGCGTTTTAAAGTGCAAATAAAAAAAGAGAGAGAGAGACAGAAATATCAAAGCTGCCCAAGACCACTACGACCAAACAGCTCACAAAGAAAAGCAAATGAATTTCTTTCCTGAGGAAGTATAGATACTATACATTGGTTGGCTCGCGACCTTCCACAAATTCCAGAGCCATGTTCTTCAGTGAGTCAAAATGAACGGTGAGGTGTCTAAGTTTAATTCGATTGCGTACACAAACATGAAATGAGGAATTGCTTCGCGTATTAACTCACCATGAAGATAACGTCTGTGTTTCTGACTGCTTTGGTTTGAGACATTCAGTTGGTCCATCGTAAGTCGAACTTGCGCAGTGCTGCACCATCCCGCGTTTCTCTCTCCCCAAGCGACATACCGAGATTAGGCCAAGCTTGGCAAGCGCTTGGCTGGCCAACCTGGCCGTGCTTGGCAAGTACTTGACTAACGAGCTCGTTTCTTGGTACAGATCTGCCCCTGAAGACGGCTTGCCAACCATCGGCCAGCCTGTGTATTGCCAACCTAATACCAAACATAGCCAACCAACCTTTTGCCAAGCCTCGGCCAACCTCTTGCCTAAACGGCATGTAGGTAAGCAACTTTTTTTTTTTTTCACTATAATCAGGACGTGCAGAGAGTCACGTGACACCACTGCGGCGCTACAGCCACAACCCACGCCAACGTAGCGATTATACAGCTTCGATTTATGTCTTCACGGACAATTACACATAGGATGTGAAGCCGACGATACGCTGGCGCCAGAGATGCGCGTCGGTTTATGGACGAAGTGGGTGAACAAAGAGATTTACGCAATAAATTACTCGTGCGTTTGTCACCAAGCTTGTCCTAGGCACATTGGCCAACTTTGTGACAACGCTCGTTTTGCCTATCGCGATTTAACATTGTGGCAACGTTGGCTGGCCGAAGTGTCGTTGGCCAGTTGGCATTCGACATTTTGCCAACCGTCGGCCATTGTTTGCTTGAGACTGCGGTGATGTGGAAGATCTAGAGCGCTCATCCTTCTCCATTGCCCGCACTACCAACAATTCCTATTTATATTTAATAGATCTTCATATCCCCGCCTTTCAGAATCACACTTTCAGTATCTCTAAACCAGTTGGACTCTCGCCCTCTCAGCATGTCAAAATGGCTTTGTCCAGCATGGCCAAATGCTTCCCAGTAACGCTCTGGACACCGTAGAACTTCGGTCCTCACGTTGAGGCGACTCATTATTTCGCCATTATTTCATTATTTGTAATACTCATTATTTCACCACATTACCGGCAGCAATCGGGTTGAGTATTGCCCCTGGCGATGAAATTCCCCAATCATCATCATTAAAATAAAGTTGTTGTTTGTTTGTGAACACTTTTCCAGCGTTCTTTCCGACGTCACTGCAAGGCCACGAAGAGCTGGATGCTGAAACCCGAGCAGTGACCTTATCAAGGCAGTATGGAGGTCAACCATGAATGCAAAAGAAGATGCCAAAAGCGCAGGATGTTAACGCGTGCGTTCAACTTGCTGTCGAGGTTGAGCACGTCAGGTCCACTTGCACGAACATTGAGGACATTCCTGAGCGGTGTCCTCAGGAGCTTTGGTTGTGCATCGGGCACGCGCTACAGTCCTCAATGCTGATCGCGCGCAAAGCACTGTCGAAGTTACTGAGGACGGCACTGAGGAATTTTCTCAACGTGCAGTCCCAGGTCTCCAGGAGCGATCTAATATGATCCTAAGCAAGACAGGGCCGGCCATATAGACCTTATCGAGTGCCCAAGTTCTCGGTCGGCTGCAGTGACACGCGTGGGTCTGTCTTAATTAAAAAAAAACAAAAAAAATCATTTTTTCCTTCTCTGTTCGCCCCCTGACGCAAAGGAAACAGTGGCCGGTAGCTATAGCTGCACAACATACCCGTTTACCTCCACATGAAAGCAGGGCAGCAGTTTTCGAGTGAACGGAAGGAACAGTCTTGTCTAAAGAAACTATGACACCACGTCGAAGGATCTCTGCATTCGAGGTAGCAGCACTGGATGCTATTTTCCTGGTCACAAGAGGCGTAATCCGCATAATTTATATACGTACTAATGCTGACACCCGGAAGAAGCAGTTGATCTTTTCCCGTGGTCAACGAAAGCAACAACAAACCGTTGCAACTGATTGTAATTTTATTTTCTGAATAAATATTTAGCACGCTCATGGGAATGTACAAACATCATACTCTTCATTGAAGACTGTGCCAAGAGGACAGTCAAAACTAATAGCATCGAAGCCTCCTGTCGCGTTTAGAACACAGCGGTAAAACTTGGTCTTGTCTTTTGGATTTGCGTAAAAGCCTTCACCAGGACATTTCCATTCCGTCGAACTAGACGGAGCTTTTGTTGTAGTCGTGGTACTAGTTATTTGACTTTTGGATGTCGTTGTTGTAGTTTTCGAAACCTGGGTCGATGAAACTGATGAGGGCTTGCTGGTGACGATGGGTTTGACGGTGACCTCTCCGCCCGCAAGGGCACCATGGATGGCAGTCAGCAGAGGATTTTTGGTGCCGTGGCACTTTCCGTTGAAGTCGTCGGTTTCGATAGACCAAGTCATGACGCCTCCTAAACCAAGAGTCTGTGCAAAGTTCACCTGTACAGAAACGGAAAGTGACGTGATTATACCGTTTTGTCATGTTTTCTTAGACAATGCACACTTTGAAGCGTCTGGAGTACAAGGGGAATTGTGGAAGGAAGTACTCATTATTATCTTCAAAGTTATGAATAAAGAAAGTTGAATTGTTTCTCGAGGGCAATACCTTAGCTTTGAGACTGCCAACGTCGTCGTATCCAATCCACAGTTTATCTTTAACAGCAACTGGAGCGACGACATTTGGATCCCTCGTAATTTTCCATCCCCCAGCTCCAAGCATCGTGCAGATCTGCGGGAAGTAGACGATATAGTGAACACTGGGCATTGAAATCCTCACTTATTATACCTCGTTATATCCAAGAGAGCCTGGTTGTTGAGTAATAGGTCCAGCGGGTCCAGGACCAGTTGTTGGAGCTCCAAATCCATCGTTTGCCGGATCAGCCAACACAAATGTCCTGCCGTACAGCGGTAGTCCTAAGGTCAGCTTCCTAGGGTCAGCACCCTTAGCGATCCAGTACTTTACGCTACTCTCCTGAAAACACGCACGATCTTCGTCACCCACAGCAAATTAGCGGTGAACACAACAACTACAACAACATAGATGGATGGATGAGGATGATGTGATGTGGGATGTTTCCCTGCGGTGAAATAACTATCGTGTGATCTTGGAATTACCACGTTCAGCATTTCTTCTGTTTCGGGCGCGTTTTGTCTGGCTTTCAAAGGAGAGTTGTGACCCGTGTATGGGTTCCAGGAGCCAAAGAAGTCGTAGGTCATGAGGTTTATGAAGTGGAGGTACCTGGATGAAAGGGGTCGCAAAGTAAGCAGTCTGTCGTAGAACGCACAAACAAACAGAACGTCCGCTGCTTATTCGTTGCTTTAATTTATTTGAGATGTTTAACATACACCTGCTGAACAAAGAAAGCCAAAGATTTTCAATTCGAGGTTTTCATCTTTTCGCGCCTTTGCTCTCCTCCCAAAGTTCTACATGCACACCCACCACCAATCTTATTTGTTGTATGATGTAATCGGGCTCACTGGAGTCCTCAGATGCTGTCGGACATATGTCGGCCCAGTTCCCTTAGAAGTCGGCCCGGGACGCACATTCCCCCAGTCGTGACGTTGCCCACCTCTGTGAGGCCGACAACGGCGAGCTCTTTCATTAGCACCACCACCACCACCAGTCGCTAATTCGAGAGAAGCCTCCCTTTTAAATGTTATCTGTCAACTGCTAATATTTGAGACTGTTGCTCGTGGAGCAGGCTCTCCGTAGACATTCTTTCAGTTGACACATTTCAATGTAATTCGTGAACCAAACCTTCACACGTGTGCTTCGAAGAGCTCAACTTCGACGGCAACAAAATCAAAATGGGAACAGATTCCTGCAAATATTAATTGGTTCCCTTACTTGGAAAGGCCAGGGACGTCGTATGCCGTGTCAATGGTTGCTTGCCCTGCGGACACTGCAGCTGTGAGCATGCGACTCTTGCTATCCAGCGCTCCTCGAAGTTCCTGCAAGACATTGGTTTTTGCAAACTTAGCCAGGGGTTTTGCTTTTATGAGGGAGGAGATATGTTTATGAGCTTTGGTAATGAGCTTATGGCGTAATGGTGTGACTACGTTGGGAAGCCACTCTAACTTGAGTTGAACAAGATGGATAAACTTCGGACAAACGTGTTGATAGCATCGCGTTTATCTACACGCACTGTGGACCAATTTGCGCGTCATGGCTCTTATATTGGTACCCCATACCGGACAGTGACCGTTACCGTAGGACAGTTGCCATGACAGTCACCAGAGTTAGTGAAGGGACGAACAGCCTTCGCGAAGCGACTACATGGTGTCTCATTGTTAATAAAGGAAACTTGATGTCTCGTGCGTTGTGCCATAGATCCCATGTCGCTGCTCAACACAACCTATGCTGGGCGGTTGACTCAGAACCGTGCTTGAAGGCGCATAATTATATTTCAGTTTTGTCCGATCTGGATTAATGCGTGAGTGAATAGGATGAAGAGGGTAATGTTTAAAATTCGCGAAAGGTCTTGGCTTTGATGGTTGGCAGTTCAGTGCTGTTTTTATGTATCGTTCCACGTCTCCTCCTTTGTCTCTCTGTTAGACACAGCACCGAAGGTTTTATCGATTTTTTTATAATTAATAGTGAATAGGATGCCGACAATTTTTGTATTTTTTATTATTTTCGTTCTTTTCTCACTCTCTCTCTGACACAGAAGCGGACGAATTTTCTGAAGAAAGTTGCACTTGTTTTTACGTCCACTTCATTTTTTTTCTTTTTTAGAAACTCATCGTGTTATTTACAGTGAGATAAACTCAAAGACAGATGTCAGCTCGTCGACAGCGATACACAGAGTAAAGTGTAACCTACTGACAGCAGGAGCGCGAAGTTCGCCTTGTCCTGTGTCGCACCGCCTCTGTTAGCTGGATATTCCCAGTCGACGTCCAAACCGTCGAAGCCGTGCTTCTCAAGAAAAAGGACTACACTGTCGACAAATTTCTTCCGGCCCTCCGGAGTGGACGCCATGCTGGAGTACTTGAGAGAGCCTTCGTTCCAGCCTCCAATAGCGATAAGCGTCTTCAGCTTCGGATTTACTGTCTTTAGGTCGTTGAGTTTGCTGTACATTCCTGAAAAAAAAGCGCCTTGTGTAGAACAGTACAGTGCCTTACGCATTAGAAGCTTCTTTACCCAACTGAGAGCGTACTTGTAACCAGAGTCGTTCCGACCTCCTTCTGCCTGTGGCAGCATAAACATGAAACCTCCCCCCCCCCTCCCTCCCAAACTCTACAGTGAAGATTCTCACGGCTTTTGCTTTATATTGCTCAACCTGATAATATACTATGGGTTCTCGGGACACGCCATCTGGCGCCCCTTTAGGGGAAAGTGCCCAGGGCTATTGTCCCCTCCTCCAGCGCCCCCGCCCCTGAACGTTCTCAAAACGTTGCGCACTCAAAACGCACACGCAGTTGCGTGTGCACGCACAGCACGCACGCATATAACAGCACGCACAGTTATGCTTGGTTCACACTGTTGCATTTTCATGCGTTACGGATGCGGCGCGACACGGTTGTCATGACAACGAAGCACGACACTCCGAAAAGCACACGCACCGCAAGAGTTGAGCTCGACCGAAGTCCATGCGGTACGGGCTACCTGCGGAGATGCAGCTGACCAATGAGCGAACGCGCTCCGCGCAAGCGCATCACTGCTGTGCTGTCGCGTGCTTTTCCAACATGGCTGCCTCCGGTGAAAGCACGTTAGCAAAAGAAGAAGCTCTAATCTCAGAGATCGAGAAATACCCGTGGCTCTACGACCCACGCCGAGCCGAGTACAGAGATTCATTCAGAGATTCAAAGTTTCGCCGACCACATCACGTTGCCCGTTCATGGCTGCCTGTGGAATGGAGCCGTGGTGGAGTGGAGACGGGATTGGTCAACCACAAGCGTTTGACGTATCAAGAACGCATATGTCTGAACAGCGTGTCGTACGACAGCCGCCTCCGCACTGGATGCGCACCGTAACCGCAACGGAGAGAAGTTGTAGTGTGAACCACGCATTACACGCAGTTGCGTGTGCGTGTAACTGTGCGTGCTTTTATATGCAAATTACGTAAATCAAGTTATTGATGTCGCCGTACATCTGTCTCCAAGCTAGCACTCAAACCTTGCCTCTCCGCAGTCTCGACCCGTTGACATACAAGTTGAGTAGCAGTCTCAGCAGCGGTTCTCGTGCGAGCAGCGAGCGCATGCTCAATGCACTGTCAAGGCTATTGAGATTGAGTCTGAGACTCCTACCCAACTTTTATGCAAATGGAGATGTGTGCTTGAAAATAATGGTGCTTACCTAGTCCCGAGTCGTCTGTCAGGTCCAGATAAGCATCGGAAGCCGCTATGACACCGTTGTCCAGCTTGGCGAATGAATACACGATATGGGTGCACATGTTGGGGTCGATCTGCTCCACCGAGAACTTTCCGTCGCCACTTCGATAGTAGGACCACGAACCCCAGTAGCAGAAGAACACTGGACATAGTACCTTATTTTATATATTTATTTTCTTTAGTCAATACTGCTGACTGTCCGTTGTCAGTCGCAGCAGGAATGGGGTAACAGTCGGCACAGTGTGCACAAACGAAAGCATGGAGCAGCTATAATCCTATAAAAGACCCTATACTAAGGCCACATCTCACAACAGTGCTAACATATAACATTGTATACAGTGTAGAAAAGGATTACGTAGCAACTAGGATACGCAGTAATCCCGCGTACAACACTCAAACAGACATTTGAAGGTCAGACAAAATGTGTTTCAGCGTTAGAGCATTGGTAACACTTTGAGGCAATGCATTTAACTCAATCATAGTACGAGGAAAAAAGGAGCATTTAAATACATTTGTCCGACACAGTTGAATGTTTATTGTACGACTATGACGCGAAGGAACCGTCCTATTTTTATTGTAAGGGATGTACTTGGAGTTATCAATTCGAAGTTTGATATGCATCCCAAAGAGCTACATTGAAGGCTGCTCTAGACCGCTTGGACAATAGAACCTTCGATACAGTCAAGGTGCTGGGTGTATTGGAACGCAAGAAGAGAGATGCGGCGTTACTAGCACTTGACAACTTCATAGTGAGCGGTGATATGGAATCGGTATTTTAGGACCGCATTCTAGGCATGTGTAGTATATGTATGTGTGTGCAGGGGCGTCGGAAGTCCTTCACGGCAAGGGGAGGGGCGAGCCAAAGCCGGAAGCTGTGGCGCATTGCGAACTGACTTCATTGTGATTAAGGACCTGATTTTATTAGCGACCTGATTTCATTGGGTCTTCGAAGGGGGCCAGTACTGCTGCACTAGAAAGGTTCTGTCGAGTATTCTGGCCATGGCTCAGCCACAAGAGTCATCAAAAGTACCAGCGAACTGCTTAAAGACTCCTCGCCGCAGGATAAGAACTTCCTTTTCTAGCCACGAATATTTTCCTACGTTGATCAAAAACATGGCGACGTCCTTTGCTGGAGCGTATTCCTGTACCCTAAGCAATCACGTAAGGGTAATTGGGGGGATAGTACATCTATTCGGGTGAATTTCAACTTCTACTTCTTATACATGGCTTGCACGTGACGTCACACCATACACTCTAAAAACAGTACTTCACCACATAACACGCTATGAGGGCGACGCTCTGAGGGCGACCGCCCCCTCCCCTGCCCCCACTTTCCAACGCTCCTGTATATGCGTGTGACTGTTTGTTCTCCCGTCTACCTTTCACATTCTTTTACGATGTGTAACAACAACTAACGCGCCGAATCGGTCGGTCTACTAGGGTTCCCAATCGGCCCTTGGAACCCCTAAGAAGTAAGGGGTCGTCGCTGCGTGTGCCCAGAGCCTATACAACGTTTTTCGCAATCCGCTGTGACAACTCTTTATCTTTTTGACGTCCCAAAATGCTTCGTTGCCCTTATTCTAAGAGATCTTTAACGTGCGGACATTCTTCTTCCTTTTTATTTCCTCTCTGCTGACGTATTTGCACATAAAATACACGATGTCTGACAACAAAGTTCGAAAAGTCGCCGCTGCCTGTTCATGGTGGCAGCTTGACCAGCGGGCCAGGTCAAGAGACATCAGATTTCTGGTTAAGCGTGGAAGAATTGCACCGAGATTGTGAGAATGTTAGTGCAAGTGTACGTGTGTAACGTACGTCAGAGATTTTTTATTTCTTATTTTCTTTTTTCTTTTTCCTGAGGAATATTGATCTCGTCTCCCCATATACTTACCCACTTTCCGGATATTATATTTTGCCTTCTACTTTCTTAAGGACCGACGAAGGTTTGAAAGCAACTCGCCTTAAAGACTTTGGTGACACGAGGAATAACACGACGCCAACTCTGAAGGCAGTTCCACAAAAACACTGCCAAAACCGCTTCGAAGCGTTGGCGAGCAGCTGACATTAGTGGCATAGTTCCCAAGGGGCATGGAAGTGACATACTTCGAAGGGGACCACAGTGACCACCATCAATAAGGTACGTAGCAATTTTCCAATCCGAATCCCGTGACGAGTTAGCGACCTTCATTGTCAGGCCTCTTCGTTTGGCTGACAATGAATCCACACACTGTGTTGCATGTGCTGACAACAACGACAACACAACACAGAACGGTGCGCGGTGCTGACAAAGAATTGTTGGCAAATTCGGAATTTTCTAGTAAACAAACAGCTGGAAAACAAAAATTCTAAAATATATACAAGAACGACGGTAAAAATAGCGAGTGATTCATGCATCGGCTTCGAATTCCTGTTGAAAACACTAATAAACAAAAAGATAACTTTGGAATTACGCCACTCCTAAGCGCAATAGGTAGTCCATCACCAAAGAAATCTAGTGGTCCTACACATCATAATGAATATAACTTACCACTGGCCGTGACGTATTGGGAAGCCAGAAAGAAGGATAAGACGATTAGGACTGGCTTCATGATGAGGATCTGCTGAATGTTAAGAAAATTGCCGAAGTTATATTTCAACGAAGACTGCCTTTGACACGCTGGGAGCTTTGTGGAGCCTGTTTGCTCCGCAGAGGTTTACACGATAACTGACGCAGGTGCTCTGACGGCAGAGGAGTTTATCCGAAGATATGACCCTTTATCACGTTATTGTGGGAGGTACCTCATTTTGCGTGGGTTGCAGACGACACTCCACTCCACTTCACTGGACACGGGTTTTTTTCTAAGAAATGATAGGCTCCCCCACTGTGCTGTATAGCCAGCAGTCTCCTCAATATCCACAAGCTTTGTTATATATTCACCTTGTATATTGTCGTGGTCGTATTATGAGATTTTCACTTGGATGCCCACGTCTTTCATGTTACTGTGTTTGTTTGCATAGTGAAGACATAAAGGAGCAAGGAAGTGACATTTAACGTGGCTCTAATGTCGTGTTTCTTTAGGAGCCATCGTGCACGATATTTTTGCTGTGCGGTATATTGTTACTGCGCAGTTAGTCTTACAAAAACGCCATGAGAAAGCAGTCGTCGGCCCGGCCTCCTTGCATGACGTCAGCAGACCCTGCGTTGGGAGAAGCCGTGTGCTCTCATTGACCACGGAAAATTCGTCTCCTACTGCTACTACTACAGCGCGTCGGCAGCGCCGGTCTACGTCACGAATCACCTGATCGACCGGGGCCGACGGGACAACGAACGTCACGAAGTGACGTTGACTTCCCTCACTCACTTACACCAGCATTGAAAGAGTGGAGTGTTTCTAGAGGGTGTGCAGGTCAGAGGCCTCTTTTTCTACATGTCAGATGCGCTTTGTCGTTCCTTCGCAAGAACTCATGTTGTTTGTTGCACAACACGCCAAAACCCAAAAACGAAATAAATATTTATGAAGGGGCACTTTACTGAGCCTCTAAGACTTCTGGTGTTCAAGCTCTCCTGATATAAATACCGAAAGTAAATTTAGATTTAGCGTTTCAAAGACGATTATTTTAAACGATCACCTAATAATATGCATTGTCACAGTAGGGCTAGTGTTGACGTAAGCAGATTGCCGTTGTCGACCTCACTGTACACTGTTAAAACAAATGGTGGTGGTGGTGATGGTGAAAGAGCTTGCCGTTGTCGGCCTCACGTATGTGGGCAACGTCACGACTGACGCCCTGGGGAAGTGTGCGTCCTGGGCCGACTTCTAGGGGAACTGTGGCGACATATGTCTGAAAGCGTCTGTTAAAACAGAACTTCACCACATAGCACGCTCCTAGCCAACCATCATTCCGAATGATATCATTCTGTGCATTGATTTGGTGAAAATGGGAGGAGGCGCCTATCTGGGACAGATTATCTTGTCCCAGATAGGCGCCTCCCCCCTGTTTTGAACAAATCATGACACAGAATGATATCATTCGGTATGATGGTTGGCTAGGAGCGTGCTATGTGGCGAAGTTCTGTTTTAACAGTGTACTTGTTAACACGTTACGACAGTTCGTCTCTGCCCAGGGGAGAGGGTAAGGTTTGGAGGAACCACGTGACGAAGCGTCTGTCCAATCACAAGGCAGCGATAAGGAAGAAGGTATTCATAGACCGGCATGGGTTGACAGAAGAAACAACGTGCGTCGTCCCCTTACTTGTCGAAGGGACCAATGAGGTCGCTCCACGGGCAATGGGGGAGAGAGGGAAACGATGACATTTGAGTGACGAAATGGGCGAGGAAATTTTCTCCTCTTAGGCAGCGCGGTTCCGGCATCCCTGAACTAGACCACAACTTTATTTTGATAATGATGATTACGATGATGATTGGCGAAACATGAAGAAGTGAATCTCCTTATTTTCTGTCCGTTATCGAGGTTATTAACGTCCTCATCGACATTTCGCCTATGAACTACTTGGTGGTCTAACTTTCATTACAAATGGGAAAAGCGTTATTCTGTCTCTTACACACTCTTGCAGACGAACATTAATCCCGAAACCGCCAATACCCGCACACTCACACACACCTCACTTTTATTGCTATCATACTGTACCATCGAAATTTTTGTCACACTTGTTCTGTATAGTAGATTCTACTCTGTATATTCTATATTGTATATATTATAGAGCTGAGCGCGCGTGCGGGTATACCCGCAGTTACCCGCACATCGTCACGATTTGCGGGTAGGAATTCGCGATCGCTGCGGGAGCGGGTAAAATGCGGGTGTACCCGCAATGCGACTGCGGGTAATGCGGGTATACCCGCAGTACCCTCACTCCAAGGCCAACTAAGTGATCCCTCTCGGTCACACGCGAGCTCAGCAGTGCCCAATGTTGTTGGCCATAGATCCATGTGCCAGACTGCAGCAGGCAAGTGCTGGCGGGCGAGTTCGATTATTAATGCAGACATATACGGCTCTCTGTTGAATTGCAGTTTTATTGGCATACGATTGAAGCCGTCCGAGACACGTGGCCAACACTCAGAATTTCCATTGTTTTAAAATAGAAACAGCGGTAAAGTGGGCGAGGAACACTTCCCCCTGCGGGTCCCAATGCGGGTATGCGGGTATACATACAGAACTGCTGGTACGGGTGCCGGTCGCCCAGATAAAATTCTTGCGGTTGCGGGTCACACACGCGCGGGTACTGTGCGGGTGCGGGTCCAAGTTTGCTTACCCGTACTCACCTATACTCGTGCTTAGAAATTGCGTCTTTAATATATATGCTATGTATTGGTCTCGGCTGTGGTTTATCATTTGCTATTGCGTTGCGGTTGTTATTGTACCTGTGTGTATTGCGAGCTATCTGCTGTATTGAGGCAGGACCGTTGTCAAGCTGCCTTCCTACAGCTTTTGTCTGTGCCCCCCCCCCCACACACACACAACCATTCAGTAAAAGAAATTGATGCTGTGAAAGAACTTGACCTATTGTCGCAGTTTGTGTATCCCACATGAATTACAAACACCTCTTTATCTCGAATTCGAACACCACTTGAGCGACAGCCGTTTTCGCGTACTGCTACCAAACACGACCACCAACGAGCTTCTCTATGGAAATGCTACGCTCGGCGAAATGGTTTATCTGAGAACCTGCTTGGGATTGCAGTTCGCGCCATGGTTCGCCTGCTGGTCCTCTCCGTCTTTCTTGTGTTGGGTGAGTAAACATTTTGTTAGAATTTTTGCCTCTACGTGTCTGCCACCCTAAGGTCAACGCAGGGGAATCACAATGCATTGTTACAAACTAATCGCTAAGCGTATCTATCACGAGGGTGCACCGATATCCCGTTATCTTGGTGATAACAGGTTCGCACCGCATAGCCGTTTGTTTACTGCTTTGTTGGAGACGCGAGGTAGCGTGAGATTTAGGAGGAACTTATACGGGGGGGGGGGGGGAGGGAAACGTGTCATTTTTTTACTATTGAACCAGCCGAAACGAGCCAGCGATGGAGCTCGACCCTCTTAGACTTCACTAAAAAAATATATTGAAATAATAAATAAATAAAGAATAAAAAATAAATAAACGCAAACATTTATTAATTCGCTTGGGTGATGTATGTAGGATATAAGCGTGCTTTTTTTTTTCGAGGTTTTGTTCTTTTTTAACATTGGGGTCACCGCGAACACTGCAAAATATGAAAAAGCGGCTATACCATTCGATAGCGAATCGGTTGACGCTCTAATGATACTGCAATCAAGGGAATGTGAGCGTCGGCTCATGAGCAATGAAAGTCCGAAATCCTGCATTTCTTGCTGAAAGTGCTATGTTCGGGAATTTTTTGTAGCCCTCACCCCCCTTTGTTTTAACGCATGTTTTGCGCTTACTGTCTTGCACCCATAGTTTTTGTCCGCCAAATTTGAAGGATATTATGAAACCAGAAGCGCAGTGAAGGCGGCCAAAGTTAAGGAAAAAATTCGAGGCAACATTCGCCGCCGCAGCTTTCCCCCTCTCAATATCGGGAACAGTTCATTGGCTGGAGCTCGCAATTCTTGTATTTCGCATCATTCGGGATGCAACAGATTTTTTTTTTTTCGCTGGAATTAAAAATTGTCAATTTCCCACCCTTGTCCATTTAAAATGGAATTAATCATCTGTTTCATTCGATTTCGAAACTAAGGTGTCATTTTATTCCTCGTTGGGTGGGGGGAGGGGGGGTTATAAGTTTAATGAACAGAAAGTGGCGTCCACGCAGGGAGAGGTCAGCCAGACCTTTGTCGGCTTGCTACGTCCTGGTGGAGCAAAAAAAAAAAAAAAAAAGAAGCGGCCCGCTTCGTCGCAGTGGAAGCGAGCGCCCAAGGCCGCGGGTCTCAGGTTACAGCTTAACCCTCAGCTGGGTGTCCTGTACACTCTTAAAAATGAACGTCACTACATAGCACGCTCCTAGCCAACCATCATCCCGAGTGACATTGTTCCCTTCCTTGATTTGTTGAAAACGGGAGGCGTCCGGCTTTTTGTGACACTTATGCAGAAATGTTAATTGTGACAAAAAGGCGTACGCTCCCGTTTTCAACAAATCATGTCAGAGAACGATGTCATTCGGGATGATGGTTGGCTTGGAGCGTGCTATGTGGTGAAGTTCATTTTTAAGAGTGTAGGTATCGCAGGAGAGCCCTTGTAACGGCTCCCTGCTGTTGGCGTGCGACGGGGCCGAGAAGCACGGCCAGTGAGAGCGAACCGTATCCCAGGCGTTGGAGGCGATCGGCGAGGACGGCGCCTGCTGCAGAGTACTCCGAGCAGGTTAATAGGAGGTGTTCGACGTCTGCTACTGCGCCACAGGTAGCGCAGCTAGCTGAGTGACGCTTTCCGACCCTGCACAAGTATTGCGGTGTATATGCGACGTTGAGTCGGAGCCGATGGAGCAGCGCTTCTTCAGCGCGGACGAGCTGCTGGGATGGGGTGAATTGCATTGCCTGGACAATGGACTGGATATATGCATTGGCGCGTACAGCGTCTTTGGCAGAGCGGCGCATTTCGGAGGCGCACCACTGGCGGATCTTAGGCAGGCGGACGATGTGAGCGGTATACTAGCTAGCGGGCCGCCGTCTTGATGGGCACGCCTCGCGGCGGCGTCTGCTCGGCGTTCCCACTGAGGCCTATGTGGCTGGGAACCCACTGTAGCCGCACACCGTGGCCAGAGGCGCAAACAGAGTCGCATACGGTGGTGATAGCCGTTTGGAGGTCGCTGATAATTTTGGTGGCGTGAGAATTCAGGATATCCAGGGCTGCCTTGCTGTCGGTGAGGATCGTCCACTCTGCAGGTGGGGAGGACGAGAAGTGCTGAAGGGCCATATTGATGGCGAATAGCTCTGCTTCCGTTGAGGACGTCTCGTTGGGGAGCTTGGACGCTTTCTCAAAATCTTCATGGGGCACATAGAAGGCTGCGGTTGCTCCACCAGGTATCACAGACCCATCAGTATAGATGGTCTGCCTTCCATGGTGCAGCAATGCTAGGTGTTCCAGGTCAACTTGATGTGCTACAGCCGCTGGTGTGTCGCTTTTTTTCCCGAGGCCATGGATGAATGTGCATAGGAGAGGTCGGTCGAGAGCCCACGTTGGGAGAGCATACGATACGGGGGATGTGGGAGGTGGAACAACACCCTTCAGACGGCGCACTGCACTACCAAAGGCAGACGCGGGGCTGTCGTGGTCGATGGTCCTGAGGTAGTGGAAAGGGTGCCGAGTTATTAGACGCGTGTAAATGCGGAAGGTCTCTTTATCTCGCAGGGTGGTAACAAGGGGTGTCCTTGCCTCTGCAAGTACCGAATGAGTTTCCGTGGTCTTGGGTAAGCCCAGGCATGCGCGAAGGTTGCGAGACTGGATGCTCAGGAGTTCCCGCTCGTGAGTCGTACGCAGGCCATGCAGCACTGGGATGCTGTGCCGCAGGAAGCCGAGCACGAGGGAGCTGTGAATTTGACGAAGGTCGCGACAGGTGGGCCCCAAGACGCTCCGGAGATGCGCCGTAGGACGTTCACTGACCTGCTCGTCTTGATGGAGCGGTTCTTTATGTGCTTAGACAACGAGAGCTGTCTGTCAATGATCACGCCAAGGTACTTGCAGTGCGTCACAAACTGAAGCGGGGCTTCGGCAACATGGAGAGGGTAGCTGGTGAAGGGCCGCCGAGTAAATGCCATGGCGACTGTCTTGCTGGGGGACACACGGAGTGTGTCCCCTACATTTACACAGCAACATTTATCTCCACGGGCTAAGCGGGCGGCGGAAGTAGAGGCACGTTTATTCTGACGCCCCGTCATAGCGCACGATGTTTATGTTCCCACCACAGTGGCATAGGCGAAAAAGGAGGAAGCGTGGCCTTTCTGTGTCACCTAATTGGTCACCAGTATCGTTCTCGGCAGCTCTCGCCGACGTCGTGAAATAAGTTCAGCATGGCAATTTTTCTGGCTCGACGTCTCTCCCCTCCCAACGCCAGAAATACACGTCTGTTTCCGCGGCCCGTTCACGACGTCCCGTCGCGAATCGCCAAATGAGAATTGGCACATAGAGTTATAACTCTATGGGCTAATTCTCATTTGGCGGCGCCTTTCTTCCTCTGAGCGCCGCTGAGCGCCTCCCTCTCACTCCTGGGTTAGGGAGTGACGTCACATCGCCGGAGCTTCTGCAGCCGCGGAAGCAGCGCTCATCTTTAAAATTCGTTTATTTAATGTCTAAGCACTTTTCGGACGAAAAAAATTGTCGGGTAGATTGTCGGCTGATGCCGACATATGTATAGCGGTATCGGTTTCATAGATGGGTTTCCAGGTGCGACCGTCCCTAAGTGAGAAAAAAAAAATCGTCACTTTACTCAACTGCAGCTTACTCGATAGTTGAGGTCGTCTCGTAACTAATATATATATATATATATGTGTATGTATCTTGAAGAGACCCCAAGAACATTTTGAAAGTCTCATCATTTCCTCCCATAACGAATTTCGCCTTCTCCAAAGTCTACAGAGTATCAGTGAAAGGTAACAGACACGGGAACGGTATCATACAGTAAATATAGCAGGTAATGGTAACAGAAACGGATACCGCACACTCACAGTACCTCAAACAGAAACGGAGACGAAAATAATTGACGGTAATAATTCGGGGTGGGGGGATATGTTTATTAAGAAAAAAGAAAGGAAAGGTCAGCCAGACGGAAGTCGGTTTGCTATTGCAAAAAAAATGGAAAATAGGGGAAGAAAAGAAAACGAAAAGAAAAGAAGAAAAGGAAAGGAGAAGAAAAAAGGAGAAAAGGGAAGAAAAGAAGAAAATGGGAAGACAAAGGAGAGAAGAAAAGGAATAGAAAAGAAAAGGAGAAGAAAAAGGAGAAAAGGGAAGGGGAAGACAAAGAAGAGAAGGAAAGAAAAGGAAAAGACAAAGGAAAGGAAAGAAAAGAAAAGGAGACGAAAAAGGAGAAAAGGAAAGACAAAGAAGAAAAGAAAAGAAAAAGACAAAGAAGAGAAGAAAAGGAAAAGAAAAGCAAAGGAAAGACACAAAACTAAAACTGAAAAGTCACACACACGGTCACACAATCACAAGGCATTGACAAGGTTCGAAGCGTGGAGAAAGCGGAGGAGCGCAGTGGTGACTGCATGGGTCGACTGACCAACGGGATCCAGTAAGGTAGCCAGTATCATAGTGCCGTAGCCAACCTGGGATAGGCGACGACAGACGGCGTCACGCTGCAGAAGGTGTTGCCGGCAGTTTAGGATGCAGTGGGGAATATCACCAACCACGCCACAGCTAGTGCAGAGGGGAGTGCTAGACTGACGCATTCTGAACAGTTGCGGCGGTGTGCGGGCGACGTTCAGACGAAGACGGTGCAGGAGCGATTCCTCGTGACGAGTGCAGCGGCACGTAATAAAGAAGTTCACTGCGGGGTCGATTGATTGCAGGTAACTGTTGTATGAGGCAGCCTCAGCTCTGAACACTTGGGCCCGAGCAGCACACCGGCGGCGTATAGACATACAACGCGCAGAAACAGTAAGGGTATAGTAGTAGTAGTAGTGTACCGTAGCATGAGTCACAACTTGTGCAGCACGTCGTGCAGTCGCATGTGCGCGTGAGTTACCAGATGAGCTCACATGACCGGGAATCCAGTGCAGAGAAAGAACGTGACCATTTGCACAGAGCCGATTATATGCCTGGATGATCATGCTGGGCAGGTCACGTATGATGGTGGGGTGGGAAGACAGCAAAAGGAGACGGGTCGCCCTGCTGTCAGTGAGGACAACCCAGGAGTTCTCAGGTGGCAGACCAGCAATGTACTCTAGGGCTGTGAAGATGGCATACAGTTCCGCCTCAGTAGAGGACACAGAATAGGGAAACGTGTAGGCTTGTTCGTGGTCCGTATCTGTGATGTAAAAGGCTGCCCCTGATGTACGTGTCACGCATCACAGATGCATCTGTGAAGATTTGACGACAGCAAGGGTAGGTGGAGTTGGTATGTGCCATGGAGAGCTGATGGGCTACTATACTGGAGGAGCTTCGTGTTTTCGAGGAAGGTCCGGGACGTTCAAGGGTCCACATCGCTGGCGCAAAGGAGGGAGTAGATGTAGTGGGCGGGAGATAATCCCTAATTAGGCGGGCAATGGCAGTACCGAAGGCAGAAGCAGGGCAGCTTTCTACAATCTGACAAAGGGGATGAGAAGGGTGGGTCAGACAGCGAGCGTATACGCGCAGGGTTGTTGAGTCCCGTAGAATAGGAATAGGGTGTTCTCTAGCTTCTGCGAGGACGGAGTAGGTCTCCGTTGTCCGAGGGACCCCCTAGGCAGACACGGAGGCTACGGGCTTGAAGGTTGAGAAGCTCTCGGTCTTGGGTGGGGCTGATTCCATGGAGGATAGGAAGGCTATACCGTAGAGTGCCCAAGAGAAGAGCCGTATGAACTCGGTGGAGGTCACGGCAGGAGGGGCCCGAGGACGCACCTGCGACACGCTTAAGAACGTTAACCAGGCTTCAAGCATTGGCAACAAGTGTCTTGAGGTGAGGAGACCATGTCAAGCCTCGGTCAACGGTAAAACCCAAGTAACGGCAGGTTCAGACAAATGTGATGGGCAATCCAGCAAGGGATAATGGGTACTTGTGAAATGACTTCATTGAAAAGGCCATGGCTACAGTCTTGGCAGGTGAGATCGTTAGGCCTCGCTCGGCGAGATAATGACATATTGTGTCCAAGGAGCCTTGCAGACGACGTTGGATCGCATCACGACGAAGGGCAGATGTCGAAATACAAATGCCGTCCGCATAGAGTGTAACGTGAGTGTGTTTTGGCAGCTGTGCTGAAAGGGAGGCCATGACGAGATTAAACAATAGGGGGCTGAGTACGCTACACTGTGGGGCACCTCGTTGGACGTGATGCGAAGCAGTATCCCCATCCGTAGTGCGTACAAAGAGGGAACGGTCTGTGAGGAAGTCTCTCAGCCATGGCGGGAAGAGAACTCCTACGTTGGCATCTTGGAGTGCTCGCAAAATTGCCTTATGTTGCACACTGTCATACGCCTTCTTAACGTCTAGGAAAACAGTGGCGGACAGGAAGCCACCCGCACGAGCTTGTTCCACTTCACTGACGAGGGCAAGGGCACTATCAAGTGACGACCGGCCTGGGCGAAACCCCCATCATTGTGGCCGAAAAAAAAAACGATACTTTCTAGGTACCAGCTGAGCCTGTTGAAGACCATTCGTTCCAGGGTCTTCCCAACACAGCTGGTAAGGGCTATCGGGCGGAAGTAGTCCAGGTAGTGAGGAGATTGGCCGGGTTTGTGCAGGGGAACTACCATTGCGGCTTTCCATTCCAATAATTCGGGGACCTCAGGACCTGAATTATTAAAATCGTTCACTTAGATACATTTATGAAATAAAGCTGAATGAGGCAAACTAAAATTACTTGAAGGACTAAAACTAAAATAAACTAGAGAGAGAGACCAATCCAGAATTTCTCGAATCCGAATCCGAATCCAAGGAAAGTTCTGCGAATCCACGAATCACGAATCTTTCGAATCCTTTCAGTAAACAGAGTTTAAAAAGCCAGGGAAAAAACTCTTCTAATGAAAAGCGTTTTGAAGCAGAATTTGATATATTTCTTTAATAAAAAACAAATATCGGGAGAAGACATACCCACCCAGTCAGCACAAATTGTTGCAGTGACATTCCACCAATATTGCCACGCAATATTGATGTTATGTTGCTATAATGACTTCTTTCGTTATACTGCAACGATGTTATTGAAACAACATTGCAAAAACGTGACATTGCAATGCTGATGTGACATTGCTACAGACCGGCTTCGTTATTTTGCAACAATATTACAGGAACAGCATTGCAAAAAATGTGATATTGCAATGTTGATGCAACATTTCCAATGACCAGTTATTTTACAGTGTAGCAACGTTACAAAAGCAACACCGGAGGAGCACTACAGCCTTGGTGATACATGTGCAAGTGAGCACAGTATGCTTACATATTTAGTAATCGTCCTGCTCCTGGACAGACTTCAGGGGAATGGTGCCGTCATTCACCTGGAAAGCCTACAGGGAAGTCCTGAGAAAACCGCAGACAGCACAGTGAGGATTCCAACCCAGTCTTATGCCACACGAGGGCTCAAGGACTGTGGTCGTGATATCGAGGGTCAGCGCGCATTCACATGTGCGTAAGAATGGATTGTAATTAATTACAAGTTCTCGGTCAGATTGATTTTATTTGAGATTATGTTGTCCTCGTCTCGATCTTTTTGTCCACAGTCACCTCCCATAGTGCGTCCGCAGTGTCGTCCCATGTCTCTCACAATCTGAATTGATTCTCCCCATAATGGTCACGCTAACTGTAATGCTCCCTCACAGCAGCACGTGAAACATTGCCTGAGCAACATAATCGTAATGTTCATAAAATGCATCGTCTGAAACTGCTGCGCCAACATTGAACAAGAGGCAGTGTGGTAAAATTCAATTTGTGCATGAAACGTTGCCGCAACATTTATTTATTTATTTCATTTATTTACACGTACTGCAGTCTCAATGGAGACTATTGCAGGAGTGCCTGAAAGAACTGGTTAGAAGGTAGCTCGCGAGCAGAACCTTCAAGAGCATTCCAATCGTCAACACCATCTCGGAAAAAAGCTAATCAATCAACTCTATAGCAAAATGGAAGGATATTTAACACATGCGCACTTCTTATAGAGTGAAGACCAGCAAAGGTGAGATAATGATCATTCTTCTTACGTTCTGATTTACAATAGCGTGAAATATCCTCATACGAATCTCACGGAATCTAGTCTCGAGCGCACTTAGAGAAAGCCCCGGAAGCGCTGCACTGGGTGAGAACATGGGATGATACCTAGATAAAGTAAAGCGCACGGCCTTCTTCTCAAGAGATTCCAGTTTTATAATGTCATCTACGATAGGGTCCCCACACTTCATATGCGTATTCTAGAACGTAGGGGACGAATAATTGTCTTATATGCAAGCAATTTAGTTTCTGTGTTTGCGGACTTCAGTGATCTTCTCAGATATCCAAGTTTCTTCGTTGCCTTAGAACAAACAACATCTATGTGCTCAGACCAAGAAAGCTTAGCATTCAAGGTAACCCCTAAGTATTTGTAGTAGTGTACTCTGCGTATCGATACCCCATCGATTTTGTACTCATATAACAATGGCGACCTGCGACAAGTGAAACTCATAGTTGCGCATTTACTGAAATTAGTGGACATGCCCCATTGATCACACCACCTTACAATTTTATTAAGACATTCTTGAAGCAGGATCTGATCGCTGCAAGAATTAACCGTTGTATAAACGACGCAGTCATCAGCGTATAATCTCATCTTTGCTGGTACCCCTTTTACAATATCGTTGATGAATAAAGAAAAAACAGCATTTGAACACGTCGTCAACAACAAACTGATAAATGACGGGTGAACGTCACGGGAAGTTCCGAAGATTTCATTCATTGTTAATTGGTGGGAATTACAGATAGAACAAGATCGCGCAAACATTGTTGTTGTGTTACTGGAACACTCGGAGCAAGTGCTGCTGGTCATGTCACGTCGAAACTGGGAGGTACCCGGGGTTCGAATCCTGGTGCCGGCTGTGCTGTCTCGGGTTTTTCCTGGGTTTTCCTCAGACGCTTTCAAACACATGTCGGCACAGTTCCCTTAGAAGTCGGCCCAGGACGCACATTCCCCCAGGGCGTAAGTCGTGACGTTGCCCACCTCTGTGAGGCCGACAACGGCGAGCCCTTTTATCACTACCACCACCACCACCATCGGAGCACGTGCCTCGACAATGTTGCATGCAACACGTGTAACATTGCAGCAATATGTTTGATTGCTGCAATGTTTCAGGCGTTGCCTATAGGTAACATATCTACTACATATTGCAACTGCGACGTTTCCCCAGTGTACCATGTACAACCAGTGATGGCCACTAACTACTTCTACAGTAGTTTAACTATAACTACTAACTACTTTGTGATTGAGTAGTTTAACTAGTAGTTCAACTACTTTTCTGGGAAGTAGTTAGGAAGTAGGAAGTACACTCTTAAAAATGAACTTCACCGCATAGCACGCTCCTACCCAACCACCTCGAATGATATCGTTATCGTTATGATATCGTTATTTTTGTGACATGCCGTTCATAATTGTCACAAAAAAGGCGTACGCCTCCCGTTTTCAACAAATCAGGGCAGATAACGATATCATTCGAGATGATGGTTGGCTAGGAGCGTGCTATGTGGTGAAGTTCATTTTTAAGAGTGTACTTTTTTAACTACTGCAATGTAGTTTAACTACATCTATAACTACTTAACGTTGTGCACCAACACCAATCCCTTGTAGTGTTCTTGGACACCTAAATATGAATCACAAACAACGATAAACTTTGGCTCAAGCCATTGCTGCGATCGTCAAATACAAAGCTTGCGGCGGGATTCTTTCTGTGCCTACGCGATAAACTAAGTTGCATAATTATTTCACAGCAAATGAGGCTTCACTGGCAAGCATTAAAAGTGAAGATTTAGTACACATGCACGACACAATCGCTCTGCACCTCCGTTCTCATCAAACAAGTAGCTCAAGGTAAAAGTCGGAACCACAATCGTGCCGTAAAGCTTGCGGCACAATCGGAAGTATAGTTGGCGCTTTCAATAACCTAACTACTGTAATTAACTACTTAAGATAGTAGTTTAACTAGTAGTTGCCACTACATTTCTGCAAGTAGTTGATAACTACTTTTTAACTACAATCAGGTGGTTTAACTAGTAGTTTAACTACATGTAGTTAACTACTGGCCATCACTGTGTACAACATTGCTCTCGCAAGAGAATCACACTGTTAGCTCTATATGCATCCTTTGAAATACAGCAGACACATTGATGTAATGATAGTGCTGGAACGCAAAGGTTAGGTCGCTGATGCACTGTTTTGTGAGGAGTGGTATTGCAACATTGCATTAAAATTGATTGCCAAACATCACATTAGCTATGTAACTGCGACATTTCTCCAGTGTACCATACGTACATTGCTTCGGAAACACAATCACGCTGTTAGCTCTGCGCATCTTTTGAAATGCGGCAAAAACATTGAAATAAAGCTATTGCACAAACGTTGAATTTACGTTGCTGATTAAGCGTTTTGGAAGAAATGCAATTGCAACATAGCATTGACATTGATTGCGCAATTGTATCAACAATGTAAACGCCACATTACCTGAGGGTAACATGTTCAACATTGCTTCAACGCTTCAACATCATCGCAATGTTAGCTTTAGGCGATCTTTGAGACATAGCGTGAACACTGAAACAAGTATATTGCTACAGCGATGGATGTGGACATGAAACATTGCTTGGTAACAACAACATAACAAGGTAACATTTATGCGACACATTTGCAACATCTTGTGCTGTCTGGGCATATACTTCTTCCTAAGTGTAACTTATTAACATGTTGTTCATCGACTACAGAAAATACATGAACTCGGGAGTCTGAATTCCCTCCATAAAACTAAGAAACAATCAAAACCGTGTTACTTTTAAACTTCTCATATCAGTTTTTGTGGTTTATATGTTGTGGTTTTGGCGCGCCCAGGGGGCCGCCGGCCAAGCAGGCTTGGAGGCACCGGTTTTAAAAAGAAACTAACAAACGGTGGATTCGAAAGATTCGATTCGCTGTTTTGGGCAATGGGATTTGGATTCCCAAATCTCGAATCGATTCGCGGATTTGGTTGGCACATACCTAAAATAAACCATCAAACTGGAGCGCATACGTAAATAGTATATAGTATACAGAAAGAAGCATAGTTTTCATAACGCTTATGGTGACTTGCAAGTTACCTTCATCATTTCCTTATGTGTGTGTACAAACGTGAGTAACCCTCGTGAAAACCATATATTAGCTATTCAAAGAAACCACTGGAATAAATACTGAACAAAGAACCGCTTGAATTCAAAGAAACCACTAGAATCTGAGATAACTGAGAGGAGGGCGACTAGCTGGTGAAGATTCATAGTGCAAACATTGAGCTTGAACGTTCGTCTTTTACATGTCCTTAAGTTCAAAGTTCTTTTTGCACTAGAATCTCGCTCGAATAAATATTGTCTTTCGTGTGCACGTATCCCAAGATCCCTTTGTATCCCCACGTATCCCTTCCTCACGGTCTCATACTAAGCTTATATCAGAAAAGAAAACAACAAACAGGGGGGCGGGGTGGACAGTACCCAATAGCGTAAAGGAAACAAAAACAACAATGATGGTAACAGAAACTGAAATAGAAGCAAATATGGGCCAGTAACGGAGGATTCTGTGCCACTACATCCAACGCGCCGTTACGTCCATCGTGCACTTACATTCAAAAAGGAGTCGTTACATCCACCCTGCTGTTACATACAAACGACCGTTACATCCAACAAGACTTTACGTCCATTTCTGGACGATACATCCATAAGTCAGTACATACAGCGAACCGTTACATCCAACGGAAAACCATACACAACGAGCTGTTACGTCGATTGCGCCATTAGATCCACAGACGTAGGAAAGTGTGGGACAGTGGTTCCAATGCCAGCGCAAAGAACGCAGGTGGCGCTGAATATAGACGCCTGTGTCAAACCTAGATGCTAACGCAGTACCCCATGGGTACTTCTTTGAATAGGAAAAAAACTAACTACATAAAAAGAAGTGACCTGTAATACGGATTGACATTGATTGATTCATAGACAGCTGCTATATTGGTACAACCACAAAACGCGGGTCGTTAGGGTATAAGGCATGTTACTGAGTTCCCTATTTCTCCCTATTTTTTTCGTCAACATCAACTGAGTTTTAAGCAATGCGCATGTGTGGAGCAACGCGCATATTAATAAAATGTTAGGTGTACAGCAGATGGTTTTTTGTATATAGTCAACGGACGACACTTTGAAAATAGAGAAACTCGCAATGCTGCGTCTGCATTCCGGGAAGTTGTCTTTGTCGCTGCTTTGTTGTGCTTTTGTGATCCTTTTTTCCCAAAGAAATGTCGGGTTTCCGTCAGTACCGCTCAGCGCTGGATTCCATCATGGACTTAGTGTCCGCAGCACAGGAAGCAATGGTCCGCAAAAGGATAATGGTGGCTGTATTCCTCGATGTGAAACGGGCGTATGATACCGTCAGTCGCATTTTCATCCTATACATGCTTACTTGTGCTTCTTTGCCGCTAAGGGCCATGCGTTGGATCACCGATTTCCTTCGCGGTAGGTCCCTGTTTATCCGCACAGCTCAGGGAGATACTGCGCCTGTTCCATCAGACTACGGGGTGCCACAGGGAAGTGTTCTTAGCCCGCTTCTCTTCAACGTAGTTATGGCCGGTCTTAAGGACTGCATAGGGAGGAAAGTATATTTCTCTCTTTATGCTGACGACATCTTCATCTGGACCACTGGAAAATCTCGCCCCGCCATTCAGCGGCGACTGCAGTCAACCCTTAACTCCATACACCAATACCTGTTGACGGCAGGCTTAGATATCTCGTGGGAGAAGACAGACGTCATCGTCTTCACGCGAAGGAACATGCTTCCATATCGTCTTTCTGTGGCTGGACAGCAGCTCCAGTACTCCACCTCATGTAAGTTCTTGGGTGTAACGCTGGACTCCCGACTCTCGTGGAGAAGACATATGGCGGGCCTAGAGGCGAAACTCTCCAAAGGGATCGCCCTAATGCGACACATTGCTGGCCTTAGGTGGGGCTGCGATGCGCGATCTCTTTTGGCCATTCATCGAGCCTTGGTGCGTGGTCCGCTCCTATACAGCCTTCCAGTATTACACGGGATTTCGCCATCCTCCGAGTCCAAGCTTCGATGTCTTCTGGCACGTAGCCTTCGTGTGTGCCTGGGCGTGCCAAGAACAACGGATACTTGTTTAGTCATGGCAGAAGCGAGAGAGACTCCGCTTGCTATCCAGCGCTTTAATGAGACGAGCCGTCACTATCTCCATTTGTTGGCTCATCACCGGCGGCACCCTTTACTGCTGAAGCTTTCCCGTCGCAGGAATAACAAGTTCAGGTCCTGCATTCAACAGCTAAAGCCTCACCTGCCACGTTTTCAAGTTGAACCCCAGGCGCGTTCAACTCCACCTTGGACCATCCCTCAGCCATCTGTTTCACTATCCGTTCCCGGACTGCAGAAAAAGGATGATGTCGCTGCAGGTGTGTCCAAGGCGCTCACACTGGATATGATGAGCGAGCTGTATGCAGGCTTTACTCCTGTTTTTACGGATGGCTCGTCCACAGAAGCCAGCTCTGCATGCGCCTATATTATTTCGTCCGAAGACATAACTGGTATCTTCCGTCTCTCGCATCTGACGTTGTCAACATGTGCTGAGCTGCATGCTTTGCTCTTTGCCATGCGCAAGATCCTGCAGTGTTCAGCTCGGCCATGGGTCTTCTACACAGACTCGAAAGCTGCTATCCAATGCCTCGCAACAATGGGCGTTCGAGGTTCTCTCATGTCCATTGTTGCTGACGTGCTTGAAACTTACAAGGAATCTGCTGGACCTGGGCCACTGCATAGTACTACAGTGGGTACCTGGTCATGTCGGCGTACCCGGCAATGAAGAGGCCGACCGGGCGGCCCTGCGGGGTCATCATATAGCTGAGATTTGGGGATTTCAACTTGTGGACCAACCGCGTAATTTAGAACCTGACCTAATATATTCTCTCACGACAGCAACCCTGTCCGTTACTTGTGAACAAATCAAATCATACAGCTAATTTGACGGACTTTCACGAAAACAAAAATCATTATCTCTGTTTTTCATCATATCGTCATCTGTTCGTGTAAGAGTATTGGGGTAGCCAGTTCGACGTCGTCGAAACTCACATCCCCATTTTTTTTCTCACATCACATCACATCACATCACGAAAACAAACAAACAAAAACATTCCGAGGATACGCGGCGAAATATTCCGCATAAAACAAAAACATTCCGCGGCGAAATATGTGTTACGGAGTGGCTGATTCCAAAACTACATCGATGCCATATTAGTTAGGACACGACCGACATATCCTGAAGCCGCTTATCCATCGAGCATTTACATCCAAAAAATCACCAAGTCCACCGTGCGGTTACATCCAACGCGTCGGTACATCCACACCGTGCCGTTATAGCCAACGAGCCATTGCATCCAATGCGCCGTTACGTGCACCGATGGATGTAACGACGCGTTGGATGTAACGTCTCGTTGGATGTAGCGACCCCAGACCGTAACGGAAACATATTCCGAGAAAAAAAAATCCGTTACCTTTCCCAGCTCACAGTCGCTGCTCCGTAACAGCTTCGTCGTCGTTTCTGATTGTCTGACTCACGACACCATTACGGTAAACGCCATCCGCTGCTCGTTTATTGAGGAACGTAAATCACAGTTCCATCACGTCCGAAACACCTACTACTTCTCTGATGGTGCTGCGTCGCAACAGAAAAACCGAAAATAAAATTTGCTAACAGTTGCCCGCTCAGGCATGACATTTGCATAAATGCTACGTAGAAATTTTTTTGCCTTATCCCGCTGTAAAGGGCAATGTGACGGCGTTGGTGGAAGCGTTAAACGGTTGGCAGCTATAAGGCTAGCGCGCAGGGCCCCCTATTCAGTACAGATATTGACACCGTCACAGCTGTTCCTCTGGGTGAAAGAAAACCTGAAGAGAGTGCATGCGGTGTGGCTCTTTGCCGAGGACATACGGTTGGAAAAGAAATTACTGAAAGTGAAGCACACTGAGGTGGTGGTAGTGGTGGCGGTGGAACTGCTCGCCGTAGTCGGCCACGCTAAGGTGGGCAACGTCACGACTAGGTGGGATTGTGCCTCCTGGGCCGACTTCACAGGGAACTGCGCCGACATTTGTTTTAAATCGTCTGAGGAAATAGCCACGGAAAACACCAAATGCGGTATTCTCTATCCAAGACACCAGTATGCGCTATTACATGAGCCTATACCTTCTACACAGGTACAGCATGGGACAAACGTTTATGGAACAACCGGGTGTCGCACAAAGGCGTAGATACGTATATATACCGTATTAACGCGCATTTCCCGGCATGCCGGGTTTTGCGAGGTAGACCAGCTTTTACGATCCGCACTCCTGGTCTATCCCGGCATGCCGGATTAAGCGAGGTCAACGACAATGCGAGCACCAAACATTTATTACAGGACATAGAATGACAAATATCGACAGCTGCTACACTCATTTAGATTTGGTCGTCACCAGAATCGCAGCTGTCCTCGTCTGTAAGCCCAGTCGGGTCTCCGTCGTCTTCGAGCGCTGCAGAGAGCTTGATGTCAAAGTGTTGCGCAGACAATGGTGCAGCACGTTGGTTTCCATGCCACCAACAAGTCCGCACTTTACAAAGGACTGTTTGATAACGTCTTCGAAAATGCGGCCCCATGCTTCTTTTACCCAAAGTGCAACAGTAAGGTATGAAGCGGAACGGCGCTTTCCGGCCCTTGTGTATTCAGCCTCGCCGTCCCGTAGCCACGCCGCTCAGAGTTCTTTCATTGCTGTCTTGAATATTCTATTCCACACAACATCAGCAGGCTGCAGCAGAGGAGTCATTCCGCAGGAATAATAGACAAAACTGTATTATAATTTTGCTTGAAGCTTGATTTCGTCGCGGTTTTCAGGTGCGACGGCGCACTGTCCATTACAAGCAATGAACGGGGCCTGAAAAAGGCACCTGGTCAGACGCCCCACACTTTCTGCTTGTAACAGTTCATGAGTCCAGCTGTCATACTGCCTTTCATTGCCACAGAAACGACGGCATCTTTAGGGAAATCAACTTTTGGCACATTTTTTAGTCCCTTGAATATAATCATCGGTTTCAACTTTGTGCCATCTGCCATGGCAGACAGGACAACGGTATACCTTAACTTCTCTTTCCCGGTGGTTTTGCATATGACATGCTTGACGCCCTTGAAGTCGTAGGTCTTATTGTGTGGCAAATCAAACCACATCGGCGTTTCGTCCATGTTACCGATATTCCTAAGTTCTGTCTCACTGACAGCTGAATTGTGGTAGCTATAAAAGGACTGCCGAAGCTCTGTGGCTGCACGTTGAGCATATGTTTGTAAGTTAATCGTGCACTCCCAGCCAAGCACAGCTGTTTCGTTCTACTTGGAACTCGTCAGCCCGGCGCAGGAAGGTGACGCGATCTAGGATCGGCGCTAGCAGTGTGTCTCAGCGAGACATCAGTGTTCCACGGTGACGGCGCCACCTGTGGAGGTCGCAGTGCAAGCCAGCAAGTACATATATAAAGAAAAAATAGCCGAAGCTCTGTGGCTGCACGTTGAGCATATGTTTATAAGTTGATCGTGCACTCCCAGCCAAGCACAGCTGTTTCGTTCTACTTGGAACTCGTCAGCCCGGCGCAGGAAGGTGACGCGATCTTTGATCGGCGCTAGCAGTGTGTCTCAGCGAGACATCAGTGTTCCACAGTGACGGCGCCACCTGTGGAGGCCGCAGTGCAAGCCAGCAAGTACATATACAAATAAAAAATAGCCGAAGCTCTGTGGCTGCACGTTGAGCATATGTTTATAAGTGGATCGTGCACTCCCAGCCAAGCACAGCTGTTTCGTTCTACTTGGAACTCGTCAGCCCGGCGCAGGAAGGTGACGCGATCTTGGATCGGCGCTAGCAGTGTGTCTCAGCGAGACATCAGTGTTCCACGGTGACGGCGCCACCTGTGGAGGCCGCAGTGCAAGCCAGCAAGTACATATACAAATAAAAAATAGCCGAAGCTCTGTGGCTGCACGTTGAGCATATGGTTATAAGTGGATCGTGCACTCCCAGCCAAGCACAGCTGTTTCGTTCTACTTGGAACTCGTCAGCCCGGCGCAGGAAGGTGACGCGATCTTGGATCGGCGCTAGCAGTGTGTCTCAGCGAGACATCTGTGTTCCACGGTGACGGCGCCACCTGTGGAGGCCGCAGTGCAAGCCAGCAAGTACATATACAAATAAAAAATAGCCGAAGCTCTGTGGCTGCACGTTGAGCATATGGTTATAAGTTGATCGTGCACTCCCAGCCAAGCACAGCTGTTTCGTTCTACTTGGAACTCGTCAGCCCGGCGCAGGAAGGTGACGCGATCTTGGATCGGCGCTAGCAGTGTGTCTCAGCGAGACATCAGTGTTCCACGGTGACGGCGCCACCTGTGGAGGCCGCAGTACAAGCCAGCAAGTACATATACAAATAAAAAATAGCCGAAGCTCTGTGGCTGCACGTTGAGCATATGGTTATAAGTTGATCGTGCACTCCCAGCCAAGCACAGCTGTTTCGTTCTACTTGGAACTCGTCAGCCCGGCGCAGGAAGGTGACGCGATCTTGGATCGG
The DNA here is from genome assembly GCF_037126465.1 of Ornithodoros turicata. Classification (NCBI taxonomy): domain Eukaryota; kingdom Metazoa; phylum Arthropoda; class Arachnida; order Ixodida; family Argasidae; genus Ornithodoros; species Ornithodoros turicata. The sequence continues at coordinate 76,162,589 of NC_088203.1, read as the reverse complement.
CGCTAGCAGTGTGTCTCAACGAGACATCAGTGTTCCACGGTGACGGCGCCACCTGTGGAGGCCGCAGTGCAAGCCAGCAAGTACATATACGAAGGAAAAATAGCCGAAGCTCTGTGGCTGCACGTTGAGCATGTGTTTATAAGTTGATCGTGCACTCCCAGCCTAGCACAGCTGTTTCGTTCTACTTGGAACTCGTCAGCCCGGCGCAGGAAGGTGACGCGATCTTGGATCGGCGTGGGACATCAATGTCCCACGGTGATGGCACCACCTGTGAGGGCCGCAGTGCAAGCCACCACCAACAACAATAACAAATAAGGAATGATGATGTAGTGGGATGTTTCACCGCTGAGGCGGCACCCTATCCCCCTGCTTGAAGGGGAGAAGATGGTGAATGATGATGAATGTTCAGAGTTCACGCAGGAGCCCTGTTGCTGCTAAGTAGGTGATGAGGGCTTGAAGAGCTCGTAGCTGATGCGCAGGCCCGAATGCAGATTGACCGAAGGCCCAAGCAGTTGAGGAACGGCAAGTGAGGGTGTCCCAGTGGCTTCAAGTTGGCGCTGGAGGACGCGTCGCTCAGTGAAATACGTCTGGTAGTCGATGAGAATGTGCTGGACAGTGCTTGGAGTATTACAGCAAGAGCATAGCATTGTGGTACTATAACCCAGCTTCTGGAGGAAGTATGGGGTGGATCCGACGTTCAAACTGTGAACTGTGAAAGTCAACGGACGATAGACGTAATGGTCTGTCGTAGGGTAGACGGCATTATGAAGGACAGTGTGGAATCTACTGAATGGAGGAGGGATCCTTCCGGGATGTCTTGACGCCATTGATGGGCGGCCGTTACTGATGCAAGCGCCGATAGGTAAGATCGTCTATCCCCGTTTAGCAATGTGATGGAGATCGTATGTCGACGGCGGTGGGCTTCCGCAGCTATTAAATCTGCGTCTTCATTACCACGTATCCGATGTGGCCCGGTACCCACTGTAAAACCAGTCGGTGTCCCCGTTCGTGTCGCTTGTAAAGTTGCAGTATGTCAGTAGTGATTGATGCGGAGCCTCGAATGCCCCTGCTTGCAATACACTGTAGGGTTGCTTTAAAATCAGTATAGATCACCCAGGAGCGGGGTTGAAAGTGACACTCCAATAGCTTTTTCAGGAAAAAGAGTATAGCGTAGAGCTCCGCATTGGTGGATGACGTGCGGTGCGAAAGCTTATACCCGCATGACAGGGACTCCTCTGGTAGGACGAAAGCGGAGGATGAACCTTCTTGAGTGGCAGACCCATCGGTGAAGACAACAGAGTGAGTTGTGTATACCGCGTCCATCGTTTCTAGTGTCGTTTGCCTCAAAACAGAAACTGGGACTTCCTTTTTCTTGTTCTTGATCGCGGTTTTTTCTTCTTCTTCTCTCGTGCAACACGGACGTCTGTTCTTCTGCTCCCTCAAATACAACCACAGAGCACTATCTGGGACGGGGTATCCTACCCCGTATGGCAGCGACCCAGAACCCCCTTCCCGCTGGCGGAAGGCGGGATACATCGCCGCCCCATCGCAGCCGGTCGCCGATAGCCCGTCGCTCCCAAGAGGGTGATGACGGGAAGGCTTCGCAGCGCCAGGACGACTGCCCTCCTGCTGACTGGTCTTCGGAGACAGTTATCCTCGACATGAACGATACGAACGAGGACAACGACATGACCGAGGACAACCTTGATGACAACCCCTTCACCCTGGTGACATATAAGAAGAAGCGCTCGGAAGGTATTCCGGTCGTCTTCACACCCACGTCTCCTGGGGCATCCTTCTGGCGCGTTAATCCAAACGTCGTTGCGCGTGACATCTGCGCCGCTGCCCAGGAGCCTATACGAAAACATCGGTTCAATAAGGACGGAAGTATGTGTGTGTTCGTATCACCTGAAGGTGCTGTTGCCAAATTGCTTGGCCTAGTGACTGTCGCGGGTGTAGGTGTGCAAGTGAGCATCGCCAAGTCGTATGTTGAGAACATGGGGAAGATCAGCGACGTCCCTCTGCCTTATGCTGACGAAGAAATTGCCTCCTACCTAGAGGGCTTCGGGGTGGTGTCGGCTCGTCGGCAAGTCCGACGTATCTCCACGCAAGATGGTCAGGATAAGCTCATCCCCCTCAGATCGGTCATTCTTACATTCAAGTCCAACGTCAAACTGCCGCACAGTGTGACATTGGGTTTCACCGACTACGCTGTGCGCGAGTATGTTGGGGCTCCCGTCCAGTGCTTCAAGTGCCAGCGGTTTGGCCACATTGCTCGCAACTGCCGGGGTTCAACCACATGCAAGATAAGTGCGGGGCCGCACATGCAGACGGACTGCACTGTGAAGCGACAACCCAAGTGTGCAAACTGCGGGGGCCCTCATGTGGCTTCGGACTCGCGGTGTATCCAGAAGAACATAGCCACTCGACGTTATCGGGACGCCGTTTTGCCCAAGTCTGGCAGCTCCGACAGAAACCAAGCGGGTGTTCGCGTCCCGCCTGCTCGTCCCGCGCCTAAGCCTGCTAAGCCCGCCAAGCCTGCTAAACCGTCTTCGAGGCGCCCCCGTGCCCCCCAGGGCGTTACACTTCCTACATGGCAATTCCTTCCAATGGTCAGCCGCGGCACAGCGGCGTCTGCCACCGACTCAACACAGCCTTTGAAGGCGGACACGGATAATTTGCGGCCGGCTTCTCCAAAAGTTTCCTACGCGGATGCAGCCAGCCATCAACCGCAAAGGTCTCTGCGGCGGCCTGCAGTGTCGAGCGAGCTGAGGCGTTCAAGCTCTATGGTTAGGAACCGGGATGACATGCTCAGCGCACTGTTGCCGCTGGTTTTTGTCGCTTTGAAGGCTGTCGTCGCCGCTTTCCCTGGTGCTTCCCAGTTGCCTGAAGTCCGGACTCTTCTGGCAGCGGACAACCTCTTTTTGCCACACAATGCAGCAAGCGTGTAAATCTGCTGCCATATTGCAGTGGAACGCGCGTGGCCTTCGGAATAAGCTACCCGACTTGAAAGCATTCGTCCTTCGGCATCAGACACCAGTACTTGCTATTTGCGAAGCGTATGTCCCGCAAGATTTTCGACTTAGTGGATATATCACTTACACATTGGACAACACATCTCCGTCTCGAACCATCATCTGCGTAAGAAATGACCTGACCTCGACACTAATTCGCTCTCGACGTGACCCATTTGACTCCATTGAGTGTAAAGTACGCATGGGCCGTACCGTATTGACTGTTGTGAGTCTGTACATTCCCCCGTCGGTTACTGTGACAGCTCGCAGTATTAGGGATATATTTGCCTGTCTTCCAGCCCCGTTTGTTGTTGTTGGTGATGTCAACGCACACCATCCCTTGTGGGGTAGCAGAAAGGTTGACACCCGCGGCAAAATCTGGGCGGACGTTATAGAGGATCTGCGACTGCATCTTCTCAATGATGGGTCATCTACGTTCCTCGGCCGGTGTTTTCGGTCAGACTCTCTAGACCTCTCTCTGTGCTCCAAGGATGTCTCCAGGTACCTGTCGTGGGCGGTTGGCCTGGACGGTCGGGGAAGTGACCATCTCCCCATTTTCATTGGTTTTAAAAAATTTCTTCAGAAAGAACGGCGTAAAGCTGTAACGATAACGGATTGGTCAGCGTTTCGCGCCTTGTGTTCCACCAGCACCCGGCCTGACCTCTCAGCAGACGAGATGGCAGGATGCATCGAGGAGGCCCTTCGTTCATCAAGCAAGTATGTTAAAGTCGTTCCTGGACATCTCGGCTCAAACCCTAGGGTTAAGCAGCTGCGAGCATACCGTCGACGCGCCGAGCGCACTGCTCGTCGGACTGGGTTGCTCAAAGACATCCAAGAAGCCCGCCGCGCGTGCAAGGCAGTCACTAAGGAGCTGGCTGCGATTGATCGTAAACGCTGGAGGCAGTTCTGCGGATCGTTGTCGTCTTTTGACAGCCCTGCGAAGATCTGGCGAGTGGCAAGAAGTTTAAGCGAACCTCCCACGAACCAGCATCCTTTAGGTGCGCTTGCGCTGTCCTCCTCAGAGTCCGAAGCAGAGGTGGCTCAGGCCTTCTGCAACACCATTGCCGCTCCTTCGAAGGCTGCAAGTTCAACATGGTTTTCTTCCCATGTGACTACGTTAGTCGAACGGATTCAAGCTGCGCCCATAGTCACTGATCCGGACATGGATATGGATTTCTCACTGGCCGAGTTCCGAAGCGCGCTGCTGCTGTCTCGTGTTCGGTCCTCTCCTGGGCCGGATAATGTCACCTATAGGGCTCTCCGCAACCTTGATCAGAAATGTGGGAAGTATCTGCTGGAGGTATTTAATAGATCATGGAGGTCAGGGAAAGTACCCGACAGTTGGAAGCGCGCACGTGTTATTCCGCTATTGAAGCCAGGCAAACCACCATAGCAGCTCTCCTCCTTTCGACCAGTGAGCCTGACTAGCTGCCTTGGGAAGTTGATGGAGCGCATGGTACTCGCTAGACTGGAGTGGTGGCTCGAACATCGCCGCGTCTCCCCGGAAGAAATGTCAGGCTTTCGACGGCACAGAGCAGCAATAGACTCGGTACTCGATCTAATCACTTCTGTGGAAGACGCAAAGGTGCGCAAGAAGACTGTGCTGGCTGCCTTCCTCGATGTTAGGCGGGCGTACGATACTGTCAGCCACGCTTCTGTCCTCCATGGCCTTGTTGATGCCGCCCTGCCTTTCAGAGCTCTCTCATGGCTTACTGATTTCCTTCATGGACGGGAACTGTTCGTCCGCACAAGCCAGGGGGATACAGACTTTGTCAAGCTGACCCATGGGGTGCCCCAGGGGAGTGTTCTGAGCCCCATCTTATTCAACATTGTTATGGCTGGCCTTCGAGGTTGCGTCGGTAGGAAAGTGGCTATCTCCATCTATGCTGATGACATTTGTATCTGGACCACCGGTAAATCCCGTCCTGCCCTGCAGCGACGCCTCCAACTCGCTCTCGATGCTATCCAGCAGTACCTGTCCCTGGCGGGCTTAGACATATCGACGGAAAAGACAGTAGTAATTCCTTTTACAAGGCGGAACATGAGGCCCTTCCAGCTTTCCGTGGCAGGCATACCGTTGAAGCACGTGTCTCACCATAGGTTCCTCGGTCTCACTGTTGATGCTAGGCTCTCCTGGCGGAGGCATATTGCAAGCTTGGAGATCAAGATCCACCGTTGGATTGCAGTGATCCGTCGCTTGGCAGGCATGAGATGGGGCAGTGACACGAGCTCTCTGTTGGCCGTCCACAGGGCTTTGGTTCGAGGGTCCCTCGCGTATAGTTTGCCGGTGCTTAATGGCCTGCCGACATCTTCTGATCATAAGCTGCAGTGCCTCCTGGCGCGAAGCCTCCGTGTGTGCCTCGGCGTCCCCCGAGCAGCAGAGACCCGAGCAGTTATTGCCGAAGCGAGGGACACCCCGCTGGAGGTTCTTCGCTACGGTGAGACCTGCCGACTTTTTCTCCGCCTTTTATCCCATCATCGGCGGCACCCGCTCGTTTCGAAGATCTTGAGGCGCAAGCACTGCAAGGTCCGCTCGGTGATGACTCAGTTGAAGCCTAGCGTCCCGCGTTTCGTAGTGAAGACAGTGGCTCCCAGTGCCCCTCCATGGTCTCTGCCAAGCCCAGTCACCTGCCTAACTGTTCCTGGCCTGCATGGAAGGAAAAGGGATACAGCCCCGTGTGTCGCCAAGCAGCTTACCCTGGGCATGATGAACGACAACTACACGGCGTCAACGTCAGTTTTCACTGACGGGTCATCTACTCGGGGTGGATCATCCTCGGCATTTGTCATTCCATCCCAGTCAGTCTCCTGTGGTCACCGTCTTTCTCACAGAACATCGTCTACGTGTGCCGAGCTTTACGCCATCCTACTTGCTATGCAAAAAATATCCGCCAGTTCAGCTCAGTCCTGGGTCGTCTTTACAGACTCAAGACCCGCGCTCCAGTGTGTGGCCAACTTGGGGATACGTGGACTCCTCGGTCCTGTTGTCTTTGACATCCTGCAAGCTTATAAGAAGGCGACCATTGTAGGGCACACTGTAATATTGCAGTGGATCCCCGGACATGTCGGTATCAGCGGCAACGAAGAAGCAGACAGAGCCGCATTGAACGCCCATCAGCACGCAGCTTTTTCCCCGATCATGATGTCGTCGGGCGACCGAAAACACCTCCTCTTGACTCTCACCGGTCCCAAGATGCAGGCTCAGTGGGAACACGACATAGCTCACTCCCTTCTCTCTGATGTAGACCCCACGCTTTCTCTCGTCCTTCCTCCGCGACTACCGCGCCCATTAACTGCTCTCTTCCACCGCATGAGGCTCAACGTTGCCTTTACACCTGCCTTTCAACATCGTCTCGGCTCCACCTCGTCTTCCCTCTGCCCCACTTGTGGAGTGCACGGCGACCTCAGCCACGTCATCCTGGCTTGCGGGCAATACCACCACGAGCGTGCCCTAATGGAACTCTCTATGCAACGCATCGACGAGCGGCCGTTCAACCTAGCGAAGATCCTCGGTCCGTGGTCGAACGCTGCCCACCAGACGCAGGGCCTACATGCTGCACTGTGAAATGAGGGAGGTGTTAATGCGCTTCACGGACACATACGGAGACGTTGCTGTTTCTTCGCTTATAAATCTTTCTGACCAGAGGATGACGGCGATGGTGGGCCAACAAGCGCATATGATGCCGGATAGTTTCTCTCTGGCACAGAACCTCAATCGGGATCTCTCTCGCTTCCGCCATTACCATGCGTGTGTCAGTGCAGCGCGGTACTCCTAAGCAAACCCGCAGACTGCGTGCCAAGGTACCACGGAATTTGGAGATCGAGGTCCGGGACATGCCATGGAGAACAGGTAGACCATAAAGCATTGATCCCCTAACGAGCGCTTTATCCATCATGAGAAGGTCCCGTTCCTTACTGCCCCATCAAAGTGGCGGAGCACATTTATCCCACGTGTCGGCGCCATGATAGACTGCGGTCTAAAATAACTCCCAGGGACTTATGGTGAGTCACTTGCTGCAGGTGACTCATTCCAAGATGAAGCCGAAAACGATGCATATGTTTCTTCGTAAATGAGAGGACCGCGCATTTTTCAGCTGAGATGTCCATCCCTGTATCCAGGTAGAAGTTGCCGATGGCGTCCAGCGAGCGCTGTAACCGGGCTTGTATGGCTGGACGAGATTTTCCTACTGTCCATATGCATACATCATCCGCATATATAGACCTTTCCCTGTTTGTAAGCAAATGACGTCATAGTGCTCGACAGCACCACTAATTTGGTAGAGTTGAACTATGCTTGAAACTAAGGGCGAAGAAGGTCGCGCCCGAAAGCCAAGGTCTTGAGGGGATTACGACGGCCCCTGAAAGGGACGCGACCTTCGGTCCTACTCTTCTTTCAATAGGAGGCAGCGAACAAGTGCCCATTCGTGGAACCCAGCTCTCCCCTTCTGATTTGTTTCTGTTTCAGTCTGTCTACCAACGTCATGATGACGTTTCTCGGATAGAGCTCTATCGAACCTCCTTTGAGACCCACCATGACAATGTGAAAGAGCAAATGAGTCAAAACACTGGCTTGGGGGGCTCCCTGCAGTAACGTAGTCCGGCCTGTCAGTGCAAGCCAGCAAGTACATATACAAAGGAAAAATAGCCGAAGCTCTGCCGAATAGCCGAATGTAGAGTCGCCGGCCACAAAGTAACTCTGCAGTGGATTCCTGGACATGTGGGTATAGGAGGGAATCAAGCAGCAGACGAACTAGCGGACATAGCACACCTATCTTCAACACTACATCCGGTGACATACTCAAAGTCAGATGTTACATCTTCATTAAGGTCATTGTCGCAGGAAATGTGCAGACAGCGATGGGAGCAATTGCAGAGCGATTCGTCGCTACTACATCGCATAGATCCGGAGCTGAAGTTCTGTGTTCCGTCTATACGTTACCGCGCTCTGTTCAAACGTTTTTACACCAGTGTCGCTTGAATGTGCCTTATGGCCGTCATTTTCTTCATAAAGTTGGAAGAGCCGACTCATCGAATTGTTCAGTTTGTGCAACAGTGGAGGATAGTGAGCATATTATAATGCACTGCACTAGGTATGCATCTCAAAGAGCTACACTGAAAGCTACACTTGCTCGGCTAGACAGCAGGGTCTTCGATATAGTGAAGGTGTTGGGACTTTGGGCACCGAACACGAGGGATGCTGCCTTGGCGGCACTTGTGAAATTTGTCCAAAGCTGTGGGATGGATACAACCCTCTAGCATCCTGTGTGCATGAGCTTGGGATAATTGTGAATAGTGTTCAATTGTGGACTTCTAGTGAACATGTGGATAGTGGACTTCTGAACAGTGAATAGCGAACTTGCGAGTAGAGCACCTGAGAAGTAATTTTGGGGGGTGGGGTGGGGTGATAATTTTTGTTGGGAGTAGCAGAACAAGTCGGGAGACGAGTTCAGTTTCTCCTTGTTTTTTTTTTTTTTTCGTACAAACAAACAAACAGCCGAAGCTCTGTGACTGCACGTTGAGCATATGTTTATAAGGTGATCGTGCGCTTCCAGCCGAGGACAGCTGTTTCGTTCTACTTGGAACTCGTCAGCCCGGCGCAGGGAGGTGAGGTGACACGATCTTGGATTGGCGCTAATAGTGTGTCTCAGCGAGACATCAGTGTTCCACGGTGACCGCGCCACCTGTGTAGGCCGCAGTGCAAGCAGAAATTTGCAATTGAATATCCAATTGCAATTGAATAATTGAATAATGCAATTGAATATGAAATTTTTATTTTTTGTGTTTTTCAAAGAAACTATCCCGAGGCACATTCTCAGGGGTCTAGAGCTTCTGACCTGTAAATGCAGAACGGACGTAGCAGGTCTAAAATAAACACAGAACAAGAAATTCAAACATGCAGATTGTCTCATCTTGCCCCAACCCTGGGGGCAAGATTAGACACGCCGTGGAAATGAACTATACAAATTCCTTTTTGCAATCCAAGCAGACAAAGCCCCTTGTAGAGAATCGCGGCCAGTTGGATGTAGTTTATTTCGATATGTCGAAGGCCTTCGACATGGTGAGTCACGAGCTGTTGCTAATGAAACTGGCTGCGTAGTGATCGTTTAGTGGCATTGTTCAGGAGTTATCTTACTTGTCGGGAGAATGTCGTGCACGTTGGTGGCCCTTTATCTGAATCATATGAATCTCTTTCTGGGGTGCCGCAAGGCTCAAATCTTGGACCTCTGCTCTTTGTTGTAGTTGTGAATGATAGCATGAAAATTATTAAGTATTCAAATTGTTTGCAATATGCTGATGATTTAAAAGTGTATAGACGAGTTAATGACGCAGGTGACGCCATGAAGTTGCAGCGTGATGTTGATGCCATAGAATGCTGGTGTCGGGTCAATGGTTTATGCTTGAACACAGAGAAAACGAAAGTAATATCTTTGACACGAAAGAAAGGATGATTTTTTGCATGTTTATAAGGTCGGTGGCGCAGATATGAAAAGAGTAAATGTTGTACGTGACCTTGGCGTAGTCTGGGATTCGACTTTAAATATGGAGGAACATGTCACTAGTATAGTGACATCGGCAACACGCTCGCTAGGTGCAATTTTTCGTATAACTAGGGATTTTCGTAACAAGCAAAGCGTGCTAGCGCTTTACAGGAGTTCAGTAAGGTCAAAATTAGAATTCGCGTCCGCTGCGTGGAGCTTTCTAAACAGTAAACTATCACCTAAGATTGAATCAGTACAGTAACGATTTATCAGAACGTTTTGATAGATTTTTCGACAGAAGACATTTTTTATGATTATTACTGGATTCTGAAGAACTTGTGTTCTTTAAGTGGTCGCAGAGATATTCATGATGTGTTGTTTTTACACAAAATTTTAAACAGTTCTATTGATTGTTCAGACTTACTTTCATCTGTATCTTTTTGCGTACCCTCTCGCCAATGGAGGAACGCTAATCTGTTTTACGTTGCTCGTGTGTTATTGTCTTCACCCGTGATCAGGAGTGAATTAATGTTTAATACTATAATGAGATTGATATGTTCATGAACATGAATTTTTATCATATTGTTCGAAGTGCTTTTCTCTAACAGTGTTCCGCTTTTTTCCCTGTATGTGTCCCTTTTTTTTTCTGATCCCTTTTTTCCCTGTGTGTGTACCATCACAAGGCGCTTTAATGGGCACAATAAAATAAAATCAAATCAAATCAAAGTAAAGCCCGTGGGCCCCTACACAACCACCTGCAGCCCACCGATCATATGATCTGCAATAAAACCACATAGAACACAGTGCTATTTCCCTCCACCGTTCTTTGCAAACAAGGCACCGCCAGTCTGATGTGTCGCTGGCAGACTTGTGCGTAACGCGTTACTAGTAATTGCGTTACTTGTAATCAATTACCTTTATGAGTAATTTTTCGAGTAATCAGTTATTTTACTGTCAAAGTAATTTTTCGAGTAATCAATTACTTTTCTGAGTAATCGATTACTCAGTAATTAATTACTTTTCCGGCAGAGATTAGCTTATCTTTCAGATGTTCTGCCACACCCCCAAGTCAAGCCCATGGTGCCATCAGCCTTTGTTGGGCTGTACTAGTACTACTATAGCAAGCGGAGGTCATTGTAATAACGCTCTGGAATTTCAGAGTCTCTCTCCCTAATCTCTTCCTACACCAGTGTGATGGTACCTGAAGCTTTGGAGGTTTAGTGAGTCATTGGGAAGTTCCACGCAATGGTCTTCCACAATCGGGTCAACGTCTTCCCGGGCGTACAGACCTCCTTGTCCTACGTGTTTTTGTTTGTCTTGTTATTTCAGCTGTTCCGCTGTTGAACCTTTTTTTTTCTTTCTGAGGCACACAAAGACGGTTATAATTTGCGTGAATGCAGAGTAACGACCGAAGTAACGCGTTACTTTTCTACTCGTTACTCAATAACATTTGAAGTCGAGTAATTGGTAATGGTAATCAATTACTTTTTCCACAGAAGTAACGGTAACGGTAATCAATTACTTTTTTCGAGTAACGGGCACAAGTCTGGTCGCTGGTCGCTCGCTTTTGCGTGAGCTTCTGCTTTGCTGGAAATATCCTAGGAAACAGGAAAATTTGCTGGAAAATTCAATATGCAAAAAAGAAATATTTGAGGAACAAGTAGTAAGGCCACCTAATAGTTGACTTATCCGTTTCTAAGTTACATTGATTTAAATTACACCAAAATTGTCGCGTCTTGCCCAGTACATATCATCGGATGCACTAATTATTCTGTTCAACACCGGATAACAAAGAGTGCCATTATTTTGCATATATCTAGATGAATGAATAAAGAAATGGGATGTGGACATTAACAGAATAAGCCTGCGAAACGCTGCTGCACAGATGACAAGAAAAAGGACTACAGAAATCGCGCCTTTTGGCGTGTCTTTACACTCCAGGCAGAAGTAACCGATTTTTTTTTTTCTCGTCAACACATACAACAATCCGGACAATTCTCATGTGCAATAAAGACGACATTCAGAGCCGAGTATGTAAGTGAAATGAAATAAAAAGCTGAGTAAAATGAGCAAATTTTCAAGCGCACGGAGCAACGCGTCTCTGAGACAATATCGGCGTCGAGCAAAAAATGTCGCGTCTTGCCCCGTGTCTCATATTGCCTTACCTTACCCTGCATCGTTTACGAGTATATATGTATTGGTAGCCGAGCTGTATTGGGCAGTCTCAGAAATTTCATGGGTGTGTGCAAAGGCACAGGGAGGGCCATACAGGGAAATCCCTGTCATATATAAACCCAGAAAAGAAAAAAAAATACAACAGAAACATGACGGAGCAACACGAAGAGGACAAGACCGGATACGGACGCCCGTGTCCATCCTTGTCTCCTTCGCGTCGCACCGACATGTTTCAAACTAAATAAATAAATAACGGTCTGCATCTTCTTGCACTTCTCAAAATACAACAAATATACGCTATGCGTAACTCGTCGAGAAAATAATACACGGGTAGTAACATTCTGCTACATCTGGATTGCGCTCATTCTAGTATTAACTAAACTGCGAACATGTCACCTCGCGGAATGAAAGATGCCGTTACGTCGGGACTCCCTCACAGCCCTAACCGAGAAGAGAGCAATACCATGTATGGCTCTGTGTTACGAAGTGTGGCAGAAAAAATGGGAGCCATTGATGCGCTTGTTAGAAACGACTCGTCCGTGCAATCCGACGACGGTGGAATGTGGAGGTTGGTGGAGCAGATGGGAAGGCCATCTCGCGTTCTTCATTACCTTGTTACGAAAAAGAAGTTGACGTTAGAGCGGCACAAACTGGAATATTGGTTGATTGTTTTATAATATGCGGTACGACAAGTAGAACTAAGCGAGCGGTGGCGTGTTCGTTAAATTTTTTTTTATTCTTGTTCTCGTCAAAAGTGCAATGGTTTCGTCTGCAAAGAGTGTCATTTTTGCTGCACTAAAAAAGGCCCTGTCGTGTGCTCTGGCCATGGCTTAGGCAAAGACAGCAGATATGCTACACGAGTCATCAAACACACCAGCGAACTGCTTAAAGGAGCACTGAGGTGACATTTAACGTGGCTCGGTGGCCTCATCTGTCAAGTTGCCCATCAGGAGTCGGCATGTAAAATATTTTCGCTCTGCGGTATATTATAGCTGCAAAATCGAATTTACGAAAAGAGTTGGAGAAAGCAGCCGCGCACGGCCGACACGATCCTCGCGTGACGTGTGGAAGTCCCCGTGTCATTTTTCTTTGTTTCATTTCTTCTCAGCTCACGCTGTGCTGTACGTCACGAGTCACGTGTCCGTCTAAGAAAGGTTGAATGGCGTGTCGTTACTGATCGCGCAGCATGTCCGCACATACAGTATCACATAGGGTAATTGGGAGGTGGATAGTATGCCTATTCGGGTGAATTTCGTCTTCTAGTTTTTAAGGTGTTTGGTAACACGTTGGAAAGTGTTAGGGTGTTCGTTTTCACTCTGCAGAGTTGAAAGCGAATCTGTCTGGGACGACACGTATACGGATGAAAAACGGGGTGGCGAGACTCCCAGAGCGAAAACTCAGGAAACCTGGGATTTGCTGCGTGCCTTACGAGCGAAAGGGACCGCAATGTATGCTTTCCTTGTCCCAAGAGAAGGCCACCAAGATTCTACAGAGGTTTGGTTTTGGGAAGGGGGAGAGAAGGGTGACGAAGAGAACCTGTATGCTGTTCATAATTGTCACAAAAAAGGCGTACGCCCCCCGTTTTCAACAAATCAGGGCATATAACGATATAATTCGAGATGATGTTTGGCTAAGAGCGTGCTATGCGGTGAAGTTCATTTTTAAGCGTGTGGTCTCGTCAAACGATATGCCGAATCATCGCTGGAAATCATTTGAGGATATCTATCGAAGGCCTCTCGGTATTGGTATTGTCGCGCTGCTTGAGAAGGAGAGCATACATCGTGGTTCTTTTCGCTTATAAGACACAGCGGATCCCGTTCCTTTGTGTTGGTGTCACGGTAAAGGCATCCTTCATTCCACGAGGAGAAATGTTCGAAAACTTTTTCCACTTTAGTGCCCCTCTAACCCTTTGTTGGACCTTGGGACACCAGTGTCCCACTTGTCACTTGCTCTTTAAGAAAAGAAATAATTTCCACGTCTCGTACTTGACGAGATATAAACCCTCGAACACACGTACGCGTCAAGCTCAGACTTCATAGGAACGAGAGCTACAGCCATTCCAATTGGTACTAGTAAACACGTGACTTGCCCCGCGCTGCCTCTTTAACATTTCGACAGCCATAAATACCCATATTTTCTCTCTTTTGTGTTTTCAAGCCTACGGCAAAGGCGACATCAGCAGCCTGACGGCAGTGTTCAACACGGGTGGCCTACGAGGCAGCATCGAGTTTTCGCAGGTGGCCATCAACCAGGGTGTCAATATCCACGTCTCACTTGTCGGTGGCCAACCGAAGGAAGTGTTCAGATGGGCCGTCTACAACCTGCCTACAAGATACGACACAGCGAATCCATGCGCTGTCCCATGGATTGGAACCATGTGCGTTAACCTAAACTGTCTCTTTTGGGGAGGCTGACCACCTTCCGCAGTGGCCGCGTTGAAAATTATGTGTGTAAAAAACAACTTTATTTGAATGATGATGAGTAAGCAGTTTCATCGCCAGGAGCGATACTCTACCCCATTGAAGGTGGTAATGTGGTGAATTGGAATAATGAGTCGCCTCACAGTGAAGACCGAAGTCCTATACGGTGTCCAAAAACGTTAGTAGTGCTTTGAGGGCGTTGGTGGACTGGTTTTGACCATGGACCCAGCAATTTTGATATAGTAAGAGGGCGAGAGTGAAGCTGATATAGAGACACTGAAACTTTGGAGCTGAAAGGCTGATATAGTGCGGGCAATGGAGAAGGATGTGCTCTAGATCGTCCAGGTCAACGCAGTGACGGCATCTAGAAGGGTCAACTTGTCGCAAGCGGTAGAGTCACTAAATAGCAAACGGTAACGCCACTGAGCTATAAAGGCTGGTTTACAGTTCGACGCCACGCCACGTTTCACCGTCGTCACTTCATCATAGTCCGACGGGATAGAGCGGAGCGAAGCCAATCGACGGCACGATATCATTTGATGCATCCGTTCCACTCTATTTATCAACACGTCCCCCGCGTTCAAATTTTTGACTAACCTGTGATGTGATGTGATGTGATAAAGAAAAAAAAAAAAGGTTGTACACTGTTAAAACAGAGCTTCACCACATAGCACGCTCCTAGCCAACCATCATTCCGAATGATATCATTCTGTGTCTGATTTGTTCAAAACAGGGGGGAGGCGCCAATCTGGGACAAGCTTATAATGTGTCTCAGATAGGCGCCTACTCCCATTTTCAACAAATCAATGCACAGAATGATATCATTCGGAATGATGGTTGGCTAGAAGCGTGCTACGTGGTGAAGTTCTGTTAGTCGTGACGACGCCCACTTCTGTGTGGCCAACAACGGCGAGCCGATCCTGCCATCACCTCCCCCCCCCCCTAGTGTAAGTTTCGACGAAGTCGAACTGACTACCCCAGTACTAACCTGTCCCGAACAGCCTTCCAATATACTTCTTGTATTCGTCGATTGATGAGACGAAACATCGCTTGCTTAAACAGCGACATGAGATAATTTAAAACCCAATTGAATGTGAGGACACAGAGCGCACGGCTCTGAAGTCGCATTTTTTTCTGCACGTGTGCCATTCTTCTTCTTTTTTTTTCTTCTTTTTTTATCTCTGTCGTCCATCGACGTGTTTCGTGCAGACTCTGTGATCATTTGCGGCTTCGAACGACAAGCGCAGTGCATTAAAGTCGAAGCTACCGCCGGGCAACGCCAGAGGTAGAGACGTGCTCTACTCGTTGGACGACGGCTGGCGCAGTCGCGCGCCGCCGTCCCGCCACGTTTCGCTTCATACATTGCGCTCGACCATCCCCGATTTTTTTTTTCAAATAAATTGTGGTTGATTGTTCCCATGCAGCCAATGCTCTCCCGGCTTATTTTTGCCACAAAAAAAGTTTTCGCGCCGTGGCCGCCTCTTGAATATTGAGACTTCACATGTAACCGACCTCGCGAAAAAAAAAATTCTAACAAAATAGCTTTTGCGCATATTCGGAGCAAATCTCTTCTCAGTGAAGGCAAAGCATAATACTTTCGTGCCAAGACAGGTTGAAGGTTGATCGACACTTTTTATCGAGAGTTTATGCCCAGAGAAAACTGTAAAATTTCGGGAACTTCTGGAATTTTTTACGGAACTCTGCAATTTTTTCATAGCTGCTTAAACTGTTTAGCGCTGTTGTGTAGGAGGCATAGAAAGTGTTAAAGATACTTTGAGGCGCGCAGACTTGGAAGAATACACGGAAAAAATCATGAATTTCGGAAATATTGCTTTTTACCACATATTCAGCCATCAATTGTTGCACACTGAGGTGGTACTGATAAAAATATGAGCCAATTGCATTTGATAGTTACCCCTTGAACATTTATTTTATAAAGTTTCGTCGAAACACTTTCTGTTTTAGCAGAGAAATTTTTTTTAACTTGACCTCCCCCGCACTCATCCGGCATTGCCCCGCAAGGCTGCTTCACCCTAAGACGAATCGCCTCCGCGGCTGCCAAACTCACACGGCAGTTGCCAAAACCGATCTGCGTTGCCTGCAAAGACATGTTGTATACAGCAATTAATTAATTGTGTACACAATGAGCACCGGAGCCAGAGATGTACTTCGACGACGACGGGTTTGCACCCACCTAGCTCACTTTGATCGGAGGCGACACCGTCCTCCTGAGCTGGCTCCTTATATTCAATGACGTCACTTGGACAGTTCTTCCCTTCTGTTGTTATGTTCTTTGGTGGTAGCCGAAAGAATGAAGTTGTCGTTGTCGACTAGTGAAGGAGCTGTTTCTTTTTGTGTGTGTGTGTTTCTCGATAACTTTCCGTGTCTCTGTTTCTTCTTCCTTTTTGTTTGTTTCTCTTTGATTTTGGGAATAGCAAGCCTCCGTCATGACTAACCTTTCCCTTCCTTTTTTATCATCATTAAACATGTCCTTCCCAGGGCCGACGGGGGAAATTACGGCCCCCGGGGATGGGTCATGCCCGGGCCCCCTCCTCACGCCTCGATAACACAGTCCAAGTATTTCTTCTTAAAATGATTACGGCAGGCCTTGGGTCGTGAGGGCTCCGGAAGTGACCCGGGCCCTGAGGCGCCACCCCCGGCTGCCCCACCCTCTCGCCGGCCCTTATCCCCCACACCCTTTATTGCCTGGCGCCGTAGAGTCAGTGTTAGTAAGCCCGTTGTCACCGAAGTACATCCCTAGGCCCGTGCTCCTACTGAACTGCGTTGCCGCAGTAGGCCGTCCTCGTGAGAACCTGAAGCTTGGAATATTAATTTCTATAGATTGTTTTTCTTTCTTTTCCTGTCTTTTTTTTTTTTTTTTTTCGCTAAAGAACGCAAATTGGTTTGGGCAGCAGCACGGCGTGCAGCACGGCTTGTACAGAAGGAACTTCAGGCTGTGGATAGAGGGCGTTGGCGCCAGTACTGCGCCGGTCTCTCGCCTTTTGCTCGTGTCTCCAACGTTTGGCGTGTGGCCCGGAGTCTGAAAGGGGCCCCTTCACCTAGAAATCCTTTGGGTGCGCTCGCTTTGTCTCTCAAGGAAACCAGGATGGAAACCATTCGCCATTACATGCGTCTCGGAACGCACCACCGTTGTCATC
This sequence comes from Ornithodoros turicata, assembly GCF_037126465.1. Taxonomy (NCBI): domain Eukaryota; kingdom Metazoa; phylum Arthropoda; class Arachnida; order Ixodida; family Argasidae; genus Ornithodoros; species Ornithodoros turicata. Next base: position 76,145,343 of record NC_088203.1, on the reverse strand, counting down.
CCCTTCTAGCAAAAATCTATCAGCGAAGCCAAAGTCTCAAGTGTCTCACGGAAGTCAGGCCCAAGCTTCCTCCGTTCATAATCCAACCAACGTGTTCCCACAACCCCTCCGTGGTCGCTGTCACTCCCATCACTCTCCCTATATGTCCCTGGCCTCAAGGTTCCAAAGCATCAAGTGCCACCTTTAGGTCTTCAACAGTTGGCATCGGACATGATGCACCTTAAATATCCTGACCACACTGCCGTTTTCACTGATGGATCTTCCACACGGGAGTGTTCGTCGTGTGCTTTTGTCGTCCCATCTGATGCAGTCGCACGTAGATATCGTCTCTCACATCGTACGTCATCAACATCGGCGGAGCTGAATGACATTCTACTCTTTCTGCAGCAGATATCCCAACTTCCTCCGCGTGT